>NW_028270151.1:77678197-77984533 GCF_037043375.1 Chiloscyllium plagiosum
CTTCTCCATTCAGATCATCTGTCTTCCTGTTTTTGCTACCAAAGTGGATAATCTTGTATTTATCCACGTCATAATTCATCCATCATGCATTGGCCCCCTCACCCAACTTACCCAAATCACTCTGCAGAGGTGAGCTGAGAGTGACTGTTCTTGATATCAAGGAAGCATTTAGACCATAAGATATAGGAATAGAATTAGACCATTTGATCCATAGAGTCTGCTCCACATTTCAATCGTATGTTTTTCAACCCCATTCTCCAGCCTTCTCCCTATTATTTTCATCCCTTTACGCATCAAGGATCTATCTACCTCAGTCTTCAATGCACTCTATGATTTGATTTCTGCAGCAATGAGTTACATAGATTCATCATCCTCTGGTTGAAGACATTTCTCCTCATCTCAGTTCTAAAAGATCGTCCATTCACTCTAAGGCAGTACCCTTGGTGGAGAAAGTGAGGTCTGCAGATGCTGGAGATCAAAGTTGAAACTTTATTGCTGGAACAGCACAGCAGGTCAGGCAGCATCCAGGGAACAGGAGATTCGACGTTTCGGGCACAGGCCCTTCTTCAGGAATGCTTGGTGCCTAGTCTCTCCTACTAGTGGAAACATCTTCTCAAGGTCTCTCCGTATTCTGTAAGTTCCAATGAGATCCCTCCCTCATCCTTCTAAACTCCATTGAGTACAGACCCAGAATCCTCAACTGCTTCTCAAGTGACAAGCCCTTTATTCCCGGGATCATTCCCGTGAACCTCCTTTGGAACCCATTCCAAGTTCAGCACATTCTTTGTTGGATACGGGTGCAAGGCTAATCAAATATTCCAAATACTGCCAAATGTGGCATGAGGGGACCCTAGAAAAACAAATCAATGGGACAAAGACAAAAATCTCAGCACACCAGTAAGAGTCTATCCAACAAAAAATGATTGCTGGAAGTCAGTCATCTCAATTCGAGGACGTCTATGCAGGAATTCTTCAGGGTGGTGTCCTAGGCCCAACCATCTTGAGTTTCTTCATCAATGACCTTCCCTCCACCATAAGGTGAGAAGTGGGAATGTTTGCTGATGATTGCAAAATGTTCAGCACCATTCATGACTCTTCAGATACATTGGCATGACCATTACTGAATCTCCCAATATCAATATTCTGGGGATTACTGTTGACAAGAAACTGAATTGGACCAGCCATATAAATACTGTGACTTCAAGTGCAGTTCAGAGAGAAAAAGTTCTGTGACAAGGAACTCACCTCCCTTCTCCCCAAAACCTGTCCACAATCTACCAGGTACAAGTCAGGACTGTGATGAAATACTCTCCACTGGACAAAGCCCAACAATACCTGAGAAACTAGACACCATCCAGGGCAAAGAACCCCATCCAGCGCTTTGAATATGTATCCCCTCCACCACTCATACACTGTAGCAGCACAAACTACAAGATGCACTGCAGCAGCTCATTAAAGCTCCCCTGACAGTACTTTCCAAACCTATGACCTCTACCAGCTAGAAGGATAAGGGCAGCAGGTACATGGGAGCATCACTACCTGCAACTTTCCCTCTGAGCCACAGAGTACCCTGACATGGAATATTATTGCTATGTTCACTGTTGCTGGATTAACAGCTTGGATCTCTCTCTGCATGACAGCACAGTACCTAAACCCCACAGCTTGCAGCCTTTCAAGGAAGCAGCTCACCATTAACTGTTTGAGGGCTTTCGAGATTGATGATAAACAATGGCCTAGCTGGTGATGCTTACATCGTATGGAAGAGTGAAAAACAATGAGAAGAATAACAAAGAGGTTGTCTCTCTGTTCACTGGATGTTATTTTCCAAAATCTCTGGAGGTTAGCTATTTGTTCACAGAAGTTGGTATTTATCAGGATCTTATCTCTTTGCTCATGGAGGATTATCACATGATCACTGAGGATCGCCGCCTTGTTTAGTGGGAACCACCTGTCCATGAGGCTTATGATGGCACTTCAAGTGAAAATGAGACCCGGATGTGGCTACCAATTGAATTGACATGTCCACATGGGAAGAGAAGCAGCATCGATTCACCTTTAATTGTGCTTATTTTCAGATTGCTTGTGATGGGAGTGTCAGAAGATTGCTCTCAACAGCTGAAGAACTGAGCAGAATGCTCTCAACCATTGAGAACCAGGTACCTAGACATTCACATCAGAGTTAATGTGACAATTGACTGCCAATACAACAATTCATGCCATCCTGCTCAGGGTCAGTCATGACGATTGACAACCTCTCTCCGTGATTTAGAAGTGTGTACTATTCTAACGTGTATCTGAAAAAAAAAACAATTCCATAGCCCCCTTGTTTACAGATCATAAAGGATCTCTTTTTTTTTGATCCCTGGTCTGTATTGAGCTCTCTGGCCTCAGATAAGTTGATAGCAGGAGAGATATGTATCGTCCCAGAAGATTTATGTCTTATGTGGGTCTCGGTTTATCGCACACTGTTTCTTAACAGTGAAACCACTCATTACAGTTCTACATGAAATCAAAACTATTTTAATTAAATACTTACCCATTGCTTGAGCATAACTCGATGCAATTCCACACATGCTTGCCCCAGGGTCACTAGATTTAGATGTTCAATTGCTGCACCTTGCAGTGTGATACTAAGCTACACAATTCAGGAGCACTGCATTGGTAATCTTCTCCTGTCCTGACTTAGTCTGCTCCCACCGAAGGGATCAGACAAGCTGTTAAAAGTTTTTATTTTCGGATTTTAAATGCTTATGTCAGATTCTCAAAATGCTACCAAACTGTCTTTTCTGGATTATTAGTCAAGGTGGCTGAATTACTGAGCCAAAATTGTCCTGCAACACACATTCTCACAATGCATGAGCACTAGGGATCGAGATGAGAGGAAGGACAAGCTCTGTGGATCAGAAGCCGAACAAGAGTTACCACCTCAGGACAGGAGATGAAGCTGGCAAGTGTAGAAATGGGTGGGATTGCACTAATATACCATCAGTCCAATTCTTTCCCTAATTTACATTGCACAGGTGAAAGATTTCGAGCCAGAGTCTCCGGACACAGATGTTGAAGATCGACACTCTGAAATTGGGCCTGTAACTTTTGAGGTAGGCACTTTTTGCACTCCAGTGTTTTCCCATCAGAGTCAAATGTTGTTGCTTAGAAAGGAGAAGTTTGTAAAGACACTTCCCACATGCCTTGAGTCAGATAGTCTTTCAGAATTTCTATTGTCACCATTCTCACCACCTTTCCAAAAAAAAAATCACCTGCCCTAAACCCCTCTGCCCTTTGAAATGACTAATCATCATCCTCAAACTCGACTTTCTCTTCAAGCAGCAGTTCCTAAGTTTGAGTTACGACAAACGGACAGCTAAGGAAGATCAGCTTTACTTGTGAGGGTTCCCTTATATTTCAGGTGAAATTGGATAGTTTTGGAATCTTCTTGAAACTTCATTTGAAAGTGGACATAGAACAAGGGAAGTTAATTGTGAAGAAGTCAAAGGATGGGCCAGAAGACAAGTTTTACAGTCACAACAGAAGTAAGATTTCTGATCACTTTCCTGCTTCCTGTCTTGGCTACTCTGTGTTATCTGTGTGGTGTTACTACTTTAATATTGATGCAAAAACCTTATATAGGAATGTCTGGTTTGCATTACTGTCAACAGTCTTCTAACCATGCCAAGTGGAGTAATGAGATGCCTCTCATAACTGATCTGTGTGGTTATGAATGTCTTTTAGCTCTGCTGGGTATCTGTGTGCTTATTGATGCTACTTAGTTGAGTTAACTAACTGCAACTAACAGTTGCCCTTTGGCTATCTCTATGGTCACTGATTCATCATTGCTATTGCAAGGGAATCCATACATTTGCTACCATTATCCTGAGTTAAAGTTCTACAAATAATCTGAGAACAGAAATTTTGTCCAGTGATGTGGCAGTTAGGTTCTGAGACGTGTACCAAGTGGAGTAGATGTGGGACTCTGTACTTTCTGGCTGAGCACTGGCTTTTACCAAAACTGCAAATGCTTAACGTGACTCATGAAGGAAGTATAGTGTCTGTGTAGTTTCCTTCTCTCACGGTACTACTCGTCTCAGTTTTGCAGTTAATCAAATCACAGAAGTTCCCGAACAAGTTGGTGATCATGATCGATTCTGAGGTGAAGAAAACACAACGGAAGGAATACGTCTTCACTGATTCCAAGGTTTGTCATGGAGATCTTTGTTCTCAAACTCAACGATCCAATCACGTCACTTCTTTTTCTCACTGTGTGATTTTTGTTTTAAACAGAAGTCTCAGGGTTGGCAGATTTCTTTTCACTTACCCATTTTGAACTCACTCTTTCAAGGAGTTTCACTAGTTGCTCCCTTGACTGAAGTCCCATTGAACTGCTGCCCATTAACTTCCTTTCCTGAATCCCGTGCTGGCTGACATTGTAAATGGCTTCCTCTCTGCAGGTGCTGTCTGTTTTCTTTCCCGAGTCTTGGTCATCATGCCCTTCTCAAAGTGTTCACGTCCTTGGAAACCTGTATCCATTTCCAATTCCTCTTTCTTTTCCAACTTCCTTGAATGTGTTGCCACTTCTCAAATCTCCTCTTATCTTTCTCATCTCTTCTTATCTGAGACTCTCTCAACAAGCTTTCACCCCTGAAGCTCAAAGCAATCCACTCAAAGTCTAATGTGACGGTGGCAGTGGGGTATAATACCTCCTAACCTTGCATTGCCTTTGCTGGAACATCTGGTATACTTCCCTACAGCATTTTCCTCGAGACCTCGTGTCCATTGCCCAGCTCAGTGAGATTACCTTTGCTTGATTCCACTTATACAATTGTAAGAAATGGTTTCTCTTTCCATTCTCACATTTTTGGCTTTGCTTCTGTCTGCTCAGATTTTTTTTTTCACTGTCATCCACATATGAGATATTTACTTCAGTTGAACAGTGGAAAGACTGATGCCATTGTCTTCGACTCTTGACACAAAGTCCTGACTCTGGCCAACTCTTTGCCTGGTCACTGTCTCAGACTGAACTCTTGGTGTCCTATTTAAACCAAAGCTGATGTCTGACACCAAGTCCTCATTAACACAGAGGCCACTTCTGTAAACATCAGACACCACTACTCCAGCCTTACCCATCCTTTCATCACTCCGAGACTTGACTATGCCAGCAATGTCATTGCCTGACCTCCCACATTCTTCTTTTATTATCAGATCAACAAAATCTCTTACCTATATTCTATCCCTCAATTTCCTGCTCAACCGTCACACCTGTGTTTAAAATTATAAATTCTCTACACTGTCCCTATATCTGTCACCTTCTGTGGAGCCCTGTGTTTCTCTGACTGTTCTCATCTAGACCTCCAAACAACCCACAACCTGGCCACGTCTCTTAGCCATCCAGCCCTCATGCTCTGGAATTATTTGCTTAAACTCTTCTGGCTCACTGCTTCCCTCACAGAATCCCACCTCGAAACCCCCTTTGAATTCCATCTCCTCAGTCTTTGTGTCCTTTGGTTTGTCCCATTACTCATCCTGAAAATGGCCTTGGGAGACTTTTTTCTGTGTTTAAAGTACGCTTTGTTTTGATTTTGTTGAGGGATAGACACTGCATAAGAAATCTAAATGAGTTATATTCAGAGGGAAGCCTCCTTCTAGGCCTGTAGGTAAGTCCAAGGGATGAGGAGGAAGGTGAACTGGAGGGAAACATTCGAGGAATAGGGAAAGTGCCGAACAAGAGGAGAGAAAACTGATTCGGGAAAGTCTAATGAAAGGATGGGGAGGGGACAGGGAGGTGGTGTATATCAAGATGGAGGAAGTGAAGGATGTGTAAAATGTAGCAGTTGCAAACTGGTAGTGATAGCAACATTGAATCCAAATAAAGAAATGTTATCTACCTTTTCACCGGCAATGTTTCAGTGGTCATTTTCATGACTGCTGTTTAGACCAGTGTAGGTCATCTAAAACTGTGCTGAGCCTACAGTGTTCTTGTTCACACCTCTGCCTCCTTATTTTCAGAAACGGGAAGGATTCTGCCAACTCTTGCAGCTGATGAAGAATAAACATTCAGACTTCTCAGAGCCTGACATGATCAACGTCTTTATTGGAACCTGGAACATGGGTAAGGGGCATTGGTGACGAACTGTGCTGGAGGGTGGGAAGAGACTGTTGATATGTAGTCTATCTGCAAGAGGACAGTTACACTCCCATAATAATCCTGTGCTGTTTTAGTCACTACCGCATTTGCTTTGTTATCTATTCTCCAATGTCACACTCTTCCAGCCATCTGCCTAGCATCCTTCTAACTCTCTACTATCATGTGTAACACATTCCAAATGCCTATTTTGTTCAAGAGGGATGTGTTAAACATTTATTTGTCTAAATTAAAATCCACAATTGAAGTGGTGGAGCCTAGTACAATTACATCATTTAAAAAGCATCTAGATGGGTATATGAATAGGAAAGGGTTAGAGGGATATGGGCCAAGTGCTGGCAAATGGGACTAGCTTAGGTTAGGATATCTGGTCGGCATGGATGAGTTGGACCAAAGGGTCAGTTTCTGTGTTGTACATCTCTGAGTCTGTGACTCTTTCAAATGATCAATCAATCACAAGAACGAGCTTGATTATTGCTCCCAGCAGAGGTGAGTGGATGCATACGTCTGCGCTGACATGCAGAATGCCAGTTTGCTAATGCAAGTTCCCTTCCTTGCATCCCCCACATGCCATTTTTGTGGAGAGGGGTTGCAAGTTGGCAAGGCTACCCACCCACAAGTGACTGATAGGGAATTCAATGGGTTATCAAAGCACCAGTCAGACCAGCTGCTGGAGCTAGCCCTCCTGGGGCTTGGCCACAGTGAGAGGTCACTTAGAGGAGACGTCTGAGACCCCAGAACCCCAGAAAAATATTTGGAAGTAAAATCCCTCAGAACAAAGTTCTGGTTATTGTGCTGTCTGATCCAACAGCATCTTGATTTTGATATTTCCATCCGTGTGTTCAGATCCCTCCAATGGCCTATTCCCTTTCCCATCTTTCTATGTGAGCTTCTTCACCCAGTTTGGAAACTCTGCCTTTCGGTATTGATTTTAATCACTCCACCATTGCCATTCAGCCACTGAGGCCCTCAGCTCTGAAATTTTCTCCCTAAACCTCTCCACCTCACTATCTCTCTATCCTTTCCTTTAAAGACTCTTCCAACTCCTTGACTGAACTTTTGGTTCCTTGTCCTTATACCCTCTAATGTGACTTGGGGTCAAAATCTGCCCAATAGTGCTCCTGTGAATGACCTTTGCTCTGTGAAGGGCGCTATGTAAAGGCAAGCTGTTGTTGCTGCTGATCATCTAGGTAATGCCTCACCGCCGGCGGACATACGGTCGTGGTTCCTGTGCCATGGCCAGGGGAAAACACAGGATGACACAGCTGCTGACATCCCCCATGATATTTACATCATCGGCACACAGGAAGACACACAGGGAGAGAAGGAGTGGGTGGAGCTGATCAAATCCACACTAAAGGACATCACCTACATAAAGTTTAAACATGTAAGTATATTGGAGCCCTATCCTCTGTGGCAGGAGACAACAGGAAATGGAGTGGCTATTGAATAGAAGCTCAGAATTAAAACAATTCATGGACGAGGGTTGACAAGACTACATTGCTCTGACATACCCATAATGGCTAGCCCGTTCACTGAGGTCTGATGTGGGGAGGATTGATGAACTCTCAGAGAGCACATGCTATCAAGCAGAGTTGCAACATCGCATACTGACATCATGTGGTGTCCTTAAAGATAACGTCCATGTAGAGTACAGTGGAGGTGAATAGACCTGCAACTAAAGATCAATTCCTTAACACTCATCTCCAAATAATCTCACAAACCAGTGTTCTAATGAGTAAGGTAGTGCTAGCTGTGGGAATCCTTGCCCTGGTAGACACTTGAACCTGTAATAGGTTAGGGTTAGGTATGGTTTTGAGGCAGAAGGCTAGTGCGTTACCTATTATGCCAGCTGGCAGAACTGACTGAGTTACTGTTTCTCAGGTAAAATACTGGGGTGCAAACAAATGATTATTGATGTGAATATAATATATACAATACATGGGATGATTCAGTGAATCTCAATAGCAGTGTAGAGCATCTATGGACAGTAGGGTTAGGCTAACCTCATTATTCAAGGACTGACCTCTCTAGCCCCATCACTGTGGATAAATGGTTAGCAAAGGTTAATCTGCATTAATATTGATATGGAAGAAATCAGAGCGGGAGTACCCTCAGGACAACTCCATACATTAAAATGATCTGCGTCACTGAGGAACAGTTTGTTTATTCACCCTGTGGAAGTCATTGATTTCATGCTGCACATTGACAATAAATTAAAGGCTAGAAGAGGGAGAAATCATTCCAACCTGTACAACATCAGAAGATCCACCAACAGCCGATGCAGTGATAGTGTCTCCTCCAACAATGGCCACACCACCATCAGCACATACCTCCACCACCCTGTAGCAAAACGAACCCTCCCTTACCTTCACCATGACCCACCAAAACCAGGCACTCCCTCACCTACACATTCCCCTCCCAAAGCCAGGCACTCCCTCACCTACACATTCCCCTCCCAAAACCAGGCACTCCCTCACCTACACATTCCCCTCCCAAAACCAGGCACTCCCTCACCTTCACCATAACCCACCAAAACGAGGCAATGCCTCACCTACACCATCCCCTCCCAAACCCAGGCAATGCCTCACCTACACCATCCCCTCCCAAAACCAGGCACATCCTCAGCTTCACCATCTCGTGCTAAAACCAGGCACATCCTCACCTGCACTATCCCCTGCCAAAACCAGGCACACCCTCACCTACACCATCCCCTGCCAAAACCAGGCACACCCGCACCTACACCATCCCCTTCCAAAACCAGGCACACCCGCACCTACACCATCCCCTCCCAAAACCAGGCACACCCGCACGTACACCATCCCCTCCCAAAACCAGACATTCCCTCACCTACACCATCCCCTGCCAAAACCAGGCACTCCCTCACCTATACCATCCTCTGCCAAAACCAGGCACACCCTCATCTACACCATCCCCTGCCAAAGCCAGACAGTCCCTCACCTTCGCCATCTCGTGCCAAAACCGGGACACCCTCACCTTCACCATGACCCACCAAAACCAGGCACACCCTCACCTACACTATCCCCTGCCAAAACCAGGCACTCCCTCACATTCACCATGACCCTCCAAAACCAGGCACTCCCTTACCTACACCATCCCCTGCCAAAACCCAGCACTCCCTCACCTACACCATCTCGTGCCAAACCCGGGCATTCCCTCACCTACACCATCCCCTGCCAAAGCCAGGCACTGACTCACTTACACCATCCCCTGCCAAAACCAGGCACTCCCTCACCTACACCATCTCGTGCCAAATCCGGGCACTCCCTCACCTATACCAACCCCTGCCAAAAACCAGGCACACCCTCGCCTACACCATCGACTGCCAAAGCCAGACAGTCCCTCACCTACACCATCCCCTCCCAAAACCAGGCACTCCCTCACCTGCACCATCCCCTCCCAAAACCAGGCACACCCTCACCTGCACCATCCCCTGCCAAAACCAGGCAATCACTCACCTACACCATCTCGTGCCAAACCCGGGCACTCCCTCACCTACACCATCCCCTGCCAAGGCCAGATGCTCCCACACCTACACCATCCCCTGCCAAAACTAGGCACTGACTCACCCACACCATCCCCTTCCAAAACCAGGCACTTCCTCACCTACACCATTTTGTGCCAAAACTAGGCAGTCACCCACACCATCCCCTGCCAAAACCAGGCACACGCTCGCCTACACCATCCCCTCCCAAAACCAGGCACTCCCTCACCTACACCATCCCCTGCCAAAACCAGACACTCTCTCACCAACACCACCTACACCATCGTCCCCCAAAACCAGGCAATCCCTTACCTACACCTTCCCTGCCTAAACCTGGCACACCCTCACCTATACCACCCCCTGCCAAAATCAGGCACTCCCTCACCAACACCATCTCGTGCCAAACCCGGGCAATCCCGCACCTACACCATCCCCTGCCAAGGCCAGACGCTCCCTCACCTACACCATCCCCTGCCAAAACCAGGCACTCACTCACCGACACCATCCCCTCCCAAAACCAGGCACAGCCTCACCTACACCATCCCCTGCCAACGCCAGACGCTCCCTTACCTACACCATCCCCTGCCAAAACCAGACACAGCCTCACCTACACCATCCACTGCCAAAACCAGGCACACCCTCACCTACACCATTTTGTGCCAAAACCAGGCACACCCTCACCTACACCACCCCCTGCCAAACCCAGGCACTCCCTCACCTACACCAACCCCTGCCAAAACCGGGCACTCCCTCACCTACACCATCTCCTCCCAAAACCAGGCACTCCCTCACCTACACCATCCCCTGCCAAAACCAGACACACCCTCACCTACACCATCCTCTGCAAAACCGGGCACTCCTTCACCTACACCATCTCCTCCCAAAACCAGACACACCCTCACCTACACCATCCCCTGCCAAAACCAGGCACTCCCTCATCTACACCATCCCCTGCCAAAACCAGGCACTCCCTTACCTACACCATCCCCTGCCAAAGCCAGGCACTGACTTACTTACACCATCCCCTGCCAAAACCAGGCATTCCTTCACCAACACCATCCCCTCCCAAAACCGGGCACGACCTCACCTACACCTTCCTGTGCCAAATTCGAGCACTCCCTCACCTACACCATCCCCTGCCAAGGCCAGACGTTCGCTCACCCACACCATCCCCTGCCAAAACCAGGCACTCCCTCACCTACACCATCCCCTCCCAAAACCTGGCACTCCCTTACCTACACCTTCCCTGCCAAAACCAGGCACACCCTCCCCTATACCAACTGCTGCCAAACTCAGGCAATCCCTCACCAGCACCATCTCGTGCCAAACCCAGGCAATCCCGCACATGCGCCATCCCCTGCCAAAATGAGGCACTCCCTCACCTACACCATCCCCTGCCAAAACCAGGCACTCCCTTACCTACACCACCCCCTGCCAAGACCAGACACTCCCTCACCTACACCATCCCCTGCCAAAGCCAGGCACTCCCTCACCTACACCATCCCCTGCCAAAACCAGGCACTCCCTCACCAACACCATGCCCTGCCAAAACCAGACACTCCCTCACCTGCACCACCCCCTGCCAAAACCAGGCACTCCCTCACCTACACCATCCCCTGCCAAAACCAGGCACTCTCTCACCTCCACCATCTCATGCCACACCCGGGCACTCCCTCACCAACACCACCCCCTGCCAGGGCAGACATTCCCTCACCTACACCATCCCCTGCCAAAACCGGGCAGTGACTCACTTATACCATCCCCTGCCAAAACCGGGCACTGACTCACCTACACCATCCCCTCCCAAAACCAGTCACTCCCTCACCTACGCCATCCCCTGCCAAAACCGGGCACTGACACACTTGCACCACCCCCTGCCAAAATGAGGCACACCCCCCCCAAACCACCCCCTGCCAAAATCTGGCACTCCCTCACCTAACCACCCCTGCCAAAATCAGGCACTCCCTCACCTATACCATCCCCTGCCAAGGCCAGACGCTTTTTCACCTGAACCATCCCCTGCCAAAACCAGGCACTCCCTTACCTATATCATCCCCTGCCAAAACCAGGCACACCCTCACCTACACCATTTTGTGCCAAAACCAGGCACTCCCTCACCTACACCACCCCCTGCCAAACCCAGGCACACCCTCACCTACATCACCCCCTGCCAAAACCAGGCACTCCCTCACCTACACCAACCCCTGCCAAAACCGGGCACTCCCTCACCTACACCATCTCCTCCCAAAACCAGGCACTCCCTCACCTACACCATCCCCTGCCAAAACCAGACACACCCTCACCTACACCATCCTCTGCAAAACCGGGCACTCCTTCACCTACACCATCCCCTCCCAAAACCAGGCACACCCTCACCTACACCATCCCCTGCCAAAGCCAGGCACTGACTGACTTACACCATCCCCTGCCAAAACCAGGCATTCCTTCACCAACACCATCCACTCCCAAAACCGGGCACGACCTCACCTACACCTTCTTGTGCCAAACTCGAGCACTCCCTCACCTACACCATCTCCTGCCAAGGCCAGACGTTCCCTCACCCACACCATCCCCTGCCAAAACCAGGCACTCCCTCACCTACACTATCCCCTCCCAAAACCTGGCACTCCCTTACCTACACCTTCCCTGCCAAAACCAGGCACACCCTCCCCTATACCACCCGCTGCCAAAATCAGGCAATCCCTCACCAGCACCATCTCGTGCCAAACCCAGGCAATCCCGCACATGCGCCATCCCCTGCCAAAATGAGGCACTCCCTCACCTACACCATCCCCTGCCAAAACCAGGCACTCCCTTACCTACACCACCCCCTGCCAAAACCAGGCACTCCCTCACCTACACCATCCCCTGCCAAAACCAGGCACTCCCTCACCTCCACCATCTCATGCCACACCCGGGCACTCCCTCACCAACACCACCCCCTGCCAGGGCAGATACTCCCTCACCTACACCATCCCCTGCCAAAACCGGGCAGTGACTCACTTATACCATCCCCTGCCAAAACCGGGCACTGACTCACCTACACCATCCCCTCCCAAAACCAGGCACTCCCTCACGTACATCATCCCCTGCCAAAACCAGGCACACCCTTACCTATACCACCCCCTGCCAAAACCAGTCAATCCCTCACCTACGCCATCCCCTGCCAAAACCGGGCACTGACACACTTGCACCACCCCCTGCCAAAATGAGGCACACCCTCACCTATACCACCCCCTGCCAAAATCAGGCACTCCCTCACCTATACCACCCCTGCCAAAATCAGGCACTCCCTCACCTATACCATCCCCTGCCAAGGCCAGACGCTTTTTCACCTGAACCATCCCCTGCCAAAACCAGGCACTCCCTTACCTATATCATCTCCTGCCAAAACCAGGCACTCCCTCACCTACACCATCCCCTCCCAAAACCAGTCACTCTCTCACCTACACCATCCCCTGCCAAAACCGGGAGCTCCCTCACCTACACCATCCACCTCCAAAACCAGGCACTGACTCAGTTACACCATCCCCTGCCAAAACCAGGCCCTCCCTAATGTACACCATCCCCTGCCAAACCCGGGCACTCCTTAATCTACACCATCCCCTGCCCAAACCAGGCACTCCCTCGCCTACACCATCCCCGCCAAACTCGGGTACTCCCTCACCTACACCATCCCGTGCCAAATGCAGCCACTCCCTCACCCACACCATCCCCTGCCAAGGCCAGACACTCCCTCAACTACACCATTACCCATCAAAACTGACCCCATCTCCTCCAGCCAGCCTCCATCACCAAATGCAACAAGAGGGACTTACATCACAATGAAACAGATTTCACTTACCCCTTTTCTGATGTTTTGAATGTACTTTTGTTTCACAGATCGCAACACAGACCCTATGGAATATCCGGATAGTTATTCTGGCAAAACCGGAGCATGAAAACCGGATCAGCCACATTTCTACCAGCAGCGTTAAAACTGGCATCGCCAATGCTCTTGGTACAAAAGATTTCTGAGTCATTAATTTAGAACAGTCTTGTGGGAAGCTATTCTTTCAATGGCTGACCTTCCTGGTGGTGCAATAAAGAGGTTGTAGGAGTTGTTCAGTATTGGGCAAACACTGTCCTTTCACACTCTGGGATTGACTGGGGCAGTGGGTCAGACACTGACCTTTCACACACTTTGGACTGGCTGGGAGAGTGGTTCAGACACTGTCCTTTCACACTCTGGGACTGACTGGGACAGTGGGTCAGACACTGTCCTTTCACACTCTGGGACTAGGATATACTGCACTCTGGACCTTGAGGTAAATTGTACTAAGGGCCCTGGGGTGTACCACACTCAGGATTTGAGAAAGTAGAACAGGTTTAAGCTGTACACTGCCTGATCACGATGACAGGACAAGAAAAAGACCTCAGTTGGTGCAATATAAATCTTGATACAGTGGCATTGAATAGTGTACAGGTAATGCCCCGTGATAGTGTGTTCAGCAATCAGATCAGTGATCCAGGATGATAAACTACCCAAAACCATTAAAACACAACCCAGAATGGATAACGTTTGATTGCTTTAGTATGAGCTGATATAAAGAGAGTCACAAACCTTCACTCACTCAGTAGGCATTCAATGCGAGTCACTGTGAATGATTGCTCATCATTCTGGGGAAGCTCTCTGTACTGTACACACATTCACGAATGTAGGATTGCATTTACTGCAAAGTGATATCGTCTACAGGGAATGCTCTGAACCAATATACATCTTAGTTCATTGACAAACACTTGCTGTCACTAGCTTTTTGAATGCTATTTAACAGGGTAAGACTTTTACCGACTTCGGGTCTTTGATATGATAGTGTTTCAAACATAGGTCAATTATGGCAGTTACACACAGCTGGGTCCATGAAATGGCAGATTATATTGTCTATGGGCATAGAAAGAACTTTTCTTGTTCTCTGTGTGTATTCTGAGAAAGGAACAAGAAAGAGGAATTGAGAAAGTACAAACCGACTTGTCGCGTGACACTTTTATGTGGACAACATTCTTTTTTGCTCATCTTTCCTGTAACACGGAAGGCCAACAAATGTGGGACCTAGGTTAAAGTTAAGCAAAACAATCTTAAAATATGAATAATTCTGGAACAGCAAATTATTCAAATAATGGACTTGCTGAGAACCAGGACTAAACATGAACAGCTTTCACATTCTCTGTTGGTTAGGACAATGGGGCTGGCTGGGACAGTGGGTCAGACACTGTCCTTTCACACTCTGGGACTGACTGGGACAGTGGGTCAGACACTGTCCTTTCACACTCTGGGACTGACTGGGACAGTGGGTCAGACACTGTCCTTTCACACTCTGGGACTGACTGGGACAGTGGGTCAGACACTGTCCTTTCACACTCTGGGACTGACTGGGACAGTGGGTCAGACACTATCCTTTCACACTCTGGGACTGTATGGGACAGTGTGTCAGACACTGTCCATTCACATTCTGGAACTGGCTGGGACAGTGGGTCAGACACTGTCCTTTCACACTCTAGGACTAACTGGGACAGTGGGTCAGACACTGTCCTTTCACACTCTGGGACTGACTGGGACAGTGGGTCAGACACTGTCCTTTCACACTCTGGGACTGGCTAGAACAGTAACCTTCAAACTGTTCAGAACTGAATTCTAAGAATGTTTAGGACTGCTTGATTGTATACTCTGGGATGGTTTTGTCTTTTCAGTTTTATGACACAGGTCTCAGTCACAGTTAATCTGAAGGAGTCAGTATCTCCTTTTAGATGATAAAAGTCATGTTTGAATTAATTGGAACAATCACTGATGATTAAATGTGGAATATTGTAATGATTCAAATTGGGATGTGGACAATTTGGATGATTGTTAGGTGTGGTGTATATGAATGGTTAATAATAACATTTGATGTATTTGGATGGCTGATGTTACTGAGTAAGGATTTTTGCTTTACACGCTAATGTGTGACTGTGTATTTTAATTTTCAGGTAACAAAGGTGCGGTGGGAGTGTCTTTCATGTTTAACGGTACATCCTTTGGATTTGTCAACAGTCACCTGACCTCAGGAAGTGAGAAAAAGCTAAGGTAAGAGTAGAGTGAAACTGATGGGCTTCTCATAGACACGCGGTGGTACTTCGCAAATCTTTAATTCATGTAAAATTCATTGGAATAGTGGCGTTCATTGAAACAAACACTGTATCTCACAATAGTTACTCAAAAGATGTATATCTGTGCAATGATAACAAGGTAATCACTCATCATTGATTCAGAAGATGCAAGTGCCGCTTAGTGGATCTCCTTGACCTTTTCTGGAAGTGTCCTGTCAAATTATCTGTCGAAAACTCAAAAGATCCCAAGGATTGGTGATACCATTGCAACTTTCTGTGCTTACGTCAATGATATGGAAGGCAGTTCAAACTTTCAAGAGGAAATACAGATTATGGAATCCCTACATTGTGGAAACAGGCCATTGAGTCCACGCGACCCACTGAAAAGCATCCCATTCCCCTACACTGTCTTTGCAACCCTGCATTTCCCATGGCTAATGCACCTAGCCTACACACCGCTGGACACTATGGGCAATTTAATTTGGCCAATCTATCTAACCTACACATGTTTGGTCTGTGGGAAGAAGCTGGAGCACCCAGAGGAAACCCACACAGACACTGGGAGAATGTGTGTACACCAAACGGACTGTAGCGCAAAAGTGGAATCGAACCCGAGTCCCTGGCTCTGTGAGGCAACAGTGCTAACCACTGAGCTACCGTGCTGCTCTCTGCTGGCTGGCTGACTCCCTGGGATTTGCAGTGGCATACCATATTTGAATTCCACTAAAATGATACCCACTTGTAGCAGGCATCCAAAGGCTATTTGGCAGCTCCTAAGTTGAGAAGATGAGTTGAGTTTTGGGCTGTGTGGGTTGCAGATGGCTAAATTACTGGAGGTGGGGTTTTTGTAGGTTTCGATGATGGAGGAACTAAAGCAGGTGGAGATTGGGTCCTGAAGGTACCTCTGAATTCCATCTGCCCCAGAAGAATGTTTGAAACATGCTCAGGCCAGACCTCTGCTGGGAGTTATAAACTTCCGTACTGATTGGAGCATCAATTCCAAGCACTTCATTAAAATGGCTCAAGGCAACATCAGGCTCGAAACAATCATTGAGGTGTTAAGCAACTGGTAAATGTATCACTTCAGTTTTAACTCCAGTTGCTACCTATGCGTTAAGACTGAGTTAAAATCATCTCACTAGGATTAAGTAAACTCTTGGCTCAGCAGTAATTCCAAGAGTTGGAATTTATTTTCATACTGACCAAAGAATTTCACGTTTTAGTCATGAGTCCCTGATAATCATCTCCCCTCTCAACCTGCACATCATGGGTTTGAATCCCACTGCGGCTACCTGAGGAACTAATCTAGGCTCACACACACACACACACTTGTGGTACTGAGGGAGTGCTGCACTGCTGAATAAATGAGTTCACCTTCAAACTGAGGCAGAGCCTGCTGTCTCAGATCGATGTAAAACATCCCCTGGTGTTATTCCAAGACGAGTGGGGGCTACCGCTGGAGTCCTGACCATCATTTTCTGTGGGACTGAAAAAGCCCTCGATGAGATCCTGCTGTGCACAAGTTCCCTGCTGTGACCTTCTTCTCTGTTTCAACAGAGACTTCTCTTTTCAATGCTTTTTGACTGTTAGGCATTGGGATGGCCTTGGGTCATAAAGGTACTGTGTGATGCAAACCTTTCTCCCAAGAAGCTATCACTGGCTGATTGAATGATAAATATGCCATTTGGAGCAACATGGGCCAGCAAGATCCCACTCTGACCATGCTGAGTTGAGTGACCTTGATGTGTTATGTCTAGTCTGGGTGTCTGGATTCCTGGAGGACTGAAGTAAAAGAAGATATAAATGGAAATACTTCTGAACAAGTTGTTGTGATCCGGAACACACTGCCTGAAAGGATGTTTGGAAGCAGGTACAAAACTAACTCATAAAAGCAACTTGAATAAAATCTTGAAAACCTTTTGAAAGGCTATGGGTTTGAAATTAACTGGCACACTCTTTCCGAAGGTTAGTATGGCCATGATGGATCAAGTGCCTTGTTATGTGGGGTATGATTCTCTGAACACCTACACTCAAGTGGCAGGAAGGGTAAATGCATTTTAACAAAGGAATTTAAAGTAATTTTAAAGGGATCTATTTCCTTAAGGACATTGGTTTGTTCTGATCTATTTCTCATTTTCTCCTTTGGCAGGCGAAATCAGAACTATATCAATATCCTGCGCTTTCTGAGCCTCGGAGATAAGAAGTTAGGTCCATTTGACATTACCAATCGGTTCACACATCTGTTCTGGCTTGGAGATTTGAACTACAGAGTGGAGCTTCCAACACAGGTCAGAGCAGCAGACTATGGTATCTTTCATGACCATTTCACAAATCGCATTTTTGTTTATTGTCTTTATTCACCCCCTACTCTACTGAAGGTGCTGGTCAATGTTGAAATACCACAGCGAGTTTTAGATTATTAGATTAGATTACATTACAATGTGGAAACAGGCCCTTCGGCCCAACAAGTCCACACCGACCCGCCGAAGCGCAACCCACCCATACCCCTACATTTACCCCTTACCTAACACTACGGGCAATTTAGCATGGCCAATTCACCTGACCTGCACATCTTTGGACTGTGGGAGGAAACCGGAGCACCCGGAGGAAACCCACGCAGACACGGGGAGAACGTGCAAACTCCACACAGTCAGTCGCCTGAGGCGGGAATTGAACCCGGGTCTCTGGCGCTGTGAGGCAGCAGTGCTAACCACTGGGCCACCATGTACCTCATGTCTATGTCAGCCTAAAGGGATGCAAGTTTTGTTTCTTTTGAAAGGTGGGAAGTCCATGTCACCCCAACACTGTCTGAGGATTAAGCTAAATCACTTGCCCAATGCAATGCCTTGTCAATTGTGCAGATAGAGCTTATGCCTTGAATCACTTGAGCTGTGCGCTCCTTACAATGCTACCTCTACTCCCAGTGCCAACCTGACAGAGGTGAGGTATTTTACACAGGGTCTGAGCAGTTACCTATGCTTCTGAATCTTAGCTTTCTGTGGATTTTCAATGGGAGCATATTCAAGACTATGATCAATAGATATTTAGGCACTAATGGATTCAATAGATATGGGTCATTGAGGGAAAGTGAAGTTGATTAGCATCAAGTCATTAATTTTCAGTCAAAACCCTTTCCTAACTTCACTGTTAGTCTATCAACCTACCCCAAGCACTGTTTACAGCTACCACCTCTAGGGTGATGAGGATAGTAATAAATGCGGGCCCAACCAACAAGGTCCACAACCCAAGAAGAAATAAAACAAAAGAAATCCATTCAGGATTTTATTAAAGAATGAAGTAGGTTCAATGTGCTGTATGGCCTATTCCTGATCCTGTCTACTGTATTCTTATCAATATCCCAACTCAAGGTAGGCCTCACCTCACGCACCGAAGATACCCTTTACATTTCTGAAAAGGAAGATATGATGCTCCCTGGACAGCGACACTCATGGCATCATTGTCTTTCCATATAATCAGCACGTTTTTCAAATGAGAGTCTTTCAGGCAGCAAACCAGCTCTGTGACCATTTTAAGTCTATTGTAATAACTGGACCAACAATCCAAAACATTGTATTATTTTAAATGGATTCTACGGGGGAGGGGGGTGGCCATTTTTGCCAAAACACAATGAAAGTGACTCCTCACTGGGGTAGGTCTTTTTGTGCAGGATGACATTGTGATCTAACCTCTCCATTTTGAGCAGGAGGCTGAGAATATTGTGGAGAAGATCAAACAACAGCAGTACCAGGAGCTACTAACCAAGGACCAGCTCATCATGGAGAAGAATGACAAGAAGGTTTTCCTTCAATTCCGTAAGAGCATGTAGCAATAATGCAAGCGATCTTGGGTAAAGTGAAGGGTCTAGGCCTCAGCCTGAACTTCCAGGAGAGACACAATGAACACTCTTTGAGTTTTTTGCTGCCTCTGTTAAAACAGATGTCCACCTCATACTTACAAAGGCCATGAATGAAATTCTCGCAACAATCCTTCTAATTGACCTTTGCTTCCTGTTTTCCCAGAAGTAGAAGACAACTTTTGGTAGCTTTGCTTATTTCTGGTTCCCTTTATTTTTCTTTTTATTACATCCAGAAGTGCTCCTACACACATCTGAATGTTTTTTATTCCCCATCACTAAGTCACCCCCGTTGTTGATTTTTTTTTCATCTATTAACCAGCACCGCAAATCACCCTTGTTGTCCAATGAATTCATTTACATTCAAAGCTCATTAAGGGCGTGAATATAACCAGGGAATAGGAATAATCAGTAGGAATGACTCCCCTCCACAGCTCACTGCCTTGGCCTGTTGATGGCCAGCCTGGCTAGGCCCATGAGGAGGTCCTCAGGTATACCCACACCCCTCCGCACCAGATGTCCAAATATCGGGTGCAGGGGTCTGAAGTGCAACTCAAAGCATAACAAAGAGTTTTTACAAAATGGAAAAGTGGGCGGGGTCACCCACAGCCAATATATGCTCAGTCCACAAACTCCACAGTATCACAAAATAAGTTGTGCTGAGAATCCGTAAACCACCATAATCTGTGGTACTTTTGCTCACTACACTTTGGGAAGATTGACATCAAATGATACTTAGTGTGGAAAAACAAGTAGCCTTTCTTTTTTGGAGGTAGAATGAGACAACTACACACTAAGTAGTAAAACTTTATTAGACATGAAGAGTAAAGAGAATTTGGATTGAGGTGGGCAACTTATTGAAATGAGGTAGTACGTGTTTATAAACAGGGGGATTCTGGAAACTTGGTGCAAGACTACAGGCAGGGAGAGGGCAATCCCAACAACTGGGTAGTCCAGAGATGCAGGTGATCAGGGACCATGGGCATGTTAACACTAAGCCTATAGGCACCCATTGGCTCCTTCAGGTAGTGCAGCAATGAAGAAGATGGAAGATTGGACTCGTGCAACATCAGGGAAATTCTGAATGTGGAATGAGAAAGAGGTGGGCTGGTGCGACAAGGACTACAGGGAATTGCAGCGGCTGAGGAGCAGGGCTGGTAACGGTAATTGGGATTGGGAAAATATGGACCAGGGTTGGCAATGACTGGGAAGACTATAGGCCAGGATTGGAGAAATGAGCAACAAACTCCATTGCTGTCTGAAGTAGTGAATGGAGTTAATTTTGGTCAAAAGAAGCAGGAGAATTGACTTAGATGGATAGCACTTTTCAGAGAACCCAGAACAGGTGTAAATAGCTAGACAAATAATCTGAGGTACAGTTCTATGATTCAAGCTATTACAGGAGGGAATCAACTTCAACATGGAACATAGATTATTACTGGAATATTGATCTGAAATGCAGATCCTGATTGGATCACTAGTAAATGCACTGGTAGTAAAGGTTTGTTCTGATTTGGAAATGGTCTGGAGCATGGAAGAAAAATTTAATATGAACTCAATGTCTCAGTGGTTACCTGGCGTGGTGTGAAGCCAATCACCTAGAAGGTGGTTCTTTTGAATGTTGGTCTTTGAAGATCTCAGAAGGACAGCAGTCTCTATTGAAACAGTGCATATCAACAGTGGCCTCATTACGTTTACATAGCACCACTTATGTTGTGAAAGAACCCAAGCTGCTTCACTGGAGCATCAAACACAAACTGATACCAAGCCAAAGGAGATAAATGCTTAGTTATGGAGGTAGAATGAATGTCTTAGAGGGAGTGAGAGGGAATTGGAGACAGAAAGTAGTTATGTGCTAAAGGTGGGTTCCTGAATTTGAACACTGTCCAATGGAACAAGATGTCAGAGTCTGTGGCAGCTCTACTCTGGGTCTAAGTGTGAGCCAGGCACATCTCGGGGTGTTCTGGAGTCCTGCTCCAGATGTGTGCATTCTGGGTACCCTGCACCTGAAGGCCTGCCCGAGCTGAGCTATCTATGTACTAAGGGGTATGAGAAACTCTGATCTCCCCAAGCTGCTGAGCTGAGAAGTCAGCAATGTCCAGGAGCCTGGCCTTCCTTGTCACAGTGCGATAAGGTGGGACAGCAAGGCAGACTGTATCATGTTTGGCTGCGGGCAGGGAGAGAAAAAGCAGGAAATCACTTTATCATTATATTTTTTCACTTTGCAGAGGAAGAAGACATCACCTTCCCTCCAACTTATCGCTATGAACGAGATAGCAGAGAGATGTACAACTTCATCAAACAGAAGCCTACAGGAGTGAGCATCACAATTATTGCTCCAGTCGGAGTTTACATTTTTTCATATATATTTTTTCATGAATGATATCGCATTGGAATAAGTTATGGTGCTACAGCTTTATTTAATTCTATGTAGTGTGCTATAGTTTTGCATACAAAATGGTTGAGGTACAGAGTGTAACTTCTACATTATTTCAACAACACAGCTTAGATCTACTCTCAGAATGGGAGTCCTATCAGACCAATATATAGATTCTCCTTTTTTCATACTGGCCTGCTGAATCAGTTTTCTCACGATATCTTCCATATCCACAACTGCCACAATCTGGAAAGACAAGGTCCTGGGAATACCATCACCTTTCTTGTTCCTTCCAAACAATACACACAGAGGACAAGTAGAGTTCTTTCTGTGCCCAGAGACGGTATAATGTACTACGTCGTGGACCCATATGTGTGTAACCGTTGTAATTGACCTAGTTCTAATACACTTTGCCATATATTTACCATAGAGAGAAAGTGAGGGCTGCAGATGCTGGAGATCAGAGCTGAAAATGTGTTGCTGGAAAAGCGCAGCAGGTCACCTGCTGCGCTTTTCCAGCAACACATTTTCAGCATATATTTACCATACCCTATGTTGGCAAAAATCTTACCCTGTTAAATAGCATTCAAAAAACTAGTGACAGCAAGTGTTTGTCAATGAACTAAAATGTATATTGGTTCAGAGCATTCCCTGTAGACGATATCACTTTGCAGTAAATGCAATCCTACATTTGTGAATGTGTGTACAGTACAGCGAGCTTCCCCAGAATGATGAGCAATCATTCACAGTGACTCACATTGAATGCCTACTGAGTGGGTGAAGATTTGTGACTCTCTTTATATCAGCTCATCCTAAAGCAAGCAAATGTTATCCATTCTGGGTTGTGTTTTAATGGTTTTGGGTAGTTTATTACCCTGGATCACTGACCTGATTGCTGCACACTATCATGGGGCATAATCTGCTCCATGTTTATCTGGTCAATGCTATTCTTCTGGTCTGGCTGCCTCTCAGTCTCCGGGGTTCTCTTCTCCATGATGGGAAAGGGTTGTTCAGGCCCTAGCTGTTCAACATTACGGTCAAGATTTTCCAGACCAGGCAGGAAGTAAGGGTGGATGTGTCAAAATAGAGCTGCCTTCTCTCCACATTGTTTTTTTTAACTGATAACATGAAATGGCGTTTGTAGCTGGGTCTGGCACTGTAGGGGAGTGGGTGGAGCCACCTGAAAAGCAGTCTCTGCTCATTCTTATACCCAGGCAGGAAGGGTGTCTACGCCTGCCTGGAGGCCTGGTCCTCTGGTCTGCTACAGGGAGATCACCACCTCCAGGCAGTTAAACCAGTCCCTTCCACCTCAGGGACCCTGGAGTCAAGCTGGATTATCTCCAGTAACCACCATCGATTGATCTTACATCACCACTGATTAATTTACTTGGCTAGCTATCTCATGAAGATGAGGAGGTTAACCCTGCTGCTCTGACCCTTCCTATCCCATGCTTGGGAAATTATCCTTGGAGCAGGATGAAGCTGAGGCACATCAGATAGTGGTGCTACTTTTAGGCTCACCTTGTTTCAAACACCAGCTAGAATCTATTCACTCAAATCTTTTTACTCGAAGGGTTGTGTTTTTTGAGTCTTGTCTACCTCTGCTGACCCTGTGAATAGTCACTGCCATCTCTATTTCTGTGCTACCCCAAGGCCCTGCTATGTCTATTCCTGTCTTCTAGATGGAGCACATTCAAAAGAGTATGATCTTGAAACCTTTAGCCGTGGTAAGGGGCCCATTAATTCTCAGTACAAAGACCATGTACTCCAGAGAGACCCAGTCTCCAACACTTGGTGCAGATGGGCTGTCTGTGAATAAACAATTGCCCAATGGTTGAGCTGCAGCTTTGACCAGACCTGATAGCAGCTTCTGACCTCAATGACAATAAATTACATTTATAACGAGGATACGTTCCAAGGCACTTCACGGGGCCATGTTACCAAACAACATCTGACACCAAGCCACATGTTGGGACAGGCAATGAAAGGCTGAGTCAACCAGACAAGGGTTTTAAGCACATCTTAAAAGGGGAGAAGTGAGAGTTAAAAGGCAAACTTTAGGGAGGAAATTCCAGTCCTCGTGGATAACTGAAAATGTGATGGCCATTGTTGGAGTAGTGAAAACCAGGGATGGATGAGAGGTGAGAATGTGCGATGAGATCCTGGACGATTGGTTAGAAATCTCAGATAGATTGCTGTAGAGGGTAAAGCGCCATAAAAGTGGAGCTTTCGGAAGGAACTGTATTAAGCATAGAGGTTTCCTCCTATATGGCCAGTAACTAATTGTTCTCTCCTCAGCTAAAGTACAACCTGCCATCCTGGTGTGATCGAGTACTATGGAAAAGCTACCCCAACGTACATGTCATGTGTCAGTCTTATGGTGAGCAGGATTACTAGCCTTATTGTATGAACTTGATCTGCTTCCACTGACTTGTGTGCATTTATAATATCATTCTCTCATCACCCAACCGTGAAAGGTTGAACAGAAACTCTTTGCCTATGATTTCAAAATTTTATTGGGCTGCATGAGGAAAATAAAGTCAGGGTTATGGGGACAGAGCTGATATATGGGATTGCTGTAAAGACAGCCAGCGAGTGGGCCGAATGGTCTTCTGTGCCATAATGACTCTGGATTATTAATAGAAGGAGGTACCAGCACAGAAATTCAGATCAACCAGGTAGTCAATAGTGGACCACATGAAGCATCAGGTTTCCTAGGGCCACGAATAAAGAGGATGTTGGAGTATCCCCGAGCAAAAGAACGTTCTTATGCCACTCGTGTTAGTCCCCACATAAGAAACCATTGAAGTCATCGATCACCTTCCCTTCTACCACGCTCTTGACAGTGAAATCCAAGTCATCACCACTCACTGCATTAAAAAAAAGTTCTTCCCCATGAACCCCCTCTGTCGCTTGCGCATAACCTTAAACCTGGGTTGCACAATTCTTGTAGCATCAGTGAAAGGGACAAAGGGACTATCCTTTGTTCACCTTATCTAACTCTATCATAATCATGACAGGCATTTGTCAAATATTATCATCTGTTAGAGGGTAACATTATCGTGCAGAGGGTGGTGCCTGTATGGAACGAGCTGCCAGAGGAAGTGGTGGAGATAGCTACAATTACAACATTTAAAAGGCATCTGGATGGGTACGTGAATGGGAAGGGTTTAAAGGGATATGGGCCAAATGTTGGCAAATGGGACTAGTTCATATTGGGATGTCTGATCGGCATGAATGAGTTGAACCAACGAGTGCTGTATGACTCTGAGTTTACGAAAAGTTTGTGGTGAAAACTGAATGGGTTTTTCTTCTGCCCCAAGGGTGGAAAATCATCATTGTGTGCAGACAGGTTCGAGATGCTGGGGCTCTTTAAGGGGAATAGTTGTAGCAAAAATATTGCCAAAATGATTTAGATTTGCAGCAGCAGAGACTATTTGCCATTTTTTTTGATGATCTGTTATCACCCTTCGCTTGACTGAAGGTACAGTGGGACTTGGTGATGATCTTTTGTCACACCTCCCCATTGCTACAACAGCTATAGGCATGGAGTGGAGTGATGATGAGTAGAGTAGCAGTGGAGTCTCTCACTCTCACTCTGACCCAGAGCCACTTCAGGAGATACTAGGACAGATGATTGACATTTAGTCAGAGAGACTGGTTTTAAGGAGCAGTTTAGAGAAGAAAGTGAAGTTAGGGAGGGGATTCCAGAGCTTAGTACCTGAGCCATAGCGACCGATGGTAAGGTAATCAAAATTTGTTCAAGAAGCCAGAATTAGATGAACAGATGTCCCATAGATAAGTGGGTCTGGAGAAGGACATAAGGATAGGGATGGGCAAAGCCATGGAGGTTTCCAAGGCAAGTACAATTCAGACATTTCTCAACTGAGAACTAGTGTAGCTCAGAGATTACGGGGATGAAAGGTGAACAAGACTTGATGTGAGTTAGGATGTATATTGGATGAGCTGATATTTATGGAATGTAAACTGTGGTAAGAGTATGTTGGAATGTTAAGCCTGGCCGTAGGAAAGGTCTAGGTGAAGGCTTTGTGTGACGTTTTGAGCATAGAACCAGAACATAGAATCGAGTGCATTGGAGGTCAGAAACTCAACTTCAGATCAAATAATACACTAAGATTGCATACAGTCTGCTTCAGCCTCAGATAGTTACTGGGAGACAGATGGAGTCAGCAATGAATGAAAAGTATTAATAGGAGGGATGAAAACAATGCCTTTAGTCTTCCTACTATTTAATTGGAGGAAATTTCTGGTCATCCAGCAATGAATGTCAGATGGAGAGCCTGATAATGTAGTCATACAGAAGTCAAGGGCATTCTGGATGAAGTACTGTTGGGTGTCATTAACATATAAAAAGTGGTAAAAAGGCAAAATTAATGGCTTTTTTCCTGAATGCATGTAGTATTCACAACAAAGTCAATGAATCAACTGCATTAATACAGGTTGGTGGAATGATTACAGAGATATGGTTATAAGGAGATCAGCGCTAGGGACTAAATATTCTGGAGTATGTGACTTTTGGAAAGGACAGGCGGGAAGGAAGGGTAGCATTATTGGTAAGGGATTGAATAAGAAATTATCCAGAATCAGAAGATGTAGAATATATATGAATGGAAGTAAGAAATTAAAAAGGATAAGAGGACACTGGCAGGCGCATCTCGAGGCCCCTAACAGTAACTTTAAAGTGGGACAGAGAATAAATCAGGAGTTAATGAGGGCGTATTACAAAAGCTGTGCATTATTCATGGATAATTTTAATTTTCATGTAGATTGGGAAAGCCAGCTTGACAGAGGAAGCCATGAGGAAGAATTTGTAGTGTATTGGGACAGCAGGAATGCAGATTTGGAGTTACAATCAGAATCACCATGATCTTATTAAATGGTGGAGGTGGCTAAAGGGGTTGAATTTCCAACTCCTGCTCTAAGTTCTCATTCATATTTCACCTGGCCCCAGTGTAGCAGCAACATGAATGTTTTTTTTTCCACTAATAGGTTCCTGCCATCTAGCCAAGAAGAGGTTCTGCCTACTTCACAACTGAGTAAAGTAGACGGTGAATTTTCAGTGCTGGTGCAATAGCAAGTGTTTAGGTTGTATATCCCAGTGACTAATGGACTGTTTGAAACAGCACTTCCCTTTGGCTGTTCACAGCAGGAAGAGGACTGACCATACTCAACCAGCCATGCTTAAATAACATAAATTGGTGCACAATATAAAATATGATAGCCTGACTTGGCAGCATTTACTGAACAATCTAAGTGTACCAAAGATTACATTAATGATAAATGTAAGATTGACTGATAATCTTAAAATGAGGGACACTTCTACTTATGGACACTGCATGTATTTAAATGCAAGGATTTGATTTGTCCAGGTATTGTGCCTGTTCAATTAAATAAGAGCTTGAGGGACAGTGTTCCCTGATGCATTCTCCATCAATGGCCAATGGAGTTGTCTTGACCTTTTTATTATTCAAACAAAGCTTTAGCATAGCTGCCGACTAGTGCATTCTCCGTAACAACAGAGTCGCAGTCATAGAGTCATACAGCATGGAAACAGACCCCTTGGTCCAACCAGTCCCGTGCTGATCATAATCCCAAATTAAAGTGGTCCCACTTGCCTGCGTTTGGCCTACATCTCTCTAAATATTTCTTATTGATGTACTTAGCCAAATGTCTTTTAAATGTTGTAATTGTACCCGCATCCATCACTTCCTCTGGAAGTTCATTCCATGCACTCTGTGTATAAACTTTGTCCCTTGTGTCTTTTAAAATCTTCTCTTACTTTAAAAATATACCCCCAGTCCTGAAATCCCCCACCCATCTTGACTAATCAGAATCCCCACTCGAGAACCAATCAGCACTCTCATGCAGTATAAATTGTTGTTCCTTTTGTAATTTGGTTCCCTTGCATCACGAGATGATAAACTTCAACAGCATGTCTCTCTTTGTTTCAACAATACCCAGATTCTGCTCTTACTGAGTAACTATTGGAGAGGATGTTTCCTAACCTTCAGAAGAGTGCCCCCTACTGCATCAAAGAGATATAACCAAACTTCAAGAGATGTAAATAGATTCAGTGAATAGACAATCATGTGTGGACATTCATATTGGAGTTTCATAGGATAGAACAGAGTACTTTGTAAATGGTGAAAAGCTAGGATCATTTCTGAAGAGAATTTAAGTTTCCAAGTACATTGTTGAAATTTCACAAGCACCAAAAATCAAGAAAAGGCAAATGGAATGTTGGCTTTTAATTAGAGGACTAGAATACAATGAATAGAATTTATACTCTAGCCTATAAAATCTTGGTTAGATCACACTTGGAACACTGTGAGCAGTTATGAGACCATCTTTCCGGGGGGATGTTTTGTACTTGTTTAGACTTCAGTGTAGATTTGCCAAGATAATGCCTGGACTCCGAGGGTTACATTAGAAGGAGAACATCTACAGGTTAGGGGTGTATGCCCTGGAATTTAGAATGTCTAGAGTTGATTTGTTTGAATTTTTAAGATATTGTGTAAATGAATGGGCCAGTTGAAGAGGAACCATTTCTGCTGGCCAGTGAATCTAAGAACAGGAGGCTCTAGTCTAACTATCAGATCTAAACCTTTCAGAATTGAAGTTATGAAATCCTTCTTCATGTGCAAATGGTGACAGGAGTGCGATGCTATCTTAAGTGTTAATTTTAACTCTAAGATTGTTGTTATCCAAGGATAATTAGGGTTTAAGGACCAATGTGGGTAAATAGAGTTAGGTCACAGATCAGCATGATCTCAATGAATGGCAGACTAGGCTCTAAAGTTAAGTTGCTTTCTCCCGTTTCTGTCAATATGATCATCTGCCACTTCCTACCCTGTCAACCCATGACCTTGATCAGTGGTGAGTTAATTTTTAATCAAAGACAGTTTTTTGTTGTAACTCATCTATATTGACTCAATTTTGGATTTACATTGACTCACACTAACTTGATATCAGACCTTTACAGAAAGAAGGGGGAGCTTTCATATGGTTAGATTTCAAAAGTGACAGAGTGATACCAAAAGCTCTATCATATGTCTTGAGGCAAGGCATTAAGTAGCAATATTTTGTGTGTGCTGTGCAGTTAAGTGACCGATGTTTAACAGTTGGTTTTTAATTGCAGGTTGCACCACAGATATCGTCACCAGCGACCATTCACCGGTATTTGCAACTTTTGAGGTGGGAGTTTCAACACAGTTTGTGTCAAAGACTGGTCAGTAGCCATGAATTCTTCTCCTATGCTCTTTTTATACTCTTAGGGGAAGGTATGGGCTTTCAATCAATTAAGAGACCCCTGTGGTTTGTATCTCTCAGCTAAGTCCCTGCACAGTTTGATGTGAGCTCCCCCTGCAGAGCTGTGAGCAATATACAGTGTGTCTTAAGTGACCACAAACTCAGGTCTTAATAGGAGCCTTGTTTGCCAGAACTTTTCTCTCTGTGTAGAGTTCTAATCAGAAATAAAATGATGGGAGTCATTTGTAACTGAGACTGTGCTAACCCATTGTCTTCACTCCTCAGATCCCAACAACGCTGCCTCTCCTGGCACAATCAATTTTATCAGGTGTGAAGCCAAGCTGAAAACTAAATCCAAGACTAGGTTCTTCATTGAATTCTACTCCAGCTGCTTAGAAAGTAAGGATGTCGTTTTGTCATTGTCCTCAGCCAAACCAACTCCCCCCCCCCCCCCCCCCCCCCCACGCCCCACCCCCCACCGTGTGTGTTCATTGCTTTATATCGCATTGTCGCAATTCCTACATTTGTGGTTGAGTCATTTCAAGAGACTTTTCTCCCCAGGAGAACAAATGGCACAAAATTAAATTCCTCAATTGCAAATAAATGTGCAAATTCTTCAGTCTGTCTCTCTCTCTCCTCATCTGTCTGTCGGTCTGCTGGTCTCCCTGTTTATTTGTCCTCATTGTCAGTTTGCCTCCCTGACTCTTAGTTTCTGTCCTGTCAGATAGCTCCAATTCTGGATCAGTGGTGCTGGAAGAGCACAACAATTCAGGCAGTATCCGAGGACAGGCAAAATCGACGTTTCGGGCAAAAGCCCTTCATCAGGAATAGGCTAACACTGGTACATGTGTAATGGGATGAATGGCCTCCTCCTGGCTATAATCAGTTGATTCCATTCAATGGAATCTGCCAACCAGCAGCAGTATAGCCTGGTTAAAGTCATAAAGGTGTACAGCACAGAAACAGACCCTTTGGTCCAACTTGTCCATGCCAGTCAGATATTCTCAATTAATCTGCTCCCATTTGCCAGCACTTGGCCCGTATCCCTATAAACCCTTCCTATTCATGTACCCATCGAGATGCCTTTTAATTGTTGTAATTGTACCAGCCTCCACCACTTACTCTGACAGCTTATTCCATACTTTTCATACTCGCATCATCCTTTATGTGATAAAGTTGCCCCTTAGGTCCCTTTTAAATCTTTCCTCTCTCACCCTAAACTATTCCTTCTAGTTCTAGACTTCCCAGCCCAGGGAAAAGACCTTGTCTATACACCCTATCTGTGCCCCTCATGTTTTTATAAACCTCTATAAGGTCAGCCCTCAGCCTCCAACACTCCAGGGAAAACATACCCAGCCTACTGAAGTTATTGAAGATTCTTATTGTTTGCCTACACTTAGCTCCGCATTGAGTAGGGATCTACAGTAACCTTGTGTTCCCACTAGATCTCGTGAAAAGTGCTGAAGGTGAGAACCAGGAGTCAAGAGATGAGAATCTGACAGTTGTGTGGAGCACTCTCCCTGAGGTAATCAAAACTTGTTCTCTAATTTCTCATTGTCATTAGGTGAGTTTAGGATTGCAGATTCCAGATGCTGGTCAGAACAGTTGTAATACTTATGGACTATAATTCTACATTGTGTTTTAGAAAGAAGTTAACCCTTACCCTGCTGAATGAAAAGGAACTCTGTACAGTAAAAGTGAATAACCATACCCTGCTAATAACCAGCTCAATACCAATCTAGAGTCTTCACCAATAAATGCTTTGAATAAATCTCTTAGTTTGTTCTCACTTTGATGAATGGGGTACGATTTCACTGAAATTACAGAGAGGGGCAGTGGTTATACCCAAAACCTGACACAAGCAGGGAACAAACAGGAAACAGCACATCACCTGGAAAATTTGAGCATTCAAAAACCATTTGCAGAAATCCACAAAAGGAACTCATGAAGATTGAGGACCATGTTGTTAAATATCAAGAGACATGAATGGATGTAAATTACTTACAGTGTGGAAACAAGCCCTTCGGCCCAACAAGTCCATACCGACCCTCCAAAGAGCAACCTACCCAGACCCATTCCCCTACACTTACCCCTTCACTTAATACTATGGACAATTTAGTATGGCCAATTTATCTAACCTGCACATCCTTGGACTGTGGGAGAAAGCCGGAGCAACCGGAGGAAACCCACGCAGTCACTGGGAGAACGTGCAAACTCAACACAGACAGTTGCCTGAGGCGGGAATTGAACCCGGGTCTCTGGCACTGTGAGGCAGTAGTGCTAACCACTGTGCTACCGTGCCACCCATGCGTCGGAGCAGAGGAGCAGAGAGACCTAAAAATACACTACTTAAATCATGCTCTGTAAATACATTGACCTGTGTTTTATTTCATGTGTTAGGGGATTATATCCCTTTATCTCTGAAGATATGAGAAATTGAATATATTAAGTTGTAAATTGGACTGAAAAAAGGCAAGCTGTTTAAAAACACAAATCCACCTCAAGGTGGAGGTGAGAGAACCAATGAATTGCTGTTGGGTTGGGGGTTGAAATGCTCTAAAAGAGCTTATCAAATCCCATCATAATCTTCAGAAAATATTAACAAATACAAAGTATTGCATATTGATGCCTGGTTGTCACAGACAGAATACTTCCAGCCCCCATGAAAGAACATATTGGAGGTAGATGCTGGATTCTGTATTACAAGGGAAGTTCCAAGAGCTTTCAGCTGACCACTTTAAGGAAAGAACCCTCTGTCTGTCTGTCTGTCTGTCTCTCTCTCTCTCTCTCTCTTTCTCTCTCTCTCTGTGTCTGTCTCTCTCTCTCTGTCTCTCTCTCTCTGTCTCTCTCTCTCTCTGTCTCTCTCTCTCTGTCTCTCTCTCTCTGTCTCTCTCTCTCTGTCTCTCTGTGTCTCTCTCTGTCTCTCTCTCTCTGTCTCTGTCTCTGTCTCTCTCTCTCTCTCTCTCTGTACCTTTCATGTGTCGGGATTAGCAGTTAAGAAATTAGCACTTTCATTAACGGTTCTCCCTTGCTTACATTAAAAATAGGTACATATACTTTAACTGGAAAATTACATAGCCTTGTACTAAAAAGAATTTAAATCTTTTTGTGACCAACCAAGCAGGTTGAGGGGAACCAGCTCAGCCTTTCTTACCAGATCACAACAAAAACATTGAATTTACAGATGTGTCCGACATTGGATAAAATAATATTGGATAAAATAATTGGATAAAATTTGAGTGCCCTATTCCAAATAGGATACTACAGCTATGTAAAATAGTGCAACTTTGTTTCAGTAAGATGATGACAGGGGATGGGAGGATAACACTGAAGAAACTTGAGTTTTCTTTTCAGACTGTGGAAGTGCAGCATATTTTGAAGTGTGTGAATATTGAAAGATTGATTCCACTGGATAATGAATCAACAGCAAGGAGATAAACTTGGGAAGAGTCCCTAGAAGGGTCAAGGGTGGGGGAGGAAAGGAGTGTTGTTCTTGGAAGAGGTTGTTAAGAATATACAAGGGTCTAATGAAGATGAGTAAATCAGTGTTTAAGGAGAATAAAATTAATGCTTAGAAAGTAAAAATATTATAGAATTTAAGAAAGTAAGTAATAGGTGCATGAGTAGACCATTTGGGCTCCTCAAGTCTGCTTTGCTATTCAGTATGATCGTGGCTGATCCTCTTCTGATCTTTGACTCCATTTTCACCCACCCCCATATCCCTCAAGGATCAGAAGTCTGTCTATCCCAGGCCTTGAATGTACACAGTGATGGTGCATCCGAGGTAGGGAATCCCTAAGATTCAAAATCCCAAGTGAAGGAAGTTCATCCCAGCTTCTCATGAATGATTGACCGCTAAACCTGAGGCTGAGCCCCTGTGTTCTGTTCTCCTGGCCCTGGGAAAGCAACATCTCAGCATCTACCTGACAAACCTCTTCATAAGGAGCAGGAAAATCCTGCTCCTCGGATGCTGCCTGACCTGCTGTGCTTTTCCAGCACCACTCTAATCCAGACTCTGGTTTCCAGCATCTGCAGTCCTTGTTTTTACCTAAACCTCTTCAGAATCTTTTCTGTTGTAGTGAGACAGTACAATTAAATTAGTTTGTAAACTGTAGCTCTGAGGAATGGCTTGCCGCAACAAAATGATGATAGCTGAATGGCCTTGTGGTGTCTGAGTCTTCTCAATGTTTGAGACAGTGACTACACTTTGAAAGTGAGCTTGGTCTGGACCATTAGACTCCAGACGTCAGGCTTGGCCTCCTTAACAGTATAATTTTGACCGGAACTGCAGTCAGCATACCACAAATGATCTAAAAGCTGTTGGTTCATTGTTGTGAGGTACCAGAGGACAGCCTGTGTCCCAGAATCCATGCTCAGCAGGAATCCGTCCAATCGAAAGTGTGTAGCAAACGTGTGTAAATGATTGAGTGATATACCTTACTGGAGCATTCAGTGCCACTCATCTTCAGAGTCTGGTCTCTTATCTGTTGTAACTCACTATCTTTCTCTTTGCCCCCACCCCCATGACAGTTGATACCCATTATCTCTGATCCAGAGTATTTACTGGACCAACACATCCTCATTTGCATCAAATCCACTGACAGCTACGAGTCCTATGGTGAGTACGAGTACGTATGTAGACATGGCTATGTAGACAGACGATATGCAGAGATAGTTTAGGGCGCTGCCAACTGTAGTTTCTTCTCCAAGAATAGCATGTGGAGACTAGAGGTGTAAGCTAGAAAAATGCTAAATGCTAAAGTCTCCCTGTTATAGGAAGGGAGAGGGTTAAGTTGGAGAGGGTTCAGAAGAGATTTACCAGGATGTTGCCAGGAATGAAGGGTTTGAGTTATAACAAGAGGCTGGGACCTTTTTCATTGGAGCATAGGACATTGTGAAGTGACCTTAGAGAGATTTCTAAAATAATGAGGGGTTTAGATTAGATTAGATTACTTACAGTGTGGAAACAGGCCCTTCGGCCCAACAAGTCCACACCGACCCGCCGAAGCGCAATCCACCCATACCCGTACATTTACCCCTTACCTAACACTACGGGCAATTTAGCATGGCCAATTCACCTGACCTGCACATCTTTGGACTGTGGGAGGAAACCGGAGTACCCGGAGGAAACCCACGCAGACACGGGGAGAATGTGCAAACTCCACACAGTCAGTCGCCTGAGGCGGGAATTGAACCCGGGTCTCTGGCGCTGTGAGGCAGCAGTGCTAACCACTGTGCCACCGTGCCACCCAAAGGTGAATAATAAGTGTCTTTTCTGTAGGATGGGGGATTTCAAGACTACTTTTAAGGTGAGAGGAGAAAGATTTTAAAAAGACATGGGCGCACATTTTTTACAGAGTAGTTGGTGGATGCAGGTACAGTTACAACATTTAAAAGACATTTGGATAAGTACATCAATAAGAAAGGTTTGGAGGGATTTTGGCCAAGCACAAACAGGTTGGATTAGTTTAGTTTGAGATGATGATTGGCATGGATTAGTTGGACTGAAGGTTGAAGATTGTGGTGCTGGAAAAGCACAGCTGGTCAGGCAGCATCCAAGGAGCAGGCGAATCAACATTTCAGGCACAAGCCCCCTGACGAAGGGCTTATGCTCGAAACGTCAACTCTCCTGCTCCTCAGATGCTGCCTGATCGGCTGGGCTTTTCCAATGCCATACTCTTCGACGCTGATATTCAGCATCGGCAGTGCTCACTTTCTCCCTGATTGGACCGAAGGATCTGTTTCTGTGCTGTGTGGCCCTATGACTCTGTGGCAAGTGAGCCCATCAAAGCACCCTCCTCTATTTCTTTAAGTCTTTCATTGAAAACCATCCCTCTAGGACATCAGCTATCCATTGAGACCTTTGAGAAGGAGGCAGTGGCCTTTCTTCTTGAGCTGCTGCAGTTCATGGGCTGTTGTTTGATGTGACCTTCCAGAATCTTGATCCAGGGATGTTGGAAGCTGTATGAGTCTTAATGGACATGATGCAATGAAGTAGTGATTGACTGTTCAGCTGAATAAGACTTCATTGAGCTGCAAGCGAGTGTGAGACTCCTCCCACCACGTCAGCCATATGCTCTGTGTCCTTCCCTCTACCGTTCTGAAGGTCTGTGCTCAGTGGTGGCTTCATGATGTGTACCTGTGGTCATGGCAATGCTGTTCAGTAAAGCAAACGCTCATTTTCACCAGGCAGTGGAGTGAATGCCTGACGACTCTGATGGGTTCCTCTGTGTGGGTTGAGTCATAGGTAGGAACATACTCACTGAGCCTTGGTTCCTGGCGGGAATGGATAGCCCCCGGACTTGGGCAGAATGTGTGAATTCACTTTGTTTTAAGACTTCAGTGCTGAGGTGGGGAACCAGAGGAGAGAAGAGAAGTGTTTCATGCAGCAACTTGTTGTCACCTAGAATGCAATGCCTGAAAGGATGATGAAGATAGATTCAACCTTTCAAAGGGCAGTTAGATACATGTTTGCGAATGAACATTTATGGAGCAATGGGGGAACAGCAGTGGAGTTGCTTGTTTGGATCACTTTTTATGAAGGCTGGCACCAGTGCAATGGGCTGAAAGGTCATCTTCATTATTACTATTGAACAGCTGTAAACGGGAATAATTTTTTCTATTAACGTGGTTGGTACATACTGTCCAGTTCTTATAGATTCACGACATGATGCAGATCACGAAGAAACTATTGAGCCCCTTGTACCCGTTTCAGCTCTTTGGCAGAACTAGGTACCTTGATACAATCCCCCCTCCCTTTTCCCAAATGTTTCACCTTTCTTGTTGTATCTTGTTCAACTCTGAGAACCTGCCTGTGTTTCCTTGCCCCAGGTGAAGGCTGCATCGCCCTGCAAGCCAACTCAAATGAGATAACATTCAATATTCCACTGGAACACCGTGGCGAGGAGACTGGGACTTTCAGTGGCTCGTATAAACTGATCATTTCAGAGCGAAAACAACGGGAGAAGACTTACGGTAATTTTCAGCTCTTTCTATTGATGAATTCGGACCTTGTGTTTCGTTGCGATGCAGCAGGCCAGAATAATGTTGCAAATTTTGAATCGGTTGGGTGCGTATATGTCAACAGTCTGATTGTGAAGAAGAGTGGCTGATAACTGGTGAAAGATTAGGATATGTGTAGGAGCTATCGTTCCATGAAGAGTTTTGTGGTATGGTGGTAGTGTCTTTTCCTCAGGGTTCAGCTTGTACCTGTCAGTGAGATGGAGCTGAACAGTTTGATAAAAATAATTATATGGAGTAGTTTGCATCTGAGAGGTGACAGAGCAAAGTAGAAGAATCTAGAATCCTTACAGTACAGAAACAGGCCATTTGGCCCAACAGGTCCACGCCGACCCTCCAAAGAGTAACCAAACAAGACCCATTCCCCTACTCTATTAGTCTACATTTTCCATGACTAATGCACCTAACCTACACATCTCTGCATACTGTGGGCCAGTTAGCATGGCCAATTCACCTAACCTGCACGTCTTTGGACTGTGGGAGGAAACCCACGCAGACATGGGGAGAATGTACAAACTCCACACAGTGCCTGTGGCTGAAATCAAACGCAGGCCCTGGGCGCTATGAGGCAGCAGCACTAACTACTGAGCCATCATGCCACCCTACTCTTTTAAAACCTTCCCCTGAGGCTAAGCTCTCGCTGACTCATTTGAATATTCCTCCTTTAGTCCATACTCCATTTTAGTCTGCCCATTCCTGATGTGTTAATATCCTAAGATGTTTGGCCACATTAAATGCATGTTGTTGTCACAGCAGAGCCCTGATTCTGTGCCCACCATTTATTTACACTCCGGAAGGAGTCTCTAAATAATCCACTGAAGCAGGAGCTCTGAAAAAGAAATTGAGGGGCTCTGTATGAATTGATAGCACTGAGTCCAGCTCCTGCTGCTATCACACTGCCATCTGTTAATCTGCATAACCTAAAGATTTTTTTTCAGTACTGCCTACTTTTACCCATTAAGCCACCAGAATACTCCAAAGGTGAGGTTTTAACACGCACGCCCCAGCAATGAAGTGACTGATCTCACTGCAGGTTTCAAAGCAAATTGCCCATGGATTTCACCATTCTGCGTGTTAGCTTAATTCTGGCTCCCTGGTTTCCAGCAACAGAGCTTTCAGGCCAAGCAGCCAATCACATTGAAGAATTCTCACAGAGAGAAAATCAGAGGGGAAGATAAGGTTTGGGACGAACAAATGGTTGTAGAATCTGAAATATCAAAAACATTTTAAATAAAGGAACTTCATTAATAACATAAGGAATTTTGTTATCAACATTTAGCAATTTGATATTCCAAACATATACAAAAGATTGGGTTGGGATATCTGCTCGGCATGGATGAGTTGGACTGAAGAGTCTGTTTCTGTGCTGTACATCTCTATGACTCTATGACTCTAAATACAATATGCATAGTAGAAATATAGACAATACTTTTAGGGCCAGATAGGCTGTTATATTAGATTCATAGCACTCTATTTAAAATCTGGTTACATCTCATTCAGTAATGCATACATTTTTTGAGGGTTTTTGCACTGAGACTAAATATGGAAAATCATTTGAATTTGCATGATTTTTCAAAAGGTTTCCTCTGAGGATATCAACAGCGCACCCTATGGACAGATGGCAAATAACATTTAACTGTGGGATGTGTCTATCAGTTTCACAGCTGTGTTGTCAGCAAGCTGACAGTTTCATGGTCATTTCAATTGCAACATACAGGCCAATGTGATAGTCATAGTCATAGAGATGTACAGCGTGGAAACAGACCCTTTGGTCCAACTTGTCTGTTGGGAATAGATTTAATTGTGTTTGATTTTCTTTAATAAGTTTAACATTACATTCTATAACAAAATCCTTCTGTCAAAGTGGCAACGTTCTCGCCTGCTCGGTGGGTATTCTATTGAATTTGCTTCTTAATTGTAGATTTTATCCAGTTGGAAAAAGATGAAATGATTTCAGTTAAGCAAAGCAAAGCAAACACTCATTCAGAGTTTCCGAAAACCTGGGACCGGCCAGGAAGGTAAGAGCCAATGCTCCTGCTTTCAAATTGGAGCTGGGATTGAGATTAAGGGAATTGGGGCATCTTATGATTGAGGTTGGAATGAGTAGGATTTGAGATATTCTGGCATTGGACTTGGATCTGAGGTACAGTTTGGACATTTGTGCCTGGAGTTGGTTTCCTCGCCATCCAGGTCCTTGTTCTTTCAGTGCCATGGGGTCACAATATTCTACTGGTTGAGACGTCACAAACAAGCAACCATTGTGTGCAATCAGAAATGATTGGGAGAAAGGTGGGAGAGTTTGTGTAATTCCATCATGACCTTAATAAACACAAAGGTTTCAGATGTGTTTCCTAGCATTTTGCCCTGAGTTCAGTGCATTTTAAAGAGGACAGTTTAGGGGGATTATCCTGGTTGGCCTAAACTATTTTTTGTTAAACTCCATAAGTTCTATCCAATTTTATTTTATCCAACCTATCCACTTCTCTTCCACCAAAACTGAAAGGTTTCATTTTATTTATTGAGCTGCAGATAGATTTTGTGCAGAGGTTTCATAGTTCCCTTTGATGAAAACCATGAAGGCTGCTTTCAGTTCATAAGTGAGAACTTCTGCCCACATCAAGCATTTCCTCTTCCTTTCAACCTTAACACACAAGTTATATGCAGTGCGAACAAGTAACCCCTTATCTTTGTACTGCTGACGTGGTCTTGCTCACTTTGCAAACTGCATTCTTATCCAATCAGACTTCCAAAGCACCCTGTCCATCCAGATTGCATAACAGGCGAAGATAACAATGGGTAATGGGGATAAACAAAGACAGTACTTACCCCTACTTCCACCTCCCTTCTCTCCTTTCTCTCTCTCTCTCTCTCTCTCTCTCTCTCTCTCTCTCTCTCACTCTATCTATCCTATGTGTTTTTCTCTACTGTTTCCCATTTCTGTTTTGTTTAAATCTCTGACACTGCACTCGGGAAAGAGAGAGCCCACTACTCTGCACATACCACAGCCCAGTTATTTTACAGTTGTTGGAGCAGTAGCTGCAGAGAATGGTTCTGAGGACACAGATATCAGCCCACATATCTTGTGAGCAATGAAAAAAGATATTTAGCCTTCAGTTGGCTCATCAGCTTATTTTTGCTATCTGATTAAACACAATTCTGTTTACTGCTGGGGCAAGTAACAACTTTTTGCCAATAAGAATTGCAGGCCTTGTGCTGTCTAACAATCTGTTAGATAACCAAAGACCTCAAGCCCTCAGTGAGAAGAGTAGACGCTGCAGTTTCTGTATCTTTACGTTATCAACTTATCAGCGTTTTCACCAAAGATGGGTGGGCCAAAGGGCCTGATCCTGTGCTGTACCGTTCAATGCTCTTTGTAACTCCTTAGCAACAGCTACACTCAAACACTCTGAGTGTAGAACAGGCATGACATTTGTGGAGTTCACCAATATTGCTTCAGCTTCCTGTTTTTTTCAATGTTGGTGGCAACTCGTGAATTTAACCCTGATTTTTCTTTTATAGTGACTCAGTGGTTAGTACAGCTGCATCACAGCACCAGGGATTCAGGTTTGATTCCAGTCTCGGGTGACTGTCGGTGTGGAATTTGCACATTCTCCCAGTGTCTGCGTAGATTTCCTCCCACAGTCCAAAGATGTGCAGGTTAGGTGGATTGGCCATGCTAAATTGCTGATAGTGCCCAGGGTTGTGCAGGTTGGATAGATTAGCCATGGGAAATGAAGGGTTACAGGGATAGGATAGGGTGTTTGGTCTGGGTAGGTTGCTTTTGGGAGGGTTGGTGTGGACTCGATGGGCCGAATGGTATGCTCCCATACAGGAGGGATTCTATGATTCGAATTAATTGAATTTAAATTTCCCAGTTGTTCTTATGGAATTTGAACTTCTGTCTTCTGAGCATTTATCCAGGTCTCTGACCAAGTTAGGAGGAACAGCTGAATCATCCTTTGAGTGATAGGATTTTCATCCCAAATACTGGGGAAGGCACTCTAAACCAGGAAAGGTTGGTCTCAAAGGATGTTCCAAGCTTAATCTGTATGAACTATGAAGTGACATCTGTTTTTTTCTCCTTTGCACCTCAGGGTGACCCAGAAAACGTCAGCACAACTCTTGGCTGAGGAAGCAGCTGCCAAGGTCCGAGATCGAGTGCCGCTACCAAGCGTCCCAGACACTACTTCCAAAGACAATAGCAAGCCCTCAAGGTACTTACATTGAGAACTGGTTGAAGCAGACAAGGCCCTAACTGTCATGGGTCTTTCACCTTTGAACCCTGGGTTAGAATCAAATCCAAACCGACAGGATGAAAGGCCTGACACTTCCGAGGGCATCACTGTTTTGTATCCTTACATGACCAAACTGTCATCGGTGTGACTACAGCCCTGCCCTAGCCAGGCACGCTGTGTGCAGAACAATGTATCCTACCCTCCAATAACCTCATGGGCTAACTCAGGTCATTGTTCCGTTTATGTGCAAACCCAACCTAAGGGGTCGGCCAATACTGATCAGGTTCAAACAAAAACACAAGCTGAGACGGTCCCGAAGGACTTTACGTAAAATTCTTAACGATAGACCAATAATGTGTGAAGTCCAGGAAATTGAAGTCGAGAATTGCCTTGTGCTGCTCTCACTGCAACTTTGTAACTTTGTCAGACATGAGGCAGGGATCTGCTCTCTGGCAATATTAGGCTTCTGGGACGGAGTTCTATTTTGGGTTTAGTACAAATTTAGTTAGAACTACTGCCTTCCTAAAATCAAAGAATCAATCTGCACATGGGTAGTGAAGACCCAGTGATTTGGGAGTGAGTGGGCCAAGATTTCAGACACAGGATGGTTAATAAGCCAAATGAGATCAGCATATTGTTTTCATATATATTTAGGCACCCGCACAAGCCATTCGTTTTTTTTTTAACCACTTAGTCTTTTTGTTTCTGGTTAATTTTATTAATTCCAGTATCTGTGTTGTATATTGATTTCTAGTTAATGATGTTCTGCACTTATTTATATAGTTTTATTTAATATTGTTTCAAATAGATCACGGGTCTGAATTCAAACTCTAATCCTTTAATTTAATATTTTTATATGTATTTATATCTATATCTTAGCCTCACAGAGCCTTTCAATTGACTCATTTGGTTACACATACTGCTTTATTTATATTTGTTTATTTATTAGATTTGTTTCTACTGCATATTTACAATTGTACATTACTTTACCATTACTCTGAACCTTTGCTCTGTTCCATTGACTTTTGAAATGTCTATAATATTTCAGAGGCTTTCTTTATATTTCTGTGTTGGTATGCTGTGATGTGTGTTACATTCATGTCTGAGAATCTTTGCTCTCTGTCACTGTATATTGAGTAAATTAATGGAGAAAAGAACAGAACTATGATAAGACCATAAGATCATAAGATGTAGGCGCAGAAATTAAGTCGTTCAGCCCATTGGGTCTGCTCCACTATTCAGTCATGGCTGATGAGTTTCTGAACCCCATTCTCCAGTTTTCTCCCTGTAGCCCTTGATCCCCTTGATACTCAAGAACTGATCTATCTCAGTCTTAAATATATTCAATGACCTGACCTCCACAGCCTTCTGTGGCAATGATTTTCATGGATTCACCACTCTCTGGCTGAAGAAGTTTCTCTTTATCTCCATTCTAAAAGGTCTTCCATTTACTCTGAGGCTATGCCCCCAGGCTCTAGTCTGTCCTACCAATGGAAACATCTCCCAAAATCCACTCTGTCCAGGCCATTCAGTATTCTGTAAGTTTCAATGAGATCCCCCCTCAACCTTCTAAACTGTATCAAGTATAGATCCAGAGTGCTCAAATGTTCTGGATTAGAGTGGTGCTGGAAAAGCACAGCAGTTCAGGCAGCATCTGAGGAGCAGGAAAATCGACGTTTCGGGCAAAAGCCCTTCATCAGGAATACAGCCTCAAATGTTCCTCATATGCTAAGCTTTTCATTCTTGGGACCATTCTTATGAACATCCTCTGAACACGCTCCAGAGCCAGGGCATCCTCCCTGAGATATGGGGTCCAAAACTGCGCATAATACTCCAAATGTGGTCTGGCCAGAGCCTTATAGAGCCTTGGAAGTACATCCCTGCTTTTATATTCAAGTCCTCTCAAAATAAATGTCAATATTGCATTTGCCTTCATAGCTACTGACTCAACCTGCAAGTTTATCTTGAGAGAATCCTGGACTAGAACTCCCAAGTCTCTCACAAGATATAAGATAATCATTAATAAATCTATTTGGGAGTTCAGGAGAAATGTTTTACCCAGACCCTAGTTACAGTGTCAAGTTCAGATTCACAAAGGATTGTTAAGGTGATAACAGAGAGGACTTTAAGGGGAAGTGAGGTTATCACGCGGGGAAAAAGGAATGGAAGTATATGTTGATGGAGTAAGATGGAAGGAGGCTCCAGTGGGATAAATGCCAGCATGGACTTGTTAAACTGAATGGCCTGTCTCTTTGCTGTAAAAGTCTCCATAATTCTATGTAATGCCATGTATATTATAGCATGTGATGTGTTTGCACAAGGCATTTATGTCTCAGACTGTTCATTACTATAACATATGTACTCTGTGTGTGTATATATATATATATATATGTCATACAGTCTTTATTCTTCACTACTGGAATTACATTGTGATGTGTCTGTATAATGTATTTATGTCTCTGACCTTCCACTCTCCATTACTATGTGTTCTATTTATATGTGTTGTGCTTACATAATGTTTTACACTGGGTTGTTTGCAAATTTATATCGACACTGGGGACTTTGAGGCCAATTCCGTAAGTGATACGGTGGCCACATTCTGGGAAATTCATTTTAAACATAACTGCAGCAAGAGCTGCACTTGTAGTGGACAGATCTGATGGTCGATTAGTGATGTGCTGTTTGGCTGAAAAGCAGGAAGTGATCGCGAGTTGATGCTGCGCTACACTATGGCCTCTCTGGTTCTTCAACACAGCCCTCGCTGCACCTGCCTATGTCAGTATCTATGGATGAAGAGGGCACATGTTTGGACAGCTTACTGTATTTCATTGAAGCTTTCCCAGAATCTAACCTAAAATCACTACTGGGAAGATACTATATATTAAATGGTGCAGTATTGTCCATTTGTTGTAAAGAGGATGAGCAACTGCCCACTACCATCACCTCCCATTTATGACCAATCCTGTTCAATATACCATGTTCAATATACCATGTTCACTGTCCCCCTACACTGCCACCTCACTATATTAGAGCCCAGAATCTGCTGCATCCAATGATATAATTTCCTTGTATTTAGTATTAATGTGTAATAAATAATGTTACTCCAAAGTCTAACCTTAAGAAAGTTCTTGACCTTGCCTACTCCTTGGCCTGTTAGAATCCCAATCTCATAGTGTGGCATGAAACCGCATGGTAACAGAGTGATGGCACGACAAGGCAGAGTGTGAGGCCCTGCAAAGTAGGTTTAGGGTCAGGAATAGGCTGGAAAAAGTTTAATTTATTAAATGTATATTTTCCAAAACAGCTTAAAGGGTTTTTTTAAAATATAAACAAAGCTTATCATGGTGTGATTTTAACTTGTGGAAGCTTGCTTAAAAAAAAGACAGTTGAGATTTACCTGCTCACTACTATTTAAAGAAAATATAAGATTGTGCAAGGTACAGGAAGCCTTTTGAAAATATATTTGTGATATGTTATATATTATATTCAATACTGAAAGCACACACTGGTGTGAAAGAAACAAACTGAACAATTGAAATAAATATAAACAAAACAATTATTTCACATTACAAATAAAAGTGAAATTCTGCATTAATTGGGAAGGATTACAGGTGAAGAGTCTAAAACTTTGAAAAACTGAGCATATATAAAATCTACATTTGTAATGTTTTGAGGGATATTTAAATAATCTGGATTCAAACAGTGTCTTCTCCATTCTCACAGCACATTAAAGCATTTACATAGGTGAGGTACTTTGAGTTCCCTGTGATCTAAGTAAATTCAGAAGACACTTTGCAAAGAGGCAGGTCCCACTTAACAGTAGTTGAATGTACAGGTACTCTGCTGTTGCTGATTCGGAGATATAGACTAGAAGATTAGCATGCTGCCTCAGCTTCAGATAATGGTTTGAATCCTGTGCTGGAGGAATGGAGATCAGCGTGGAATTTCAGCCTGGCCTTGGTCCTGGTAATGGGCCGAAAAGGAACGGCAGGAGCAGACCCAAGAGACTAGCTGACCAATTCTAGTTTAACATATTGTTCTCCCGCTCTTGGTCATCCTTTATGCCCATACTCTCGGTGCACTGCCTCCACACAACAAACTCTTCATGATCCACGTGAATCATACCTGACCTTTGGTCAAAGCTTTTGTTTTTCTCATATTCAACAACAAAATGTTCAAAGGTATTGAAAGCATCACAGCCCTGAAAGGGAACAGTGCACAGGAAAACAGATGATTCAGGTCTGATACATCTTGTATACTTCAAAGCAGAGGACCAGTGTGAACAGTACTTACATTTTACTGTTTTTTTTTCCCCTCTGGGAATTGTTTTATTGCTCCTGTAATTTTCCCATTGGTTTTGCTGGCAGCAGCATCTTGGAGATTAATCTTGAAAATGCTGGAGACCTTAGAACTTTGGTGTCATCCTGATGGTGTGTAACAAACAGAAAGCCCAACGTTACTCACTCACTGGGATAGTTATTAATTAGACTCTGAGGAGGCTCAACGTTGGGACTCTTTGTGCATCCATCTGTGACAGACATGTTAAAAACTGGCAGTGGAGCATAAACCGGGACTCGCTTGTAATAAGATATTGTATGGATTGTTGACTGAAGGTAGGCCACACCCTTGTGAACATCATCAATCTTCACTAAATGGATAGGCAGTAAGGGAAGGCATTCTTGGGTCCCAGTGCAATGTTGATCAGACGCCATTATGACAGCTGCACAGCTCAGTCGCTATTATCAAAGCAGATGCATATAGTTACCTCTTTACTGCACAGCTCCCACCAACTCTTTGTCCTCACTCAGTATTTCCACATCTTTCTATATGCTCGCCCCTCCCGGTAAACAGTCTCTGTGTTTTACTGAGAAAGTCTGTGGGGTAGTTTCACCATTCTCCTTGATCCAATCTGCAGAGTAACCAGGTGTGGAGGTCAGACCATTTCAAACACTTTGTTTTGAGGGTCCTCATCCCTTGTCCCCATCATTAGTGGCTGTGTTCACACAGTTTCCTCCTCAGGATCATGATATGCAGCCCAACCTGTTACTGCCAGCAAAACCAAGGCACTTCTGTTTCTTTGGGCCTTGCGATTTGCCATTCAGTCAAAGTACAATCTTGGTGGTTGGGGCTTCACAAATGCAATACTCCCATTTTGCTGGTCTGTGAGCCACATCTAAATTCCTTTTTGCATTGCGGGCAGGTCATGACCCCTGTGTCTCTGGGTGAAGGGGCAGGCTTGGTCTGTCTTGTGGCGTTCCTCTTTGTATTGTGCCTGTTCTTGCTCTTATGCCATGATGCTTGACATTAGTGCATGGGAAAGGGAGGAAAATTGTGATGGCAGCCTGCAGCCCATCAAAAGCTAGTTTAGTAGGGCTAAATGAAAATCTTCATTCTCTCTTAGAAGATTCTTTATGGTACATACCCCTTCTCTTGGTTCCACCAGTGGCTTGAGGGCACCTGGATAATCTCGTAATGTGGACAAATCCATATGAGGTCGTAAAGGATCAAAACAGTCAGCGGCAAAATGTGGCGCATTGTCAGAGATAACATCTCCGATTCCATTTATGGAAAACATGGTTTTCAAAGAGATCATAATGCCTTTGAAGGTGGTTTGATTGAATGTCTGGACCACCAGGAACAATTGTCAATGAAGCCATCCATTAAGCTCAAATAGATCAATGTCAAGTCACTCCCAGAACCTATTAGTTCCTTATTAATGACCGATGAAAGGGCCAACCATATTCTTTAGAGGGAAGCATAGACAAGCAGCATATTATTTAAATATCGAGAGACAATGGTCCAAAGAGAGTCGGGTGTGCTTACACAAAATATTTGTGTGACATATGGCAGGTAATTATGAAGGCAAAAGAAAGGTTACCCTTTATTGCAAGATAGATAGTATTTAGAAGTTCAGCATGTCTCATGACAGCTGTGTAAGGTGTTAGTGAGAAGGCGCCTGGAGAAATATAGACAGTTTTGGTCTCTTTTCCCAAGTAGGAATACATTTGCACTGGACGTTGCTGGGAATAAAATCACTGAGCTAAGTCCTGAGATGAGGAAGTTGTCATATGAGGAAAGATTGAGGAGGTTGGGCCTAATACTCATTGGAGTTTAGAAGCATGATATATGGTCTATTGAAACATCTAAGATTCTGAGGGAGCTTGATAGGGTGCATACTGAGAGCATGTCTCCCTTTGTAGGAGAATCCACAATGAGGAAGTATGGTTTGAGTATAATGGAAGTATGGTCCATTTAAGACAGAGGTTAGAGGAACTTCCATTCTCAGAGAATTATGAATCCTTCGAAATCTGTACTACAGAGAGCTGTAGAGCTTGAGTGATTGGATGTATTGAATGCCTGATGGACAGGTTCTTGAAATGTAGGAGTGTCATGGCTTACAGGAACAGTTAGGGGAATGGAGCTCAGGCCAAGATCTTATCATGATCTTATTGAATGGTGTAACATTTGCGCTGCAATTCAGGCTGCAATTGGAGTATTGTGTACAATTTTGGTACCCTGTTACAGGAAAGACATAGCTAAACGGGAAAGAATGCAAAGAAGATTTATGAGGATGTTGCCAGGACTAGTGGGCCTGAGTTATCGGAAGATGTTGGCCGCGATGGGACTTTATTCCTTGGAACATAGGAGAATTAGGGGTGACCTTACTGAGGTATATAAAATCATGAGGGGCATTGATAAGATGGATGCAGATAGTCTTTTACCCAGGGATGGGGAATTTAAAACTAGAGGACATAGGGTTAAGGTGAGTGGGGTAAGATTTTAAAAAGTCCTAAGGGGCAATTTCTTTATACAGAAAGTGATGCATATATGTAATGGGCTGCCAGAGAAAGAGGTTGATGCAGGTGTAATAGCAACATTTAAAAATCATTTGGATAGCTACATGGATGGGAAGGGTTTAGAGGGATATGGACCAAATGTGGGCAATTGGAACTCACTGAGTGGGCACCATGGTCAGCATGGACCAGTTTGGGCTGAAGGGCCTGTTTCCATGCTGTATGACTCTATGAGGGGTTTGTTGTATGAAGAAAGATTGAAAAGTTTAGGTTGGTACTGTCTGGAATTTATAAGCCTGAAGGGACATCAAATTGAGGTATTCAAGATGATAAAAGGTGTGGATAAAATAGACATGGAGTGGATGCTTCCTTATGTGGGGCATTCTAGGACGAGAGGTCATAGTCTTAGAATAAGGGGTAGCAAATTTAAAACAGAGTTGAGGTGAAACTACATCTCCCAGAGGGTTGTGAATCTGTGGAATTCCCTACCCCAAATTGTGGTGGATGCTGGAACAGTGAGTAAATCTAAGGAGGGGTTAAACAGATTTTTAATTGGTAATTGGTTGAAGGGATATAGGGAGAAGGCAGGAAAATGGGGGTGAGGAGCATATCAGGCATGATCAAATGGCAGAGCGGACCCGATGGGGTGAATGGCCTAATTCTGCTCCTATATCCTATGAAGAGGCTTGAGGGACCAAGTAGTCTACTCCCCTGACTCCTGCTCCTATTTCTTATATTCTTAAGGTAGGAGAGTTAAGGTAAACTCAGAGAACATTCTGTTTGTATAACAATGGGGATCCCACTCCAAGCCCCAGATGCTTAGTGTTTTAGACCCAACAAATGAAGGAGTGTAGTTAGGAAAAGCCTTTCACATTCCATTACAAACTTTAGATAACCTGCTCAGAACCTAATTAATACACCTTATCAGAACTTCTTATTAATACTTTATAGAACCTTTCCAGAATTTCATTAATGATCCTTTGTCAAACCCATTAATAATTGTTCATGCAGCAATCTTAATTTTCTTAGTTGGTACAATATTAATAATCCTTCTCAAAGTTTCCAGAATAATTCTTCTTGGAACACATCTATCTGAAAACCACATTCATAAATCTTTCTTGGAACCAATTAATTATCCATTTCTGGTAGCCCCTTCCGTCAATAAACCTTGTGGCTCCCAGAAGACAATTAATCATGCTTTTCCCTCTATTAGTATTAAGCTTCTCCTGTAAATAGTTTTACATCAACAACTTAAGTTATGTTATGGTACACACCTGAATAGGTGGGATTTAAACACATACTTTTTTTTAGGGTAGGGATGCTTCCCCACTGTGCCACAAAAGCCCTAAGTTACAACTCTATCCTATTAATAACCTTTTCAGGCTACTAAAGCCTTACTCAGTAGTTTGTTCTCTGGTAAGCAGATGACTAAAACCAAAAGATGCATTCACTTGGCCCTGGGTGTCCTTGGGTTTGTTGGGATTCAATCCACCAAACAACACAAGGTGTGTGGAATTTTTAAGATGACCTGTGTGGTAAATAATGGCCTTTTTTTTATTGGAGATGACATGACTTGGGCATATTGGTAATATCCTTGAAAAAGAGCCCATGATAACAGCCATGCTTGGTTCTTTTCAGCTGGCAACTCTTACCATGCCAGCCAACATGAAGCATAGATGGGACAATAGTGACATCTACAGGTACAGCATCAAATAACATAATGATCACATGCCAGTCATCTCAGAATTGCTAAAACCAGGTGACTTGCTTTGAAACTGTTTAGGAACTGTTCCATCTAGTGTGTAAACATGAACCATTGTTGATAGTTCATTGTATTGAGAAATTGCCTGGAGAGAAGCAGGTCATTAACCTGTCAGTAACCAGCTTGTGTATCTATAAACGTAATGGCCTACTTGTACTTTATATTGATAGGTAATAAACCAATAAGTTAGTTCATTACTAACATCCAAACCTATCTCATCAACTGTACCTAACTGATTAAAATTCTGACATGCCTCAACAGAGCAGATGCTGAAAAGGGTGTTTCTTCTTCAGGGAGGGACGAGAACTAGGCGACGTGGTTAAAAAATAAGGGCGAAGATTATTTTTTTTCTTTTAAAGGGTCAGGAATATGTACAACTCTCTTCCATAGAGAGTGCTGGGGGCAGGCTCATTGAGTATTTTTATAACAGGGTTATATCAATTCTTGACCAATGAGGGAGTCAAAAAGATATCAGGGTTAGGTAGGAAAGTGGAGTTGAGGCCAAATCAGATCAGCTATGATCTTATCGGTGCTGGAGCAGGCACATCGAGGCTGAATGGCCTATTCTCCAAGTCCGCCTTCATATGTACAAGGACATGTCATGTAAGGTTTGGGTAAACAACAGATGTTCCATCCAGATCAGCTCATCCTGGACTGGGGATTTGGCATTTTGCCAAAGCAAACCTCTCCAGCCACAGGGAAGACAGCATCTTCCAACTCCTCTGAACCCCACCCAATTGTTTGTCTGGCTCTCTCCTTCCTGAGCAAGATGGGTGGGCAACTGCAAAACAGGGTCGAGTGCCTGAGCTCAGAGGCTGAGGCCATCACACAAAATGATGGTTACCCTGACTTAAGCAAGTCTTTGTTTAAAGCCACGTAACTGTGCTGAAACCTCGAGTAACCCCCCAGTGATCCATCCTTGGCCCCTTCCTAATTTGCAACTACATGTTGTCAACTTCATCTAAAACCACAGCCATCTGCTTTCACGTTTACAATGACATGGAACTGTGCCTCACACCCAGCTCCCTTGACTGCTCCACTACTATTAAATTATCAGACTGCTTCTCCGGCATCAGAATTAGAATTAGCTTCATTGTCAAATGTGTACAGTGACAAGTTTACAATTGCCACTTACAGTGCCATCTTAGCTGGAAAAATCCCTAGGTACAGCTACGGTTCTTAGAAAAATAGAGAAGTACAAAGTCCAGCATTGCAGATTTTAAGAATAAGTTATAAAATGTAGAAAACAAAGTTCAGAACAACAGTCTTCCAACACAGCCCATGCTGGCACCTAGCTTCCACTTTGCACTGGGCCTTCACTCCAGACCTCATATAGAGAGCGAGAAGGAATTTTCTCTGATTAAATATTAGGAAGACTGAAATCATTGTTTTTCAGCCCTGCTATAAACACTGCCCCAAGTTACCGACTTTACTCCACAATTGTCTCAGGCCAAATGAGTCCATGTGCAACATTGGTATCTAATTGGGCCCTGAGACCTGCTTCTGACCATACGCCATTCCTAAGACCACCTATTGCCTTTGTCTCATTGTAAAACTCCCAGCTTGCCTAAACCTGTCTGCTACTGGAACCTCCCCCCCCATCCCCACCCGCCCACCCCGCTCCATCCCTTGGTCTTTGCCATCAAATTGACATCATTATCCTGACACACTCCCTGCTGGCCTCTTGCAGTCTACTCTCCATAAACTGGAGGTCATCCTAAACTGCCAGCAAATCCTATTCCCCTATCATCCTTTATTGGGACAAATTGGATCCCAGCTCTATAAAAAGCAGTGATTTTAAAATTTGTTATCTTTGTTCCATTCACGTTCCCCTTACTAGATTAATACCTGGAATTAGCAAGTGGTCTTACAAGGAAAGGTTGGACACACTCAGCTTGTTTCCACTGGCGTTTAGAAGAGAAGAAGGGTGGCTTGATTGAAGTGTATAAGATCCTGAATGGTCTTGATAAAATGGGCAAAGAAATGATGGAACTAGGGGGGCACTGTTTAAAATGTAGACATTGGCCTTCTGGGACAGAATTGAGGAGATTTTTATTCTCTGCGGATTTATGCAGGTTGGGAGATCTCTGCCTCAGGAGGTGATGGAGGCCATTTGAATAATTTTAAGACTGAGTTAGATATGCATTGAGCAAGGAAATGGAATGTTGTCGTGGTTTGGCAGAAATGCGGAATTCGGACAACAAATAGATAAGCCATAACCTTATTCAATGGCAGCACAAAGGGGCCAAATTTCTGCCCCTAGTTTGTTTGTTTATATATATGTTAGGTATAGAAAAGCAAGTTAGAGTGTCATAGAGTAATAGAAATGTACAGCACAGAAACAGACCCTTCAGTCCAACTTGTCCATGCCGGACCAGATATACTAACCTAATCGACTTGGCCCATTTCCCTCTAAACCCTTCCTATTCATATACCCATCCAGATGCCTTTTAAACATCGTAATTGTGCCAGCCTTCACCACTTCCTCTGGTAGCTCATTCCGTACACCCTCTGCGTGAAAAAGATGTTGTTGGAGAACCCCAGCAATGCTAAGGCAGCTCTCCACAGAGAGGGTGAGAAAATTGAAGAGAGTATTGCCTTGTGGTCATTGCATGTTGGAGGCACAACTGCGACCCTGCTGTTATGGACAATGTGTCCCCCTGAGCTCACTACAGAATGGTACATTATCCAGGAAGTTGGGGGATAGTAAAAGTAAACTGAAGGTAAGTAAAATCATTGAAAAGATAAGAGGCCATCACATTTGGTCAAGCGGATTTAGCAGTGTCTCAGAATCCATCATGAGAAATGTTAACAACAGTTTTTCAATGAGTAGCTCTGGCATGAATCATATTTCACAAGAATCTCACCCCAGCTCATAAATGTTACTGAGAATGGGTTGTATGTTAATTGTGAATGCAGGTAGCATAGCTGGCTGATCATTTATCAGACAGTTGACTAGTTATTGATAACAGCAGTTGTATATTGTTTATATGTATGAATTGAATTTAAATGCATTGGCTGATTGTGTTCCCATGCTCAAGAGTAAACAAGGATGAGGGGACACAGATTTAAGGAGTTTGGTAAGAGATGCAGAGGGAATATAAGGAAGCAGTTTTATTTATTTACATAGTGGATGGTTATGCATTAGAATTCACTGCTACGAGGCTGCTGCAAGTGGAGATAATCAGAGTTCCAACAAGCTACAGTTGGACACTTGAAATAGATAAATTTATCGAGTTATAGGGTATATTTGTGAATGGGACTGACTGGGTTTCCTCTAGAGAGTTGGAATAGACTCGATGGACCAAGTGATCTCTTTCTGCATTATAATTACTATAGGATAGTCTGTAATGCAAAGTGACAAGTGACAAGTAATAGAAGCCAGACATTCTCAGAAACCTAAAGACACCTTTAGGGGCTTACTCAGTCCATAGATTAGTTTCTCTGGTTAGATTTGTATGAAATTCCTCATTGGACTACTTTAACACAGGGACGATTCTTACCAAAAATCAGCGAAGTTCCATTTTTGTCAGGTTTCACTCCGTGAGCCCGAATGACTTTCCTCATGCTATCTTCCCAAAGTCACCTTGCAAGCTATGGACCATACCCCAGTAGTGCCCCATTTATTGTATTCATCCACTCACCACAGATGGAGATATTGGTCACTGCTGAGACCACCCAGGATTCCTGGAACTGGTGCCATCTTTAATATCCTGCTGTGTACCTGGTCAAGTGCTGGCAATCTATCGGTACCCTGCACGGTTCCTGCCAATCGCCCTAGACAGGTCAGGTGGAGGGAAATTGGAACCAGGCTCCGACAACGGGATCTTGTGTCCTAGTGGACAAGGTGCAGTTGCTAACCATGGTGGGTGCTCTGAGATGTTGGGGGCCAATGGAGGTCTGAAGGAGCTGGTTACCACGCTGACATTTAGATTAGGAGTGTTACCACCCGGTTTCTATCCAGTGGGTGGACAGAATGGGAAACTGTGTATAAATAGGTGAGATACATGCAAAGTCAGCAGGGTAAAAAGAGGAAATGAGATAGCTTTGACAAATAGAGTTAAGGAGAATCCAAAGGTTTTTACAAATACATTAACGACAAAAGGGTAACTAGGGAGAGAATAGGGCCCCTCAAAGATCAGCAAGGCAGCCTTTGTGTGGAGCCGCAAGAGAAGGGGCAGATACTAAATGAGTATGTTGCATCAGTATTTACTGTGAAAAAGGATATGGAAGACTTGAATGTAGGGAAATAGATGGTGACACCTTGAAAAATATCCTTAGTACAGAGGAGGAAGTGCTGAGTGTCTTGAAATGCGTAAAAATGAATAAATCCCCAGGACCTGATCGGGTGTACCCGAGAACTCTGTGGGAAGCTAGAGAAGTGATTGCTGGGCCTCTTACTGAGATATTTGTATCATCGATAGTCACAGGTGAGGTGCCGGATGACTGGAGGGTGGCTAACGTGGTGCCACTGTTTAAGAAAGGTGGTAAGGACAAGCCAGGGAACTATAGACTAGTGAGCCTGGCGTCAGCGGTGGGCAAGTTGTTGGAGGGAATCCTGAGGGACAGGATGTTCACATATTTGGAAAAGGAGAAAGTGAGGACTGCAGATGCTGGAGATCAGAGCTGAGCTCACTTTCTCCTCAAAGATTTTAACCTACTGCGAATCCTCTTAGAAGGATGCCTTCCTTGAAGAAGGTCTCTTCCCCCCTCTACAAGGACCTTTTATCTTAGCCTGCTGGACACACTTTCCTCATTCCTGAAGAAGGGCTTATGCCTGAAACATCGACTCTCCTGTTCCTTGGATGCTGCCTGACCTGCTGCGCTTTTCCAGCAACACATTTTCAGCACATATTTGGAAAGGCAAGGACTGATTAGGGATAGTCAACATGGCTTTGTGGAAAATCATGTCTCACAAACTTGACTGAGGTTTTTGAAGAAGTAACAAAGAGGATTGATGAGGGCAGAGCAGTAGATGTGATCTATATGGACTTCAGTAAGGCTTTCAACAAGGTACCCCATGGGAAATTGGTGAGCAAGGTTAGATCCCATGGAATACAGGGAGAACTAGCCATTTGGATACAGAACTGGCTCAAAGGTAGAAGACAAAGGATGGTGGTGAAGGGTTGTTTTTCAGATTGGAGGCCTCTGACCAGTGGAGTGCCACAAGTGCTGGGTCCACTACATTTCATCATTTATATAGATGATTTGAGTGTGAGCAAAAGAGATATAGTTAGTAAGTTTGCTGATGATACCAAAATTGGAGGTGTAGTGGACAGCAAAGGACGTTACCTCAGATTACAACGGGATCTTGACCAGATGGGCCAATGGGCTGAGAAGTGGCAGATGGAGTTTAATTTAGATAAATGTGAGGTGCTGCATTTTGGGAAAACAAATCTTAGCAGGACTTATACACTTAATGGTAAGGTCCTAGGGAATGTTGCTCAACAAAGAGACCTGAGAGTGCAGGTTCATAGCTCCTTGAAAATGGAGTCGCAGGTAGATAGGATAGTGAAGAAGGCGTCTGGTATGCTTTCCTTTATTGGTAGGAGTATTGAGTACAGGAGTTGGGAGCTCATGTTGTGGCTGTACAGGACATTGGTTAGGCCACTTTTGGAATATTGTGTGCAATTCTGGTCTCCTTCCTATTGGAAGGATGTTGTGAAACTTAAAAAGGTTCAGAAAAGATGTACAAGGTTATTGCCAGGGTTGGAGGATTTGAGCTATAGGGAGAGACTGATCAGGCTGGGGCTGTTTTCCCTGGAGCATCGGAGGCTGAGGGGTGACATTATAGAGGTTTATAAAATCATGAGGGGCATGGATAGGATAAATAGACAAAGTCTTTTCCCTGGGGTGGGGGAGTCCAGAACTAGAGGGCATAGGTTTAGGGTGAGAGGGGAAAGATATAAGTGGTACGAATACGGAAGGAGCTGCCCGAGGAAGTGGTGGAGGCTGGTACAATTGCAACATTTAAAAGGCATTTGGATGGGTATATGAATAGGAAGGGTTTGGAGGGATATGGGCCAGCTGCTAGATTGGGTTGGGATATCTGGTCGGCATGGACGGGTTGGACCGAAAGGTCTGTTTCCATGCTATACATCTTTATACGTCTATGACTCGTAAATAGTCATCTCCATACTCATTATCAGGAATCTCATCTCCCTAATCAACACTTGGTTGGAAAATGGGTCACTCCTGGTCTCATACGATTCTCCCAACTCTCCCACTAACATCCACATTGACCTGTGGCTGGGAAGATTCTGCCCATCATTTCACTGGGTCAAAGCTGTAATGTTACTCCAATGGGTGAAGCAATGGGACACGAGGGGAAGTTCAGTCTAAATTGTGTCTGATGATGGTTCTGTGACATGCTTGGCATTTCCCATGTTCAGAGTAAAAAGAATTGGGGTGCGGGGGTTACAGAGCCAATGGCTATTTTTATTTTAGAGTTAGTTTGATGATGCACTGTTTAAAAGGGTAGAAGTGTTTGCTGTGTGGTATGTTCCACAACTGGGTTGTTAGCTGTCCCTTTAATCATAGACTCTCTGCATTGTGGAAACAAGCCATTTGGCCCATTGAGTCCACACCGACCCTCCAAAGAACATCCCATCCAGACTCATCCTATCCAGATAACCCTGCAGTTCCTATGACTAACCCATCGAGACTACAGATCCCTGGACACTATGGGTAGTTTAGCATGGCCAATCCACCTGACCTGCACATCTTTGGACTGTGGGAGGAAACTGGAGCACCTGGAGGAAACCCACGCAGACACGGGGAGAATATGCAAACTCCAAACAGACAGTCCCCCAAGGAATGGAATCGAACCCGTCTCCCTGGTGCTGTGAGGCAGCAGTGCTAACACTGAGCCATTGCGCCGCCCTAGAGGCTCAAGGCTTCAATTGCTGTTAAGTAAGTGAAGGCTCACGTTCCTCAGAGGTTACTTGATATTTGGCAAGGAACTCTGCAGAGTGCAATGTCCTTCAGGATGTAGAACAACTGGCTGCCTGTGCGCAACGTCTCGTGTACCTATGCATCTAGCATTGAACACTGGTGAACACCATGCTGAACAAGTGTGTGCTACAGTGCATATCTGCAGACACCGTGGTGCATATTTATACACACCATACAGCACATTTACAATGGGTACAACATCAAATCGTACCTCACTCCCCATGGTAACTCGCTCTTTCGAATTGTGGAACTGCTGCAGCAGGGAAGGTAGCTGGACAGCCTTTTGAGGAAATGCCCACTCCCTACAAGATGTGTTCAGCTGGTATCCCCAATCTCTTTTCCCCATAGCACCTGCAAATTCTTTTCTCCTCAGGATATCATCCAATTTCCTTCTGAAAACCATGGTCGAATCTGCCATCAACCCCACTGTCATATTCCAGATCCGAAGCCTCACAGCTTACAGCATGTCTTCTCATGTCGCATTTGATTGTTTTATAAATCATTTTATGTTAGTGACCTCTGGTTTTTGACCCGTTCAGCAGTGGGAACTGTCTTTCCCTCTATCTCTGTCTCTGACTCTAACTACAGTGTCCAGGCTGGTTTGGTGACCCGCATAATCTAACTTCTCCTTTGTTCCCCAAACAGCAATCCAGAAAGCTCACGCAGTAAAAACCCAGCCATGATCCACCCAAGGGCAGAGATCCCGCAGCCTGTGTCACCGGAGGAGAAGCCAATGTTGCTGATCAGTAATCCCTTGTATGAAGCAGTTGACCAGAAACAAGGCGCCATCTTGAGGAAAGAGCAGGTTGTCCCGCGGAACCTGAGGAAAGGTGCCCTGGCAAAAGTGGAGAGGTTCTCCTCTCCTTTGCTACACGCCGCCAATAAACCGGCCCAGCCGGGAGCGAGCAAGTGGTCAAACCGACAGGAGCTGCTGCCTGTACCCGAGAGCAGGAGGCGGTCGCACACCTGCTCAGAATTGAGAAGGCCAGGCCAAGGGACACCACACTCTGGTCAGGTAGAGGCCAAGGCTGACCATTCCATTTCGGGGGTCACCTCACTTAGTGAGAAACCCCCTTCACTGGCCAGGCCCCCGCTGCCGATGAAGAGTCAGAAAGTACTGCAGCTACAGCATGCGACAAAAGACTACAGAGAAACCTCGGTGTTACCAAACCACACCAAGCACCATAGCAATGAGTCCTTGGGGCAACAGGCCAGTGTGTCGGTAAGTACAGTACACCTCTCCCATGTACACAATAGGAGTGACTGTTTAGAGATGGTATGGCACAACTCTAGACCAGACGGGGTCTCCAACCTCAGAGTCAGAGACATTACCACTGTGCACAAGAGCCCTAACAATGGAAGGTACATCCTTAGATTTGATATTGTTCTGAGAATGCTTGCCAGATTGATGTCTGTGTTGTCTTAAGCAGAAAGATTGAGCAGGTTGGGCTCATGCTTATGAAGTTTAAAAGAATGAGAGATGTTTCTTTTTGAAATTTATACAATTCTGAGGGGACTCTGAGAGTGTGGATGTTGAGAGGATGTTTTCCCTCTTTGGAGTGAAACTGGGGAGCGGCTTTCACACAAAAGAAAGGAGAAGTTTATATTCTCTGCCCCAAAAACCTGTTCATCAGGCTCTAATTAGCAACTTCATGATGGAGGTCCATCAATTTTTGTGAGGCAAGGCTATTAAGAAGTATGGAGTTAAGGCAATAAGTGGAGTTGAGTTATAAATTGGTAAGGATTGAATTGAGTGCCAGAGTTTGCTCGGAAATCCTGAGAGGGGGAGAGAGAGAGAGAGAGAGAGAGAGAGAAAGTTACAATCACTCTCATCAACATCTCAATTGGTAAAGGCTGATCCATTTGGTGACTGTAAAATGTAGCTGATATACTCTGGTGTACTGATTCAGATAAGAGAATGAGAGTCAAGGGCACAGTCCTATCCTTTGCAACTGCTTTATATAAATGAGCACAATGAAATGTAGCCAGTACACCCAGTAGTCCTGAGGGCTCTTGTGGTTTAGTGGGAGTGCCTGTCTCTGGGCCAGAAGATCCAGGTTCAAGTCCCATTAGCTCCATAGGAATGTCATGTATGTCCTAATGTGTTGATTAAAAATAATACCTGTACAAGAGACCTGGAATTCACATGAGTCCCTGAGCCAGTCAAATGAAGTAGGAATAGGATTCAAGTGCTCATTCTGAGAAACAGCCCTGGATTCGTGTAGATATGAGTTTGCATTCCATCAAATTAAATGCAATAATTCTGGGAAACAGGAAAAGCATAACTCAGCCATTTTATGAATGCTCTTCAGGCAACTGGACCTTGGATAGAATTTACAGTGCAGAAAGCCCACATTCTCCACTTTGGTTAAGGTGGCATGATGGCTCAGTGGTTAGCACTGCTGTCTCACAGCACCAGGGACTTGGGTTCAATTCTGGCCTCGGGCAACTGTCTGTATGGAGTTTGCACATTGTGTCTGTGTGGGTTTCCTCCTACAGTCCAAAGATGTGCAGGTTGGGTGAATTGGCCATGCTAAATTGCCGATCCTGTTCAGGGATGTGTAGGTTAGGTGCATTAGTCAGGGGTAATTGTAGGGGGATGGGTTACTCTCCGGATGGTCAGTATGGACTTGTTGGACCGAATGGCCTGTTTCCATACTGTAGGGATTCTATGATGAAGCGTGCAAGTCAGCCCCGTTCATCTAAACCCCTTTGTGACTCATCCTCCATTTTTTATCCAGTACTTTAGCCACTAACCATGAGTAGTCAATTGGGAATCCCAATGTGATTAATTCCATTTTTGATTGCTAAATTAATTATGAATATTATATTGTCATTGGACTTGCCTGAGTGTGTCTGAACATTAACTATCTTGTGTATTTCTTGGCAAAATGCTAAGATTAAAGCAGAATGCGTGGGTTTTTTGATTGTTGGAAGCATTAAACATCCTTCCTCATTGAACAGTGGCAGATTTTACTATTGCATGAGGCTAAAACGGTATCTTGGAACAACATCTGTAGTTAGTTTACCATTCCCACTGGATTACATTGGACTGTATTCTTTTTGCTTTGTCCAGGGGATGTGGAGGATGCCAACTGAACCAGAATTTATTGCCCATCCCTAATTGTTCTTGGGGCAGTGGTGGTGAGTTGTCTTCTTGAACCACTGCTGTCCATGTGATGATATCCACAATGCCGTTCAGAAGGGTGTTCTAACATTTTGACCCAATAAGAAACAATGATATACCATATCTACTCAAATAAAAGTTCATCTCATGTAAAAGTCGACCCCCCCCCACCTATTTTTAGCCAAACAATCTGGAATTTTTCATACATCTTATGTAAAAGTCGACCCTAGTTCTTCACAGATAACAGATCGGTATTGGTGAGTCATGTGTTATCCTGTACATAAATATTATGATGAGGACATTTTTTTTCGTGCTATAATGTGTTTTGATGTACAATTCACACCAATTTGGTGTGAACGTTTAAGGTGCATCAGGTCAGAGTCAGGTGACAGCCTCTCTTTGTGTGCAGCTCAACTGACTTCAGTTACCTTGTAGCACTCGTAGAATACAGTCCTATCACCATAATTCATTGTGGTTTTTTTTTTCTTTATTTGTCCAGAGATCAATTGGGTTTCTGCTAATGATATAGTATTTTGGACTGTAGCATGAATTTCAACCCCTGAAAAGTAGTATCCATGTAATAGTCAACCCCATAAATTGTCTAAAAAAGTTGACTTTTACATGAGTATATACAGTAATTCCAAGTCATGATGGTGTGTGACTTGGAGGGGAACTCCCCAAAAAAACCCCCACTAATACTTGGAAATAAATGTAGTAGCCCCACATGAGCTCTGTTTTGAAACATATAAGATGAGTCAATATGTAGTTATACTGTTTTATTTTCCATTTGGACATACTTGGTGCTGTTTCAATGCACTTCTTGCCCAGGCAGTAAATGTGGGCTAATGGTTAAGTCCTGTTACATTAATGAATAGTAAACATCATCAGTGATGCAAGCTGCCATTGATACACATTTGGAACAATGGCCATGCTGCCGTGGTTCAGGGAATACATGCTCGTATCTACTTATGTACATGGTATAAATAGTTAGTAAAGGAACCTGTTGAGCAGCATGAAGACAGACCTTCAATTTTTACAACTTTACAACTCAGTAGCTTCACACTACACTCAAGGACATAAGTTTAGAGATGCTTAAAGTGCTCAAACAATGCTTCCAAGTCCACACATTACATGGACCTTCATTGCAAATGGTTGCTTCAGGAAACATGGTGACCAGATGATAGACATGATGCATACCACCATGTCCTGACAGTAAACATATTCAGTGAAAGAGAGCACCCCTAGCATGAAGATTATGTGGTCATTGACTGGATCTTAGAAGATCTTTCAAATAAGAAGATTCCCATTTTAGATGCATCATGGGAGAACTGAAGCTAGGCCCCAAGCCATTCTGACAGTAACATCAGTTTGCATGGAAAATATTACTAATCTCAACTCTTTTATTCTCTCTACTTACAGTGACCAAAACCCCACTCATGGTGAGATGAAAGTTCCTTGTCAGAAGTTTTCAGAAGTGCAAAGCGTTTTCTGCTTGTCTTTGGCTTACACACACTCTTGACAAATGCAAATTGTGGTTATTCTAAAGAGAGAATCAGCAGAGCCGGATGTCAGGAATGATGCAGTGAATCTCTCAGTCACCTCCCTCTTCTCCATGAGTTGGATAGCTAGCTGTCAGGTACTGTTCAGAGCGGATGCTCAGCAGCTAGAAGTGAGGAGGCTTGAAGAACCATCAATGTTATAGGATTTCCAATACCATGCCCCCTTCGATGGACATGTTCTTCATTAGGATCTGGTGGCCAGCTATGGAGGACCTTCATATACCTTCAGTATGAGCTGACCAGAGTCTATCGCTGCTCCACCATTTGGCTGAACCAATGGCGACTGGAGCCATGTTCTGTACTCATGGGCCCCGTGGTTCAACTCAGGAAAGGACACTTGGATGAACCGTCTACTGACCCTCCCCAGCTGGACACAAACAATCAAGAGCTTTCATTTCTTTAGCACCTCTCGAACCCAGGATGACCCAAGGACAGTTTTGAAGTGTAATCATTGTATTTTTTTAAATAATGATCATTGCTGGCTAGATCCACATTGCTTATCACTATTCGTTAAGAGTCAGTCACATTGCTGGAGGTCTGGATTCAGATGTAGGCCAGACTAAGATGGCAGCTTCCTTCCCTTAAGGGCATTAATGAACAATGGTTACCATTAGACCCATAATTCCAGATTTTGATTGAGTTCGAATTCTAAGCATTCTGCCTTGGTGGGTTTTGAACTCAGCTCCCCAAAACATCACTGGGGTCTCTAGATTACTAGACCAGTAACAACACCACTAGGCCATTGCTTCCCCTTGTAGCATAGAAAATGCAACAGCCACTTTATATAGAGCATGCTTCCATAAATGGCAGAGTAATGCTCACTTGATAAAAGCTGCTGTATGGATTTGTTCCATGTTTGTTAGGATATCAATAAGGAATCCCTGTGCTTCTTCCAATAGTCCTAAGGGATCTTTACATCTGCCTGAAAGAGGAGCCAAGACCTGGATTTAAAACCTGCAAATGGGAATTCTAACGATGCAGCACACCCCTCTGCACTGCACTACAATGTCATCCTAGATTTTGTGGTAAATTCCATAACTTTCTGTCTCAGTGGGAAGAGCGCTTATTACTGGTTTGTGATGAGAATGGGCTAAGTAGTTGAGGTAGTGGGAAATGACCATTGCAGGAACATTGTCACCAGTGGAGAGGGAAGGATGAGAGTGGTTGGCATTGTGATTTGATTTATGTGCACTCTAAATCTTATGTGCCTTCAGATGTTATATTAGCTCATGAATTATGCTGAATAATGTGTTTGTGAGGTGACAGTGACTTGGCATTGGACCAAGCGAGGCATCAAGGAGCTCGAGCAAAACTAGAGTCAATAGAATCGGGGGAAAGCTCTCCATTAGTTAGAGTCAGACCTAGAACAAAGGAAAATGGTAGTGCTCTGGAGGTTAACCATCTCAGTTGCTAACAATGCTGCAGCCATTTCTCAGCATGATGCCCTAGACCCAACTACCTTCAGCTGTTTTAGCAATGACCTTGTCTCGATCATAAGGTGGGAATATTTGCTGATGATTGTACAATGTCTCGTGTTAGTTGTGAGTCCTCAGGTACTGAAGCAGTCCATGTTCAAATGCAAAAAGACCTGGACAATGCCTAGGCTTGGGCAGGTAGTGACAAATATCACTTTATATAACAAAAGTGCCATTACCACAAGAGAGAATCTAACCATCCGCCCCTTGACATTCAATCCATTACCATCGTTGAATCCCATCTATCAACATTTTGGGGATTGCCATTGACCAGAGCCTGAATTGGTCAAATAAATTGGCTGCAAGACAGGTCAGAGGTCAGGAATTTTGTAAAAAGTGGCTCATCTCCTGTTTTCCCAAAGCCTGACCAGCATCAACAAGGCACAAGTCAGAAGAGTGATGGAATACTCTCTACTTGCTTGGATGGGCACAGCTGCAACAATATTCAACAGCATTATCCAGGGCAAACATCCACTTGATTAGCACCCCATCTACCAGCTGTAATTCCCTCCCCCGCTGTAGTACCAGTCTGTACCAGTCTCACCAAGGCTTTTTCTACAGCACATTCTTTACCCATGACCCATACCACCTTAGAAGGACAATGGCATGAAATGTACAGCATCAGCACTGCAAATTCCCATCCAAGCCATGATGAGTTTGAACATGTCAACATTCCTTTATGGTCGCTGGGTTAAAATCTTGGAACTCCCTCCTTACCAGCACTGTGGGAGTCCCTGTACCACAAGAACTGCAGTGGTTCAACAAGGCAGCTCATCACCACCTTCTCAAGGGCAGTTTGTTTGGGCAACAGATGCTGGCATTTCCAGTGATGCCCACATCTTGTGAAGACTTTAAATAAAATAACATGCCTTGTGTTCAAAAGCTTTGTTTCATTAATGCAAGCCCTTCCACACGGGAGATGACCACTTCACGGGCGCCAAGTCTTCCCTGCTTTGGAGTTCCAATGTGCTCCATCTGAGAAGGTAGCCACCTCATCCACAACTCGACTCCTTCCCTCAGCCCACACCATTCTACCAGCAACTGCTTCCCTGCCTCAGATCTTTTGTTATCCTGTGTGCCATCAATCTCTACTGACATTATTCCATTAACTAAAGTGCCAAGAAATGCAAAGACAGCATTTGCATTTCTGAACTACCTTTCACATCCATTCCAAAATCTCTCAGGGTCCATTAACCCCAAATTCAAGTGTAGTTTGGTGTTGTTTTAGATGGGTGGTAAAGCGTGATTTACAATGCTGTCTGCAGTTCCTGGACACAGGGGAGTGACTTTGCTACATGTTAGGATCTTGAGGAATTATGTTCTCTGAAATGTAAACATTTCTGTTGAATTTTTATGATGTTGCCTTGAAGTTGTATGAGAACACCAATGAAGATGTTCGCAGGTGAAATAAAAGATGTTTGAATCAATGGTTTCAATTATTTTTCAAAGGAGAATTTAACTTTTCCTTCTCTTTATTGGCCTATCTTGGTCTACTCCACAGCAGCAGGCTCAGTCCCAGGGAGATGGCACAGCCACACAGCCTGCTCTAATATTATTGCCCTTCGAGAGAACTCGGAATAACTCCTGCTGCCTACCTTCTCCACTGAGAACGCCACTGGACTCCAGTCAGCAATTCTTCACAGCAGCAAGCGTGACGGAGTTTAAACCTGGTCCCCGCACATCTCATTATGATCTCAATTCTCAGAGCTCCATCATGCAAAGCCAGCTCACTGTTTCTGTTCCCATTCTCCATTCACACTGGGATAACACAGCAAGGGCTAATTAGCAAGCCTTGGAGAGGAGATGCTCGTCCTCCTTTCCATCTGAATGGAAACCCCATTTTCCAAAATTCTGCCTCTGGGAATCCCCCATAAAAAGAAACATCCACTCAGCCTTGCTCTGTCAGGCTACCTCTGGATTGGTTGCTAACTGGTTACTGATTGGTTGAGCTGTTGCCGTGGAGAATGTGGGAGTTATTTCCCCCAAGCTCTTGTTCAATTGAAAAGGCTTGAACATGTTTTCGTTTTGGGCCTCTTCCTCACTGCGTTGGCCTAACAGGAATCTCGTTATGTAGACCATCGACATAAAGTATTGCAGTGGGGGCATATGATGCAATGAGGGATCTGATAAGCTTGTATTTAATAGAACACTAACAATGCCATCATGGATAAGTGGCCTTGGCTTTTTAAACTGTCCCCACTCAGAGGGTTAAAATGACCCCATGTAGTTTTCTTGTTTCTCCCACGGGCAGGCAGCCATTGGTGGGATGGAGCCAGTTGAATCACTCAGGTTTTATCTCACTGGCAACACGTAAGCATATGGAAGAAAAGTCAAAATGCATTCTTTTCACGAGTCTAAGTGTGCCCTCCCACCCCACCCACAAACAGTCTTGTCTTTCTATAAGTTAATACATTCATTTACCTTTTTTCTCTCTGTTTCTCCAGCAAGAGGCGCTGTGAACATACTCTTTATTCTGCTTTCAGTAATTCTCCTGGTGATCATGGCATTAAAACTGGTTATATCTCCTTTCTTTAGAAGGAGGAATTTAAAGAAAATAACACAACTCCTCTATCCCAAATGAATAGTGGCTGTCCTGGCCTGGAATGAGGCGTTTGATCCTCATTGTATTGATGTGACTTGTACTGTGAGCTGTTGGCAATGCACAAACTGGCCAATCTGGCTTTGATACTGTCTACATTTTAAAATGTACCTTATTTCCAAATACACCACTTCGAAATACCTCAATTCCAAAATCTCTTTAACTTTAAATAATGTTGATCTTGCTAATGTTGATGTTGTTTTGTGCACTTCCTGTGCAGCAGTAACCCTGTATGCCTCACTCTGTCTATTTGTGTGTCCTTGTTTGCTATGATCTGCCTGCAAAACAAAACTTTTCACTGTAATTAGGTACACGTGACTACAATAAATCAAATCAATTCATTACCATGAAGAAAAAAAGTATCCACAACCCTTCAAAGGTAATGGATGTATTACTATTTTGGGACTCTGTATGATGTTAATAAAGAAATTTGGTTACATTTGGGATGTAGATCAATGGATATGAATGCAATTGGGGTTGGTACTTTGGGGTCCTTTGAGATAGAAATGAGTGTTGGGTTTGCTTTATTGGTATAAAAGCAAAACCAAAACAATTGGTATATTGGATTTCCACATGGATGAGATGGGAAATGGTTTCCGGTACATTGAGATTTTGTTCAAAGAGAGTGATTATCTTCACATGTTAGTGAATGGATTTGTAATGTTGATTCAAATTGAAATTAGTTCCAACAATGAAAAGGTTTAGCACATTGACATTCTGTACTTGAACCAACTACCTTCGTATCCCTTTGAAATATAATTATGTTTCCTTGATTAAGCCGTGCGTCTCCCTACTTGAATTTCCTTTGTGGTCTTATTACCCATTAATACCTGATATTATTAATATAGTTCAGTAGCAAATTGGACAAGGTTGTGAGAGAACTGATTTTAGAAAGGGGGCGGCACAGTGGCACAGCGGTTAGCACTGCTGCCTCACAGCGCCAGAGACCCGGGTTCAATTCCTGCCTCAGGCGACTAACTGTGTGGAGTTTGCACGTTCTCCCCGTGTCTGCGTGGGTTTCCTCCGGGTGCTCCGGTTTCCTCCCACAGTCCAAAGATGTGCAGGGCCAGGTGAATTGGCTATACTAAATTGCCCGTAGTGTTAGGTAAGGGGTAAATGTAGGGGTATGGGTGGGTTCCGCTTCGGAGGGTCGGTGTGGACTTGTTGGGCCGAAGGGCCTGTTTCCACACTGTAAGTAATCTAATCTAATCTAATTATTATCCACTTATTCTCAGTCAAAAATGATGTAGAGGGTGCATGCAACAATTGAGGCCTCAGGAACACTTTCATCCAACACACAAGCCATATATAATGACTAGCTTTCTATCACTGTCTGCTTCCAACTACTAAACAAACTCACACTGGATGATAATTATTTTGGATTTAAGCATCATCCTCCAGGGCATTACACATCAACACAGTAGACAATAAGACAACAGATTCCACTCAGGGATATATAGTGGTGAGATTCTTCAGACCCCTTCAGTCTGCTTTTTCATTCAACTACATCCTGGCTGATCTTCGATCTCAATGCTATTTTCCTGCACTATCCTCATTTCTCTTGATATCTTTGATGTCTAGACATCTATCCACCACTCCAGCATGGAGAAATTTCTCCTTATCTTAGTTCTAAATAGCAAAACTCTTATTTTGAAAGGGTCCAAACATTAGAGAGATAGGAATGCGTGATAAGTTTTACAAAGAAGAAATGCTTTTTCTGAATTCATTCATAGGACATGTGTGTTGTCACGACTTATTCATTTTAATTTCTCTTGAGAAGGTACTGGTGAGCTCCCTTCTTGAACAGAATTGAAAAGTGTGGTGCTGGAAAGGGGAGCAGGTCAGGCAGCATCCAAAGAGCAGGAGAATCGACGTTTCGGGCATAATCAGCACCACACTTTTCAACTCTGGTCTCCAGCATCAGCAGTCCTCACTTTCTCCCTTCTTGAACAGTCAGTGTGGTAAAGTCTAAGGTCTGAACATGGTAATTGGCCTGCCAACAACGGAAGTAACTGTTCTGGAAGTAACTGTAGCACACAAATCTCGGAGGCTCACCCAGACAGAAACAAAATAAGCGGAAACACATCCCACATGTCATTAGGGAGGGATTTCCAAGATTTTGACTTCGCAACAATGAAGGAAAAGTGGTTTAGCTCCAGGTCTGGATGACTTGTGGCTTGGAGGGGGTCTTACAGATATGATAGTCTTCTCATGCATTTGCTGACCTTGTCCTTCTAGGTGGTGGAGATCACAGATTTCAAATATGTCGTAAAAACCGAAAGAACTGCGGATACTGTAAATTGGGAACATAAATTGCTGGAAAAGCTCAGCAGGTCTGACAGCCTGTGTGGAAAGAAATCAAGAGTTAATGTTTTGGGTCGACTGACCCTTCCTCAGAACTGATGGTAGCTAGGAAAATTTCGGTTCATATGCAGACATTAGAGTGGGGGGTGAAGGGCTAAGAAGCAAACCTCAATGGGGTTAGCACTCAAAGAGAGACAACAGTTGCGCAAAGTAGTAGATAACGATCTGGCTATGAGGGTGAATAGCTGTTAATGGAGGACTATTAGTGGTTAACAATAGGCTGTGTGTAATAGCAGACCATTAGTATTTCTGGTGTGAGAGGTAATTTCGGTTTAAACTTTAAGATGTGCCTGGACCACAGACTGATCTATAATAAAAGACAAAACTTTTGTTTCTTTTCTAGAACATTTTATATACTCAAAAGTAGAATAGTTTAAATTGTGCAGAATGCTGACAATTTGTGAGCAGAGTAAAAAACAAACAGGCCCTTGATTGATGAAACCATTAACACAGGCAGGGAAGGATGAGTCCTTGACTGATAAGACTGCAGGATAGGGAAACGACTCGAGAGACATCTGCTACAGATTGATGCAGAGACATCTGCTACAGATTGATAAGACCGCTAGCACAGACAGAGAAGAATAAGTCTTTGACTGATAAGACTACAGGGTGAGAAAAACAACAACTTTAGAGACTCTGAAGACATTTGTTGCAGACTTTGTGATAAGAGTGCAAATTGGAGAATAATGACGATTTAAGAATGTGAACCTCATGGCTCGTTAGAGCCAGGGAGGGGAGGGTATGGAGACATTTGTTGCAGACTTTGTGATAAGGGTGCAAATCGAAGAATAATGATGTTTTTAAGAATGTGAACCTCATGGCTTGTTAGAGCCAAGGAGGGGAGGGACTTGTACTGTATATAATGGGAGACTTTGTAAGCCTCAGCGTGCCTTTTTTTTTTCAAGGGTGCCCAACTCTGCAGACTTGTTAATAAAACTTTGTTCTCCTGAATTTGTCTAGAGCGATTATTGAGAAGCGATTTTCGTTTCTAACAACTTGGGGGCTCGTCCGGGATCAACACTCCGGCCGCAAGGGGAGTTGAGGAAGGATATCGGAGAAGGTGCACCCTGCCGAGTTCGGCAGTCCCTGATTCCTTGCTTGTCGCCCCGCGCGGCTTGAGCGAGTGATATCCGGGAGGCTCAGGAAAACAAAGGAGGGGTGTACCCGAGGCAGTGGGGACGGTTAACGATCGAGTAATTTCGGTGCACCGAACCCAGGTAAGAAAAAAAAAACTTGCGGGGACCGTGTTTCCGGAGGACTGGGGACCTACGGGGTGCCTGTGGATTTTTCTACAGAGACGTGGGACTCAGGAATCTAGAAACTGGGGCTCGCCTGTGAGGGATTTTGCAGAGACCGTGTTTGAGGAGGAACGTGTACCTACGGGGTGCCTGTGATCTGTGTCACAGAGACGTAGGACACAGGAATCCAAAGACCGGGGGTGCCTGCAAAGGAACCTGGGCGATCACGGGACTGAAGGTCCGGGAATTGGCTACATTGTGATAGATTATCACGGGAAAAATACGAAGTCCTCGGAAATGGGAAATAAGGGATCTAAGGCGATTAAGGGAAAGGTAGGCTTAAACAGGGACAATGACACATACCCCGGGGTACCTGACGATAGTCCGTTAGGGAGAATGCTAAATAATTGGGATCAGGGTGGAAGAAAGGGAAAATCTAAAAGGAAGATGGTAAAATACTGTCAAAAGTGGTCCCAGAAACCTATTCAGGGCGACTCAATGTGGTGGCCTAGATTCGGTACTGACGAAGACTGGGTCCGGCAAGCCCTCATTTTATATGTCAATTCAAAACCTGATGTTAATCTGGAAGAAAATGATTATGCCCTTTGTTGGCTGCCGGTTACGATATCTTGCCAAATGCAGGTAACTAATAAAGACTCGAAAGGGCAGAAAGAATGGGACCCTTTAGATCACTTACCGCCGCCCTACGTGACCCCGTCTGCCCCACAAAATGTTCCTTCGGGTGACGACGATTCAGGGGAAGGGGAAGAAAATGGGGAGGAATCACAAACTACCTCAGGGGTACAGACCAGATCTCAAGCTGGAAAGGGTCACAGACAAAACCCTGTCTCGATTGCAAGAATGAATCCACTCCGGGAAGTGCCCATGGGGGGCGAGGAAGGAAGGACAGGATATGTGAACGTTCCCTTGACGAGTACTGAAGTACGGAATTTCAGGAGGGAGATGAAGGGTCTACTAGAGGACCCCATGGGACTTGCTGAACAATTGGATCAGTTCCTGGGTCCGAATATTTACACGTGGGAAGAGATGTGTTCCATCATGAAAACATTGTTCTCTAGCCAGGAGCGTCAGATGATACGACAAGCTGCGCTCTTGGTCTGGGAGAGAGAGGGGGGAGAAGGAGGGGAGCAGAAGTTTCCCCTCACCGACCCCGAGTGGGATAAGAACACGGAGGAAGGACGGCGCAACATGAGAGACATGCGGGAATATTGGATAAAAGGAATAAGACACGCAGCCCCGAAGGGGCACAATTTTACCAAGGCCTTTGGTAATCATCAAAACCCGGAGGAAACCCCTACGGACTTCCTAGACAGGATTAGGAAGAATTTGCAGCAGTTTGCTGGGGTGGACCCTGAGACGGACGTGGGGCAACAACTCATACGGGTAGAGTTTGTATCAAAGGCCTGGCCGGACATACGAAAGAAGTTAGAGAAAATGGATGATTGGGATAGTAAATCTTTAAGTGAATTACTACGGGAGGCGCAAAAGGTGTTTGTGAGAAGGGACGATGAGAAGCAAAAGAAGGTGACAAAGATAATGATGCAAACGGTGCAACAAATGACAGCTGGAAGAAGGGAAAAGGGAGAGCCGTGGCAGAAACAGGAAAGGGGAGAGTCGTGGCAAGAGCAGAGGAAAAGAGAACCATGGCCGGAACAAAGGAAGAGTGGAGGAACGCGAGACCGCGACAGGGAAACGAAGAGGACACTCAGATGTTACTATTGTAATGAAGAGGGACATTTTAAACGGGAGTGCTCCCGCTACAAGCGGGAGGTGAGGTTATACGCCCTGATGGAGGAAGATTAGGGAGGTCGGGGGTTCCTACCCTTGGGGCAAAAGGACTATCGACAGGAACCCCTGGTAAACTTGAAAGTAGGGCCCCAAGGATCGGAGATCACATTTATGGTGGACTCGGGAGCCGAAAGATCAAGTATAATCCAAATACCCCCCGGCACCCGAGCAGGAGGAAAAGTTATGGGGGTATCTGGAATTGGAGGACAGAAATTACAAGTCCCAGTGGTGGAGGACGTGGAAATTGGGTATGAAAACAGAACTACTAAACGAGACCTCCTTCTACTGCCATCGGCGGGGTTTAATTTGTTAGGAAGAGACTTGCAGGTCAAACTAGGGATCGGAACGGTACCAAATAACGGGGAAATGGTGGTAAGGTTGTTCGCCATCACCGAAGAAGATGATCAACAAATAGACCCGGAAGTATGGTACCGAGAGGGGAATAGAGGGGGTCTAAACATCAAACCTCTCCAAATCACCATGTTACCAGGAAGAGGCCCGGTAAGAAGGAAACAATACCCGATTGCTATGGAAGGGCGGGAGGGGTTACAACCTGTGATAGAAAGATTAATCACAGATGGACTACTGGAGGAATGCATGTCCCCTTTCAATACTCCAATACTCCCTGTGAGGAAGCCGGACGGGACATATAGGCTGGTGCAAGACTTGCGGGGGTTGAATGAAGTAGTCCAGGCTAGATACCCGGTGGTACCTAATCCCTACACGTTAATGAGTAAAATTCCCCCCGAACATGAATGGTTCAGCGTAATAGATCTGAAGGATGCTTTCTGGAGTTGCCCCCTTGACGAAGAAAGTCGGAACCTTTTTGCCTTTGAATGGGAGAATCCCTTCACAGGACGAAAGCGACAGTTAAGATGGATGGTCTTGCCGCAGGGATTCACGGAGTCACCCAATTTGTTTGGACAAATACTGGAGCAGATCTTAGGAGGATTTCGGTGTAACGCGGAGAATCAATTGCTCCAATATGTCGATGATCTCTTACTCTCAGGACCAAGAGAAGAGGAGGTACGAGCAGACACCGTTGCCCTGCTGAACTTCCTGGGGAAACAGTGTCTACGCGTCTCCAGGACAAAACTCCAGTTTGTGGAGCGAGAAGTAAGATATCTAGGCCATCAAGTCAGTAAGGGGCACCGCCGTATCACGCCAGAACGAATATCAGGGATTACGGGTATGCCAATACCCAGGACGAAGAAGGAAGTCAGACAATTCCTGGGACTAGTAGGGTATTGCCGGATATGGATTGAAAGTTACACCACTTTAGTAAAATTTTTGTACGACAAACTGGGACAAGAAGGACAAAAGGTGGACTGGTCAGATGAGGAGGAGCAGCGATTTAATATTATTAAAAGTAAACTGATTCGAGCTCCGGTATTGGCTTTACCCACCCTGAAGGAACCGTTCCAGTTATATGTTAATAGCGCCGGCGGAATTGCCCAGGGTGTGCTTACTCAGCTGCGGGCAGGGAAACGTCAGCCGGTTGCATTTTTGTCAAAAATGTTAGACCCTGTGTCATGTGGATGGCCGACCTGTATACAGGCAGTGGCAGCTACGGCAATGTTAGTAGAAGAGGCCCGAAAACTTACCTTTGGAGGAAGGATCACAGTATACTCCCCACATTCGGTTAGTACCATACTGGCTCAAAAGGCTCACCGCTGGTTAACAGACTCTCGCATCCTGAAGTATGAGACGATTTTGATGACTGGGAACGATCTCAATTTTGCAAAAGATCTCAGTTGCAACCCAGCCCAGTTTCTGTACGGACGTCCAGCAGATGGGGAACAGGAGCATGATTGTGTGGAATTTGTGGACTTGCAGACCAAGAGCCGAGAGGACCTGCAAGAAGCCCCGCTGGGTGAGGGACAGGAACTGTATATCGACGGGTCCTCCCGGTGCATCAGTGGAGTACGATACAGTGGCTATGCTGTCATAGATGGTGCAATGAAACGGACGATTGAGTCCGGACGACTGCCCGGGAAGTGGTCAGCCCAATCCTGTGAGTTGTATGCCCTCCAGAGGGCCCTGAAGTTGTTGGAAGGGAAAGTGGGAACCATATATACTGACTCAAAGTATGCATACGGAGTCGTTCATACTTTCGGGAAAATCTGGAAAGAGCGAGGATTGATAACTTCCCGGGGAAAAGAATTAGCTCACGAACAAATGATCAGCCTAACGTTGGAAGCCCTGGCGTTACCTACGGAACTTGCAGTAGTCCATGTACCCGGTCACCAGAAGGGGTCGACACCGGAAGCGGTGGGAAACCGGCTGGCAGACGAGGAAGCCAAGCGGGCAGCGGTCGAAAAATCCGTCCAATTGTTAACGTTAATACCGTTGAGGGAAGGGCTCGCTAAACAACCCGTCTTCACCCAGGGGGAGATTGATAAAATGGATCAATTGGGTGCCCGGCTAGATACTAACGGGAAGTGGACGGTTCCTGATGGGAGACAAGTACTGAACAAACAGATCACCCGGGGTATTCTGCACCGATTACACCATCAGACCCACTGGGGGGTGCAAGCCATGTGTGATACAATCCTGAGAGACTATGTATGCAGGGGGATGTACACATTAGCCCAACAAGAGGTAGTCGGATGCCCCACTTGCCGGCGTATTAATCAGAAGGCCATGCGTTCTATGCCATGCCGGTGGTCAGCCCCTCGCGATTAGGCCATTTCAGAGGATCCAAGTCGACTTTACAGAATTACCCCCAGTACAGAGATGGAAATATCTGCTAGTAATAGTAGACCATTTCACTCACTGGGTAGAGGCTTTCCCAACTGCCAAAGGCGATGCACCAACCGTGGCCCGACTGTTGTTAGAGAACATAATCCCGAGATATGGCATAATGGAATCTATCGACTCCGACTGCGGGACGCATTTTATTTCTAAGCTACACCATTTGATCTGTACTGCCCTGGGTATCCAATGGAAATTCCACGCACCCTGGCATCCTCAGAGTTCGGGTCGAGTTGAGAGAATGAATGGCACGCTCAAGACCCAATTGACTAAGCTGATGTTAGAAACTAAGTTACCCTGGCCAAAGTGCCTGCCCATTGCCCTAATGAGGATACGTACGGCACCTCGCCGAGATGTCGGGGTTTCCCCCTATGAAATGCTGTTCGGATTACCGTATTGGAGTAAGGTTGATGGATGTCCCACTCTACAATGGGGGGATGTATTTATCCGAACCTATTTACTGGCCTTATCCCGTTCTTTTGCAGAACTCCGGAGGAAAGGTCTCCTGGCTCAGAGTCCGCCGCTCGACTTCCTCCTGCATAAGGTGGAGCCCGGAGATTGGATACTTGTTAAGACCTGGAAGGCCGAAAAGCTCCAGCCGCAGTGGGAAGGACCGTTCCTGGTTCTGTTAACAACTGAAGCAGTTGTTCGGACGAAAGAAAAAGGGTGGGTCCACGCATCAAGGATAAAGGGGCCTGTTCCGCCTGAAGAAGAAAGCACCTGGACATGCGAGCGAGGGGACAAGCCGTTGTCGGTAAAACTGAAAAGACAGCAATAATGAACTCTACTTGGACTGTATTGGTGGGGATATTGATCAGTTTACTCCTGTATGTGGGGGAGGGTGAGGGGAGATGTGACAAATGTCGAACTACAGTAAGACTTGGGATTCGAATCTATTCGGGATCATTTGTGTCCCATTCCTATGTGGACGATAGGTGTTACGATGTGAGTGCACGCCATGAATGTTGGGAGGATGGGAGACCCTATTATCAGGTATATAATAAAGGATACGGTGGCAAAATCCATGGATGCCCTATAAATGACCGCTGGGTGTGTATTAGCAAAACTGGGAGGTGGGACCTATCCTCCGTGTTGCTCAGGGAGCAGGTTGACAGAGTCAAGGAGACCAAGATACAGATCACTGATCGGGGGTTGGGGAAAGAGCAAGACCGTCAGGGAACGGTCGTGCTCCCTAAAGTGCCATCTGTATACGCAGAGGTAGAAGGAAAGATTGAACTCCCTGATGTTACACAAAACCTGTTTATTGATCTCACCTCTAGAATAGCCACTGTTTTAAATGTTAGCAATTGCTGGGTCGGTGGGGTGCCGCATATGTCGGAACAATGGCCGTGGACTGGTCAAAGCTTAGACATAGGGGAATTGCTGCAAACCACTTGGACTCATGACAACGACAGAAAAAGCCAGGGGTGGAGACTGACAAACAGCCCTGAGGGCCAGTTCTGTATTGAAGGCAAGGGGACCGTGAAGGTAGGGATTAGCCCCTGTCAGAATATATTGGATGCAACCACGCGAGTATGGTGGCCTGAGGATATTACTTGGTACATTGCAAACCGAGGTCATAAAAATTGCGTTCCATTACGTACTGATTCCTCCTCTGATGAATTAGGTTCTGATTCTTCCGATGGCATGATGAGAGTCTGGAGTGGTGGTTGTCGGGGGAATCGATGCTGGGATACTCCTGTCCAGACTCTGGTCCAGGAGTCCGAATACTGGAATTGCAGTGGTCCTGGTCCTTATGAGGGCGTCCCCGGGGTAAAGGAGCTGTGGGATGACGTTGTGAGGCAGGGAGGGCCTGCTCCAGATGGCCTATTTTGGATATGCGGTAATCAGGCATACTCCAAACTGCCCATGGGATGGGCTGGGGTATGCTTCCTGGGTCTAATACGACCTGCGTTCTTCCTATTACCCCGGGAGGAAGGCGATGATTTGGGAGTTAAACTCTTTGACTCCCTGCGTAGGTCGCCAAGGGATATCCAAGTCGGTGATTGGGGGGATGAGTGGCCACCGGCCCGGATTATTGAATACTACGGGCCGGCTACGTGGGCACAGGACGGATCATGGGGATATCGTACTCCTATCTATATGTTAAATCGAATTATCAGGCTCCAAGCAGTCGTAGAGGTCATTACTAACCGGACTGCCCTGGCCCTAGAGTTGTTGGCTAAGCAGCAGGATCAGATGAGGGCTGCTATATATCAAAACCGACTTGCCTTGGATTATCTGTTGGCCTCGGAGGGGGGTGTGTGCGGGAAATTTAACCTGACAAACTGCTGTCTAGAAATTGACGATAATGGTAAAGCGGTTTTGAAAATTTCCGATGAAATTCGGAAATTGGCCCATGTGCCAGTACAATCTTGGCGTCCTCTTAGTGGCATCGGATGGTGGGATGGTCTCCTAGGTGGTAGCTGGTGGCACACGGCGTTGCTGGTGGTTGGGGGAGGCATGATTCTTCTTCTCGTAACACCCTGCCTAACTCCCTGTATTCAGTTTTTAATTCAGAAAAATATTTCCCGACTCCAGGCAGTGGTGGTTCCACAACATGGGACACGGGAACTTAAAGTGATGTTGCTGCGAAAGACCAAGGATTTCCCGGGCCCTTGAGGGAGGGGGGGCTTATCTTGGTCAGGCACATCTTAAAGAAAGAAAAGGGTGGAATTGTGAGAGGTAATTTCGGTTTAAACTTTAAGATGTGCCTGGACCACAGACTGATCTATAATAAAAGACAAAACTTTTGTTTCTTTTCTAGAACATTTTATATACTCAAAAGTAGAATAGTTTAAATTGTGCAGAATGCTGACAATTTGTGAGCAGAGTAAAAAACAAACAGGCCCTTGATTGATGAAACCATTAACACAGGCAGGGAAGGATGAGTCCTTGACTGATAAGACTGCAGGATAGGGAAACGACTCGAGAGACATCTGCTACAGATTGATGCAGAGACATCTGCTACAGATTGATAAGACCGCTAGCACAGACAGAGAAGAATAAGTCTTTGACTGATAAGACTACAGGGTGAGAAAAACAACAACTTTAGAGACTCTGAAGACATTTGTTGCAGACTTTGTGATAAGAGTGCAAATTGGAGAATAATGACGGTTTAAGAATGTGAACCTCATGGCTCGTTAGAGCCAGGGAGGGGAGGGTCTGGAGACATTTGTTGCAGACTTTGTGATAAGGGTGCAAATCGAAGAATAATGATGTTTTTAAGAATGTGAACCTCATGGCTTGTTAGAGCCAAGGAGGGGAGGGACTTGTACTGTATATAATGGGAGACTTTGTAAGCCTCAGCGCGCCTTTTTTTTTTCAAGGGTGCCCAACTCTGCAGACTTGTTAATAAAACTTTGTTCTCCTGAATTTGTCTAGAGCGATTATTGAGAAGCGATTTTCGTTTCTAACATCTGGTATAACGTGTGTTTCATCAACGCAAATTAGCCATCTCATGATTGACAAATAGTAGATACGGTTTGGATAGTGCAAACTTTCTACTGCACAGGTATAGCGATTTTCTACAGCACGGTTTTCTATGGCGTGATGTTGCACAGGAACGCAACCATCGCATTATACCAGAAACACCTGTATGTCATAACAAGGCCTGGTGTATGGGGGTTGGGCTAAAGAGAACTCAAGCCCTAAAGTTATTGAAATCAATATTGAGTCCAGGGACCCTAAGCAGAAAAAAATAAGTTGCTGGAATAAGTCATATTAGATTTGAAACCTTCACTTTTTTTCTGCACGGATGCTGCCAGACCTGCTGAGTTTCAGCAGCACTTTCACTTTTGATGACATTAACACGGTGCTCAAGGTCAATGCAGGCTGAGAGGGATGGGCAAGACTGGCGCGTATCAACAGTTCACAGCGCCTGTATGAAAGATGGCGGCACGAAGCCCAAATAGTTGTCCAACCTGCCGCCTGTTTGGAAATTTGGGTACTTTAAAAAGCGACAACTCTTCAGTTTTTTCTATCTCAATCCCAGGGCTGCAGTCCCTAGCTTTTGTACGATTCTTGCCCCGACGCCTCAACAGGCAGACAATCGGGAAGCTCGGCGCCGCTGTGTGTGGAAGGACCCCGGGGAAGATGGCGGAACGGGAGCGATTGGAGCGGCAGTCGCTGGGAGCGCTGTTTGGGGCCTGTAGGTACTGGGTCGGGCTGGGTTGACAGGCCGCCTGTCGCACTCTTACTCTCCCTCCCTGTCGGACTCCCTGCTGGAGTCGACACCACCCACTGCACCTCAATGCATCCTGCTCACTCAGATCCTCCCTCTGACAGTGTGCAGTCAAATACCTCAAAGTCAACAAAGCACTAAATACCTATACTTGGTGAAAGAGCAGTGCTCAAAAAGCTTGTGATTTTAAATATACCTGTTGGTGTATAACCTGGTGTTGTGTGACTTCTGACTTTGCCCACCCTGGTTCAACACCGGTATCTCCACATCATAGCACATTCCCAATCCTTAGCAAACATTGCACCCCTCCTTTTGGGCTGTGGAGTTTGACCATTCTAGATCTTTGTTTGTACAAACCATTCTGCTTTTTGTGCCATGTGGTGGAAATGTGGAATTCTAAAATTATTACTAAACTTTCAAAATGACATCTGCAAATTCCAAGATTATTGCTAAACTTTCAAAGTGACATTTGCAGTTTGTCCAGTTGCCTCAGATGTCTCGAGAATGTGATTTGAGAATAAAAAAATCATTATGGTAAGTCAGGGTCTTTTGGTACAGCAGTACTGTCACTACTTCTGAGCCAAAAAATCTATGTTTAAGTTCCACCTGTCTTGAAAATGGGTCATAGGATGTCTGAACAGCTTGATTAAGTGTTTGACAACTTGTGTATTCTGAATTTTCAGTCTACTTTTCATTTGTAATTTATCAGACAAATAAAAGCTGAGCCAGGTGTGATCAGTCACTGAAAAGTCAGGTGAATGATATGGGATAAATTGTTGGGTCAAATGTAGCTGTATTCCCTAAACAGATGGCATTTATTTTTCCTGTCCGGAAGCAGTGGGAGACAGAACGGGGGTGATGTTGGAGACAAGGAAGTTGCTGGGAAGGTAAGAGAACAGTATAAATTCTTACCTTCGAAGCCCACGGCCTTTTTCCTGTCCGGGAGCAGCGGGAGACAATGGGGGTGACGTTGGAGACAACGAGGTTGCGGGGAAGGTAAGAGAACAGTATAAATTCTTACCTTTGAAGCCTAAGGCTTTTTTCCTGTCCAGGAGCAGCAGGAGACAGAGCAGAGGTGACGTTGGAGACAGGGAAGTTGCCGGGACGGTAAGGACTTAGTATACATTTGGGCAGTGGCTAAACCCGAGATGCTACATATGTAGTATCTCCCTCCTGCCCACCCTCCTCTATCAGAAGAAAAAGGACTCCGTAAAGTAAGGTTTATTTATTTTTTTCTTTCTTATCTTTCATATATTTAAGTACATTGTTTGGTTTTAGTTAGTTGATATAAAGCTAAGGCTTAGATTGGCAGGGGACCTCAGACCCGTGGCATGTGCCTCTTGCCTGATGTGAGAGCTCAGAGAAGTGGCTGACATTCCTGACTCTTATATTTGCAAGAAGTGTGTCCAGCTGCAGCTCTTATTTGACCGTATGACAGCTCTGGAGCTACAGATGGACTCAGTGGAGCATCCACAATGCTGAGGAGGTTGTGGATGGCATGTATAGTGAATTAGTCACACTGCAGGTTAGAATTGCTGAGAGAGACAGTGAATAGGTGACCAAAAGGCAGAGAAAGAGTAAGAAGGCAGTGCAGGTGTCCCCTGCAGACATCTCCCTCCAAAACAGGTATACTGTTTTGGATACTGTTGGGGGAGATGGCTCGCCAGGGGAGGGCAGCAGTTGCCGGGATCATAGCAACATGGTGGGCAGTGCTGTTCAGAAGGGTGGGAAAAAGACTTGTCATAGGGGATTCTATTGTAAGGGGAGTAGATAGGTGGTTCTGTGGCTGAAAACGAGACTCCTGGATGGTATGTTGCCTCCCAGGTGCTTGGTGACATCCCTGACCCGATCAGTTGCAGAGCATTCTGAAAGGGAAGGGTGAACAGCCAGTTGTCGTGGTGCACATATGCACCAATGATATAAGATGAGGTCCTGAAAGCAGAATTCAGGGAGCTAGGAGAGAAGTTACAGAAGAGGACCTCAAAGGTAGTGATCTCGGGATTGCTACGAGGGCCATGTGCTAGCCAGCGTAGAAATGAAAGAATAGGCAGGATGAACACGTGCATGAGGGATGGTGTAGGAGGGAGGGGTTCAGATTTGTGGGAAATGGTGACCGGTTCTGGGGAAGGTTGGACTATTACAAATTGGGCGATCTACACCTGAACCAGACTGGAACTATTGTCCTTGGGGGAGGTTTTAAACTAATGTGGCAGGGGGCTGGGAATCAGGAGGGAAGACTACTAGACAGTGAGGTGGAAACTGGTGATTGGAAGGATCACAAAGTTAACATTACCAAGGGGAAGAGTAGGCAGAGAGCAGATGGACGCAAAAGAACTGGCGGCCTGAAGTACATATGCTTTGATGCAAGGAGACTAGTGGGTAAGGCAGATGAACTTTAGGGCTTGGACTGGTGCCTGGGAGTAATACATTATTACGATCGCAGAGACTTGGTTGAAGGAAGAGCATGATTGGCAACTAAATGTTCCAGGATATAGATGCTTCAGACAGGACAGGGAGGGAAGTGAAAGTGGGGGAGGATTTGCATTGCTGGTCAGGGATGATATCACAGCTGTGCTAAAGGAGAACATGATGGAGGACTTGGGCAGTGAGGTGTTATGGGTGGAGCTGAGAAATAAGGGTGCATTTACATTGGTTGGGTTGTATTACAGGCCTCCCAACAGTGAGCATGAGGTAGAAGAACAAGTAGGTAAACAGATTATGCAAAGATGTAGAGGCAGCAGAGTGGTGGTGATGGGAGATTTTAATTTTCCCAACATTGACTGGGATACACTGAGTGTCAGAGGTCTGGATGGGGCAGAATTTGTAAGGAGCATCCAGGAAAGTTTTCTAGAGTAGTATGTCAATAGTCCAACAAAGGAAGGGGCCATATTGGACCTGGTGTTGGGGAATGAGCCAGGCCAGGTGGTAGAAGTTGCAGTGGGGGATTTCTTTGGGAATAGTGACCACAATTCTGTAAGTTTAAGAATACTCGTAGACAAAGGTGAGAGTGGTCCTAAGGGATGAGTACTAAACTGGGCCAAGGCCAATTATATAAAAATTAGGCAGGAGCTGGGAAATGTGGATTGGACACAGTTATTTGAAGGAAAGTCCACAGTTGATATGTGGGAGGCTTTCAAAGATAGGTTGAAGATAATGCAGGATAGGCATGTCCCTTTGAACACAAGGGAGAGGAAAGGCAAGATTCGTGAACTGTGGATGACAGGAGAAATTGTGTGACTAGCCAAGAGGAAAAGGGAAGCGTACATAAGGTCCAGGCAGCTAAGAACAGAATGGGCCTTGGAGGAATATCGGGGGAGTAGGTCCAATCTTAAACGAAGAATCAAGTGGGCTAAAAGTGGTCATGAAATAACTTTAGCAAGCAGAATTAAGGGGAATCGCAAGGCCTTTTATTTTTATATAAGAAGAAAGAGGGTAACCAGAGAAAGGGTTGGTCCACTAAAGGATAAGGAAGGAAGGTTGTGTGTCGAACCTGAGAATATGGGTGAGATTCTCAATGATTACTTTGCATCAGTGTTCACCAAGGAACGGAAAGTGATGAATGCTGAGATTAGAGATAGAAGTTTGTTTACTCTGGATCACGTTGACATAAGGAGGGAAGATGTGTTGGGTCGGCTAAAGGATATTACGGTGGACAAATCCCTAGGACTAGATGGGATCTATCCCAGGTTGCTGAGAGAGGCTAGAGGGGAAATAGTTGGGGCCCTGATCGATATCTTTGTATCATCTGTAAACACAGGTGAAGTACTGGAGGACTGGAGGGTTGTTCACGATGTCCCCCTGTACAAGAAGGGTAGTAGGGATATTCCAGGTAACTACAGACCTGTGAGCCTAACATCAGTTGTGGGAAAGTTGCTGGAAAAGGTACTGAGAGATAAAATCTATTTATATTTGGAAATTAATGGGGTTATCAGTGATAGGCAACATGGTATTGTGCGGGGTAGATCATGCCTTACCAACTTAATAGAGTTCTTTGAGGAAGTGGCCAACTTGATACGTGGAGGAAGGGCTGTAGATATCATATACGTGGATTTTAATAAGGCGTTTGCTAAGGTTCCCCATGGTAAACAAATGGAGAAAATGAAGTCGCAGGGTTTTCTAGCTAGGTGGATAAAGAACTGGTTGAGCAACAGGAGACAGAGAGTAGTAGTTGAAGGGAGTTTCTCGAAATGGAGAAAAGTGACCAGTGGTGTTCCACAGGGATCAGTGCTTGGGCCACTGTTGTTTGTGATATACATAAATGATCTGGAAGAGGCACTGTTGGTCTGATCAGTAAGTTTGCAGATGACATAAAGATTGGTGGAGTAGCAGAAAGCATAAGGGACTGTCAAAGAATACAGGAGAATATAGATAGAGTGGAGAGTTGGGCGGAGAAGTGGCAGATGGAGTTCAATCCAGGCAAATGTGAGGTGATGCATTTTGGGAAGTCTAATTCTAGAGTTCAGGCCCATTGTACCCTGACGGTGGCTGCACAGGTGGATAGAGTGATCAAGAAGGCATATGGTATGCTTGCCTTCATTGGACATGATGAATTAACATGATAAACCCTTTAGACCTGAACTGAATTTTCCATCTACCCCATCTTCTTTCACCGGACACAGCAGCCCCTGTCTGCAGGCAGTGCCAGATCAGCACTGTGGACACTGGAGATCTGAAATATTAACAGAATGTCATGGAGAAACTTAGCAGTTCTACAGCATCTATAGAGAGTGAAACAGTTAATGTTTTCATGTCGTGTTTGGAAACAAATCCAAAGAAGAATCACATTGGACTTGAAGTGTTAACTCTGTTTCCCATAAATCTCTTGCTGCCAGACCTGATGAGCTCCTCCAGTAGCTCCTGTTGGCATGCCAGATCAGCGAATCCTGCTTTTCATATTTCTCCTGAAATTATCCTGTAATAGGAATCATGTAGCTATTATTTTGTTTGGCTCTAAGTAAAAATATTATCTGCCACAGTTCCGTTCAGACATAATCAATCACTCTAGCAGTAGATGGAGAGGAAGATGCTACAACAGGTTCTAGAGTCTGAGTGGTTAGGCTTGTGTTTGGCTGGTGTAGCCCATTAGATCTGTTCAGTCGTGATAAGTAGTTTTAATTTAGGAGCTGAACGGAATGTGATTTATTTGTTCTTAGGAGGTGAGCTACATGAGGAAGGTAACTCTCATTGGCTACCTTCTTTAGAGCAGAATAATTTTTATGTCAAGATATAATGACGTTGAGTGGGACTGGAGTCAGGCATATACCAGGCTAGATAGATGAAAGTCCTTGGAAGACCTGGATTGATTTTTTTCCACTTACCCCATCATGTTTCTCCTGAAGCTGCTAATCTGCCTCTTAATGAGGGAGGTCTTACAATGCCCCAGGCTGCCTCCACCATGCCCAAGCATCCATTCTTTATCATTGATGCTGCCTGTTATATGTGTCAACAGCTTGTTAAACGCTAGGAGCCTGACAGTCGAGTCTGATCATGCTGTTACCCACCAATGTTTAGGAGCAACACCGGATAATGATAGGGAGCTATTCCCTCCCATTCATCCTGACTTCACCCCTCAATAGTTTAGATGCATTGAGGATAACAGCTGAATTTCCAACACTTGATCCACATATGGTCTAAAGCTGGGTACAGACTATTGAACTTAACAACTTATGTTCTCTGTGTTTTAGGCAGTAGCTGTATCCCCTTGGGAGGGCACCTATCATTTCCTGGGTTGTTGGTCATGATAGAACATGTTGAAATATCTTTGCACTTTTCACTGTTTTCCTGCATCCAGGTAGAAGTGGCAATAAAACTTAATTAATCTAAATATGCTGGAGTCTGTGCAATGACTTCTCCAGAACAAGCATCGAATGTAGGCTTCTGAGCTGTTTAATGCAGTGTCACTTGGATCAATGATTTGAATCAGTAAAGTTTAAAAATCACACAACACCAGGTTATAGTCCAACAGGTTTATTTGTAAGTGCAGCTGTACAAGCTTTCGGAGCGCTGCTCCTTCATTTGTTAACTAGTGCTGACGAAGCCAAGTGCTCTGAAAGTTTGTACTTCCAATTAAACCTGTTGGACTATAAATTGGTGTTGTGAGATTTTTAACTTTGTCCACCCCAGTCCATCACCGGCACCTCCACATCTTGACTTGGTAAGTCAGCCAGTGGTGATAGTAGGCGAGCTATTTGAATGCTCTTGAGAGCAGTGGAAATCATACTAACACTGTTTTGCTCGTGTTTTACATTTTATTGTAGATGGTAAGCTGCTGGACAAATGCGATCTGCAGGCAGCTCTGACCGACAGACTTCGAGTTGAAAAATGTGACCTCCAGACTATCAGGTATGTCAAGAGTGTCCAAGCTGTAATGGCTCCCTATCATTATAGTAATGCATTCATACCATAGAGTCTTGAGGTAGGATGGTAAGAATCTAAAATTTTAATATGTGATCCATGAATAGCCACTTAGGAAACCCCTACAGATAGGGGAGCATTCTCACACTTCAGAGTTTATGTATTTGGGCATTGTTCCTCTTGTATTTCCGTCATGGCAGCTATAATAGTGGTCTGCTCTTGACTGGATTTTAACTTTCTTATTCTGAGCCATTACAGGCAGCTGTGCCTTCAACTATCTAGTCCCTGAGCTCTGGAATTCAATTCCTAAACTACCTTCTGTCACTCTCTCTGTCACTCTCTCTCTCTGTCACTCTCTCTCTCTGTCACTCTCTCTCTCTGTCACTCTCTCTCTCTGTCACTCTCTCTCTCTGTCACTCTCTCTCTCTGTCACTCTCTCTCTCTCTGTCACTCTCTCTCTCTCTGTCACTCTCTCTCTCTCTGTCACTCTCTCTCTCTCTGTCACTCTCTCTCTCTCTCTGTCACTCTCTCTCTCTCTCTGTCACTCTCTCTCTCTCTCTGTCACTCTCTCACTCTCTCACTCTCTCACTCTCTCTCTCACTCTCTCTCTCACTCTCACTCTCACTCTCACTCTCACTCTCACTCTCTCACTCTCACACTCTCACACTCTCACACTCTCACACTCTCACACTCTCACTCTCTCACTCTCTCACTCTCTCTCACTCTCACTCTCTCACTCTCTCTCACTCTCTCACTCTCACTCACTGTCACTCTCTCACTCTCTCACTCTCTCTCACTCTCTCACTCTCTCACACTCTCACACTCTCACACTCTCACACTCTCACACTCTCACACTCTCACACTCTCACACTCTCACACTCTCACACTCTCACACTCTCACACTCTCACACTCTCACACTCTCACACTCTCACACTCTCACTCACTCTCACTCAACATTCCCTATAACATATTGCCTTGAACAGGGGTTTGGCCATACAATGTAATAACGCCTTTTCCTGATGTCAGGTTTTGTTTTATTATGCTCTAGTACATAATTAGGAGCAAGTAAAGGCCATTCCGGCCAGCTCTGCCATTTAGTAAGATTGTGGCTAATTTTCTATCTCAATTCTACCTTCTTGCACTGTCTGTATTCCTTGGTATGCCAAAAATCTATTTGATCTATCTGTCGAATGGACTCAATCACTGAGCACCTTCTGGGGCTGAGAATTTCAAAGCTTCTCAAACTTCTAATGAATCCCTCCACACTCTTCGGCAGAAAATGCCAAGTGCCTTATTTTAAGACTGTGACATCAAGGGAGTGTGCTGGAAGCTCAATGGACTGGTTCCTGGCATGAGGGGTTTGTCCCAGGAGGGGAAATTGAGTAGGTTAGAGTTAAGTTCCCTAGCACTCTCCAGTCAGGGGAAAACGTGCTCCCAGCATTTACCCTGAATGTTATATATTTCAATTGGATCACTTCTTGTTCTTCTAAATTCTAGGGAACTTAACTCTAACCTACTCAATTTCCCCTCCTGGGACAAACCCCTCATGCCAGGAACCAGTCCATTGAGCTTCCAGCACACTCCCTCTTTGGATAAGATAGGCTGATCAAACCTGTAGACGGTCCTCCAGGTACAGTGTTAGTAAGATCCATTGTAAGTGCATAATTTCACACTTTATTATATTCCACGTTCTTGTTCACTTCCTTAACCTGTCTATATTCTTTTGGCAGCCTCTTTGTATCCTCCTCTCAGCTTACCTTTCCACCTAACTTTGTTTTATCAGAAAACCTGAACGTAATACAGTTGGCCTCTCATCTAGATCCTTGATAGAGATTATAAATGGCTGAAACCTAAGAATGTTGAGACAATTTATGTTAAAAGTGTTATATAGATTGATTCCTGTTTGATTTTGTGTCTGAATGTTCTACAGTTGATTCTGTTGGGTAAAGACGATGCTAAATTAAGCTACTGTGCTGATCCCCACTGGAGTGGCAATCGAGACATGACAATTAGTCTCAATGCTCCTAGTTAAAGGTTAGGAAATATTAGCCTCAGCTCCTGTTCCTGCTGGAATTTGTACATTCAAAGAAATTTCTGATGGAAATAGCACGGAAACAGACCCTTTGGACCAACTCGTCCATGCCGACCAGATATCCCGATTTAATCTAGACCCATTTGCCAGCACTTGGCCCATATCCTTCTAAACCCTTCCTATTCATATACCCAACCAGATGCCTTTTAAATGTTGTATTGAACCCCAGCCTTCACCACTTCCTGTGGCAGCCCATTCCATACATGCACCACCCTCTGCGTGAAAAAGTTGTCCCTTAGGTCCCTTTTATATCTTTCCCCTCTCACCCTAAACCTATGCCCTCTAGTTCTGGACTCCCCCACCCCATGGAAAAGACTTTGTGTATTTATCTTATCCATGCCCCTCATGATTTTATAAACCTCTGAGGTCACCCCTCAGCCTTCAATGTTCAGGGAAAGCAGCCCCAGCGTCATTCCTCCATGATGGAAGTGTCTGCTGACATTTTCTGTCTCGGAGCAGATGATAGAATGGCTCCTCCAGTTATGTTTGGAAGGCGATGGCAAGTTTTGGAATTGCATCTTGAAGAATGAGACAAAGACAATAATTTCTATTTTCACAGCATCTGTCATGAAATCAGAACATCTCCGGCTGTTTCACAAACACCAGAAAGAAATATATTGGCAATGCAGTTGTTGCTATGTGAGCAAATGCCCCCTCAAGTTGCTAATCTCAGTAGTTTTGCTTTGACTATTCGAAAAGAACTTTGGTTAATGTTCCTAATTCTGTTGGCAAATAAAGTAGAATGAAACTAAGAACTGAAAGCAGGGTGATTGGTCACAGATTTACAGGGCTTGAGAGAAACTATGTAGGATAAGTCATAATAAATACTGGCAAAATAGAATTTTATCTGGCATCCTCTCACTTGCTCATTAGCTCTTCTCTGGTGATCTCACTCTCTCACTGTTTTGCATGTTTCTTTCTCTCGCAAACCTTTCCTCTTGTGTTCCTATTTATCAGTCTCCAGTATACCATATTTTGTGTATCTCTCAAGCTCGTTTTATGTTCATTCTCAGACACCCACAACCATTTCCCTTCCCTGTAGCACATAATATTTAAATATTATTAGTGCTGTCATTAGTCTGTGTGCCTTTTTGTGGCTGAGAATCTAAGTCCAGGAATTCATAGAAGTAGATGAATCGTAGTACTTGTAGTAAAGCACTAGAACTCTGGGTCATTAAAAAAAAATAGTCATCTGTTTAAAATAGATGAGACAAGATGTTCTCTCAGAAGAATGTTGTTCTTCAAAAGATGGTGGAAACAGAGTCTTTGAATATTTTTAAAGCAGAGATGAATGGACTCTTGTTAAGCAAGGGGTGAAAACTTATCAGTTATAGGTGGGAATGTGAATTTGTGATTACAGTCAACACTTATTAAAGGCTGGAGTGTTCGAAAGGCCGAAACTACACTTGTGCCTCATTCATATGTAGGCAGATGCCATTTGACTGCCATTCACATGCTGGTTATTTGAAATAGTAGGCATGTTTGGTTTAGCGTGCCCATCTTTTTTATCATTACTCTGCAAGTTTCTCATCCTTGTTTTACTCCATTTTCAAATTACTTATGGAATCATCATTTGCTGTCTTTTCAGGGAGATTTTTGACCTTGTCAGGATTCCAGATCCTGGCAAATCCTCAAGTCATTCAAAATATCAAATCTCCCAGTTGCTGAAAAGAGAAACACATTTCTAAAGCTTTGCATCTTTTATTTATCAACACAAATGGAAGAATGCCAAATTTCAAACATTCTCAACAGTTTTGATTTCCCTGGAGCTTGGGAGCGTGTAGTACTTCACTGCTTTCTTCATAGCAATGCCTTGCCCAATCAGTCAATCTGCCAGCCATTCTCTCATGTAGTATAAAGCGTTGTATTAAGTCTTCCTTTGCTAGTTTATAAGCATGGTGTAGCTAAGACCTGTTCTTGATTACGTAAAAACCTTCACTCTGACCATTAACGTGTCTATTTTTATCCCTCCCACATATTAGACCAGCCCTGCAGGGGACACCGAATGAAATACTGCTGCAAAAAGGCACTCAGACCTGGATTCAGCAACAGGATGAGTTGATGGAGTTTCACAAAAATCGCGGAGATGTAGGTATCAACCCCAACGGTCAGGGTTCTTTGCAGTCGCTCTCGGCTGTGCAGTTTTGCTGTTTGGTGCGATTGAATACCTGAATCTTTTCTCCAATAGATTGGAAGGTCATGACTAAAGCTGTGCAGACCCAGGCTCCTTATTTCTACAGCTTTAACTGTGGTTCTTCATCTCCCTTGAAGCTCTGATGTTCTGTAATTTGACAGTCGCTTATCAGCAGAAAGTCCCTCCGTTATCCTAGGCCAGCAAGGTCAATTTCAGTGCCTGTTATGATCATTTGCTGTTCCTGGTTCAGGAATCATCTCTACCTTTGACCTACTGTTCTTCTGCTTCTGATATTTGCATCAAATCCCTATTTATAATGAGTTTCTGCAACCTCAGTGTTTATTAAATTAGATTAGATTACTTACAGTGTGGAAACAGGCCCTTCGGCCCAACAAGTCCACACCGACCCTCCGAAGAGCAACCCACCCAGACCCATTCCTCTACATTTACCCCTTCACCTAACACTACAGGCAACTTAGCATGGCCAATTCACCTGACCTGCACAACTTTAGACTGTGGGAGGAAACCGGAGTACCCGGAGGAAACCCACGCAGACACTGGGAGAATGTGCAAACTCCACACACACAGTTACCCGAGGTGGGAATTGAACCCGGATCTCTGGCGCTGTGAGGCAGCAGTGCTAACCACTGGGCCCCCGTGTGTGTGATGACACCGAGAGACAAGCTCCCGAGGTGAGGTCACGTCTTAAGTGTATTTGTGAACTGTGTATTTGTAACCATCCCACACAAAGTTTAAAATGATGAAGACCATGACACTGAGGGAGAAGTTGGGTATTGAGTAGCTGTGTCCATATAATATATAAGAATTCTGCCTTGATGTCTTCAGGAGAAAGTGCATTAAACTTTCATAGATTGCTGGTTTAGCCTCTGCTGGAACATTGTCCACCTGTGGGAAATGTACTTTAGGAAGGCTGTCATGGCCTTAGAGGGGGTACAGAGGTTTAACAGAATGGGACTAGCGATGAGGGATTGAGACTGGAAAAGCTGGAATTATTATCCCTAGAACACAGCTGTTACGATGGAAATTTAATAGAGCTGTTAAAACATGAGTTTTAATAGAATAAATAAAAAAAAAATTGGCAGGAGGGTCAGTGCTCAGAGGATGCAGATTTCGTAAAATTGGCAGAGGGAAGATGAGAATTATTATTATGCTGTGACTTATGATGATCTGGAATATATTGTCTGAAAGCACAGAGGAAGCAGATAACATTAAAAATGGAATTGAAAAAATAAAGTAATCAGGGCTCTGGGGAAAGAATGGTGGAATGGATTAATTGCATGGCTTTGACAAAGAGCCAACCTGGGCATGATGGACTGAAAGCTGGTCTCCTGAGTTGAAAGATACTTTTTGTGTTGTCCCACATTAATTTTAGCTTTCATTGAGGAATTTTGTGTCAGAGACATAAGTACAACAATGGCAAAACATCCACATTGTACTGACAAAGATCCAGGTAAGAAATCAACGTATTAGAATTTGGAGTGTTCCTGAAATCTTAGTCAGCATATTTTTAAAACAAATTTGTTAAAGGGCGGTGTGCATGACCAGCAAAGCCAACATTTATTGCCTTTTCACCAGCAGACCAGACCAAACCAGGTCAGGATGATAGATTTCCTTTGCTAGCGTCCGCCAAGCAGCCTCCCCTGCTGCCATGCATTGAAAAAGATGGATTGCTGATTGTGGTATTTATTTGTGGTGGTAGCTACTTTGGACCAGCAACATAAGTGTGCCATTAATTAGAGAACAGTGGAGGGAGGCTTGTACAGAAAGTTTGGGCACAGAAACAGCCCATTGTAGAATGTAATATTACAGTACAGAGAGAGCTCATTAGCCCATAATGTCTGTTCTGGTGTTTGACTGCACTTGAGCCATGTTATCCTATTGCTTTGATTGCTGCCTGGATCCTTCAATGTCCCTCTTTTTGATAAACTACCTAATTCTACTTCAAAAGAATGGAAAAGTGTTTTAACAATAGGTTGTTGCCCCAGTTTGCATTTCAATTAAGTAATACATTTAATGTTTTTTTTAATTACATTAATTTTATTCCTCCTTGTTACTGTTTTTGTTGCCAGTCAAAGTCATGTGTCACATTTTGCCTTACAACTCTTCATAACATGGTTTTAGATTCAAACATTCACTCCTTACGTGGACGTTATTCCCACCCCCATCCATCATTCTTGCTTTGTTGCTTCATTTACTTCAGTTAAATGTACCTTAACAGTTAGGTATAATTGATTGGATTTATTTAAATAAATTAAAATATGCACACAGTAGATGCCATGGTTTTGTACTGTATGGGGTCTTGTAATTAATTTTTTTTTCTCCTTTCTCTCTTGCCCAGCTCACACAAAGCATGATCGAACTCAATAGCAGACTGCAGCAAAAAGATAGAGAAATCTTGACCAACGAGGCAAAGTAAGTTAGACCATAAGACATAGGAGTGGAAATTAGGCCATTCAGCCCATCGAGTCTGCTCCGCCACTCAATCATGGCTGATATGTTGCTCAACCCCATTCTCCCCCTTTCTCCCTGTAACCCTTGATACTCTATCGAGGTCTTAAATATACTCAATGACCTGGCCTCCACATTCTTCTGTGGCAATGAATTCCATAGACTCACCACTCTCTGGCTGAAGAAGTTTCTCCTTATCTCCATTCCTTTACTCGAAGGCTGTGCCCTCACGTCCTAGTATCTCCTACCAATGGAAACATCTTCCCAACGTCTACCCTGCCCAGGCCATTCACTATTCTATATGTTTCAATTAGATTCCCCTCATCCTTCTAAAGTCCATCAAGTATAAACCCAGAATCCTCAAACTTTCCTTATTTGTTAAGCTTTTCATTCCTGGGACCATTCACACGAACGTCCTCTGAGCATGCTCCAGGGCCAGTACATCCTTCCTGAGATATGGGGCCCAAAACTGCACATGATATTCCAAATGTGGTCTGACTCCAAATGAGCCTCACAGAGCCTCAAAAAGACATCCCTGTTTTTATATTCAAGTCCTTAAAATAAATGCCACCATTGCATTTGCTTTCCTAATTACTGACTCAACCTGGAAGTTTACCTTGAGAAAATCCTGGACTAGAACTCCCAAGTCTCTTTACACTTCAGACTTCTGAATTTTTTCCCCATTTAGAAAATAGTCCATGCCTCTACTCTTCCTACTAAAGTGCATGACCTCACTCTTTCCCACATTGTACTCCATCTGCCATTACTTTGCCCACTCTCCTAACCTGTCCAAATCTTTCTGCAGCCTCCCCACCTCCTCAATGCTACCTCTCCCTCTACCTATCTTTGCATCATCTGCAAACATAGCCAGAATGCCCTCAGCTCCTTTAGCTAGATTGTTAATGTATAAAGTGAAAAGTTATGGTCCCAACACTGAACCTTGCGGAACACCACTTGTCAACGGCTGTCATCCTGAGAAGGACCCTATTATCTCTACAATCTCCCCAGCGTCATTTTTCGTTGGTCCAATGTTCACTTTTGCCTCTCTTTTGCCCTCTATATATATTGAAAGAAACTCCTAGTCTTCCTTTATATTACTGGCTAGCTTGCCCTCATATTTAACCTTCTACCTTATTTTTTTCTGTTGCTCTCTGTCCGTCTTTGTAAACTTCCCAATCCTCTAGCTTCCCACTGTCCTTTACCACGTTATATGCTTTCTATTTTGCTTTTATGCTATCCCTGACTTCCCTAGTCAGTCATGGTCGCCTCATCCTCCCTGTACCATGCTGCTTTTTCCTCGGGATGAATCTCTGCTGTCTCCTGAATTACTCCCAGAAACTCCTACCATTGCTATGGCTTTGCTGCTAGGCTCCTCTTCCAGTCTATTCTATCCACTTCCTCCTGCATGCCTCTGTATTTACCTTCATTCAGCTGAAATACCATTACCTCTGATTCAATTTTCTCTCTCTATCTCAAATTGCAGAGTAATTCAATCATATTATGATCACTGCCTCTTAAGGTGCTCCTTAAGCTCCCTTATCAAGTCAGCCTCATTGCACAACACTATATCTAATATTGCCTGTTCCTAATTGGGCTCCACTACAAGCTGCTCCAAAAATCCATCTTGTAGACATTCCACACATTCCTTTTCTTGCAATCCACTACCAACCTGATTTTCGCAGTCCACTTGCATATTGAAATCCCCCATGATCACTCTAACTTTAACTTTACCGTTCCTACACATCTTTTATATCTATTGGTATATATTGTGCTGCAGCTCTTGAGTACTATTTGGAAGCCTGTACATAACTCCAGCTATGTTTTTTTTTACCTTTTGCAGTTCCTCAATTCTACCCACACAGAATCTGCACTATTTGACTCTACTTCACTTCTTACAATTGATTTAATTTCAGTTCTTACTAATAAGGCAACCCCACCCCCTCTTCCCACCTGCCTATCTTTTCGATAGGATGTACATCCTTGAATACTCAGCTCCCTGTTCTGATCCCCTTGCACATCTCCATGAAGCCCACCACATCATGACTGCCAATTTCAATCTATGCCACAAGTTCATTTACCTTATTCCTAATACTGCGTGCATTCAGGTATAACACCTTCAGTCCTGTATTAACGTTCCCTTTTCTCATTATTGTTTGTTTGTCCAGTGTGCTTGAAGTTTGGTTGCTAACCCTTCCCGTACACTCTGGCCTGGAGATTTTAATAACCTCTCCTGAGTTCTGCACTCTTGCCTCCTTTAATTCAGGTTTTCTAATTTCCCTTAGAACTGAGCTGTCCCCACTGCCCCTTACTACCACCACCATTTAGTTTAAAGCCCTGCCTACAGCCCTAGTTATATGATTCTCTGGAACCCTGGTCTCAGCACGGTTCAAATGAAGACCGTCCCATCGGAACAGGTCCCTTCCTCCCCAGTACTGGTACCAATGTCCCATGAATTCAAACCCATTTCTCCCATCCCAATCTTTGAGCCACCCTTAACCTTATTGGTCCTGTGCCAATTAGCTTATGGCTCAGGTAGTAATCCAGAGATTATTACGTTTTTGGTTCTGCTTTTGAATTTAACTCCGAACTGTTCATACTCCCTTAGCAGAACCTCTGGCCTAGTTTTATCTATGTTGTTGGTACCTATGTGGACCAAGACCAGTGGATCGTTAGTGGGCAAATTAGAGTCAGACTCATTTTAGATTTGGAGAGAGGATATTTAGATGCCCATCTGCCTGCAATTGAGCGGATTTTTGCATTGAACTGAAAGAGAATATCTCTCTCTATGATAGTGCAATCCTGCAACCCATGATTCATTTTTAAACCGTGTCCTTGACTCTGCTGTAAATCTTTCGCATTTAATCTTATAATTACGTGCCTTCATTTGAAATCCTTCAATGGCAGAAGCTCTCTGCTTTTTTCAGATTGGATTGTTTCTGATTTTTGTTTTGATATATTCAGTTAGAATCACTCAGACCAACAATGGCAGATTGGATTTTATAAATGAGGATATTTGGAGGCTCATGTATTAAAGGGCTAGAGGAAAGTTGGAATATGTAGTGTATGCTAGAAACATAGCTTCAAATCAAAGGAGATAACTGTCTTTAACACCTTGTGGTCTTGCATTCAAATGGGTGAACCTTGTTCTTACTGTTTCCCTGCACCTGTATTTTCTCTTACTCCTGAAATCGGATGTGTTGTTAAGTTTCTTTCAGCCAGGTCTTCCTAAGGTGGAGATCAGGACCCCAAGTGGGGTCATGTGGTGAAATGTTGTGATTGTGAGCTCTGGGACAGTAATGGCCATCACAGATAAATCCACTCTCACTCTCAGAGATATTCTGTATCTTTACCCCATTTTTATAGCCTCCCTGTCGTCCAATGTAATTATGAGACATATCCACCTGCTGAACACATGCAATCTGTGTAAATTACCCAAGTAAACCTGCACTTTGCATCCTGCTGTGTTTCAGAATGGTGGAGTACCACAAACGGATTAAGAGGCTGGAGGTGGAATGCCAGGAGCTGCGGACTAACCTGCAGGACTTGGAGCGAGCCAATCACGTACTGAAAAATGAATACAACACTCTCCACATCACATTCAGCACCCTTGAAGAACGACTGCAGAAGATGGCTGATGAGAACCGTGAGCTAATCACACGGTGGATGAGTGAGAAAACACAGGACACAAACAGGCTGAGTACAGAGAATGAAAAGGACTCCAGGTAAATGCTACAATTCAATTGCACTTGCTTTACTGCTGTCATGTAAAAAGTAAAATAGGTGGGGAGATAAGCAATTGCTAAAATTTTGTATTTTCCATCCCTCTCAGTCTGATGGCTGACTCACTATGTTGTAATTAGTCAATCACTTCATAATTTTGTTTCTTCCCATATTTAAAAGATGAAGTCTTTCAATATCTGCCGCAAGCCCACAGTTCCCCTTCCCTTTGAGGCACTGTCCTGAGTTCTCACTGTTGGCCATACTATCTTGTCTGTTGCTAAAGTATGGAGCTCACTTTCCTCTTTTTTTTGTAAAATAAACCAAATCCTTTCTGCTTGACACCTTTTTAGCTCAACAAAGCCCATGCTGTTTAAGGCTTGAGTCCTAATCTCTGATCTTCTAAAGTTTCTCCTGCATTCCTGAACAGAATACAAGATGAAGGAACTTTGTTATCTATAGAGTGCGATGATGATGGCATGAGCCAGTTTCACCTGTTAGGCCAAATACCTGTTTCTACGCTGAGATTCTGTGAATTTGATATGTTATTTTTCTCTCAACTGCAGCTTCCCATCTCTGTGTTCCTTTCCTTCCTGTCCTGTCCCTGATCAATGCAATGATGTTCAGATCTCCTTTGAACTTGAATTCTTTGTTCATTTTTGATTGCAATCAGCAACTTCACATGATCTTGCTTCTGTCTGATTCTCACTGCCCATAATTCAGCTTAGTGTTCTGACCGTTTTATTCTAAAAACTAATTGGTGATGGATGATATTGGAGGTACTGTTTACTTACTCTTATATTTATTTGAAGAGTGAAACATTTACAGGCATACACCTCCATTTTCTTATTAAAAGCAAACCACTGCAGATACTCGTTCCATTCCTGCTGAGTTTCTCCACTGCTTTGTTTTTATGATTGTTTCCTTATTATTTTCTTTTGTGCTCAAGTGAAAGCCCACTAAGTGCTCTCTTCCTGGATATAGTAAACGCAATGGGTATAGAATTTACACTGGCAACTACTCTTACTCATTCATTCCCAGGATCGCAGAAAACGTTGGATTATTTTTATCCTAATCCTTTAAAACACTTCCGTGCCAGCTAATCAAGACTTCCTGTTTTAACTTTTCTGTACTCTTTGGTTGTTGTTACTTGTTTTGTGAGTCTTCGCTTGCCAGTTTGGCTTCTGATATAGATTGGAGCAAATGGTAGTCTGGCTGAACCATTGGTGGTCCATTGAATGAAAAGCAGAATCCAGTAGATGCTGCACAACTGAAATGAAAATTCCTGGAAATATTCAGCAGGTCGTCATGAAAGGCCATGACTTGAAAGGTTAACCCTGTTTTTCTCTTCATAGATGCCCTGACCTGCTAGGTATTTTCAGCAATTTTCTCTGTATTTTTAGTCCATTGATTCCTTGCTGAAGCCGGTACTTTATAGCATAGCAGCTTGGTATACCAGAGTCTGAGACAGTAAGCGACTGGTAAGACAGGAAACCTCATGGGCAATTAAGAGTCAAGCACATTGGCTGTGGGTTTGGAGTCATATGTAGGGTAAGGATGGCAGATTTTCTTCTTTAGTGAGCCAGATGGGATGTTTATAACAATCAACAATGGCCGCTATCAGACCAATTTTTAATTCCAGATTTTACTGAACTTAAATGTCAACGTGTCCTCCGAACACATTAGCCTGGGTTTTTGGACAATGAGTCTGGTGTAATTATCACTACACCCCTCCATGCTGTTAGTTTGCCTCATGCCAATTGTTTCTTGCAATGTATCCAAAATCCGTTCTTGTTTGTCTAATTTGGTCCTTACTGTTTTTGTCATCATCCAGGTACTCATTCACTGTACAAAATCTCATTGCTGCTTCTTTTTGTGGCAGACCATTTATCCTCCTGGGAGGAATTGGAACCTTGCCCATGATGCCGACGAATCACAAGCGCACGGATCTGCCGCTTGCTGAGAAGGTGAAGGTTGTCATGGCTCTGCAAGGCCCAAAAGTCTCCTACGCCTCGGTGGCCAAGATGTTCAACATCTCCAAGAGCCAGGTGGGACGCATCAGCCAGAACAGGGAGAGGATCCTGGAAGAATGGCGACAGAACGCCAATCCCAATCGCAAGAGGAAGAGGAAGGGGAAGGATATTGAGGTGGAGGACGCTCTTCTCTTGTGGTTCCAGCATGCTGTGGCTGAAGGAGTCCGCATCTCTGGCCCCATGCTAAAGACAAAGGCCAAGGAGTTTGCGGAGGAGCTACATCACAATGACTTTGAGCCAACTGATGGATGGCTCTCGCGATGGAAAGCTCGGAACAACATTGTCTTTAAGAAGGATTCCAACGAGCGGCACGATTGTGATGGCTCTGTAGCAAATGGGCTGACTCCTGAGAGACCTGAAGCCGAGGCCAGAGTCACTGATATTGGCCACAATGTGACCTTGCTCGATGCAATCCAAATGTTGTATCGGGCCTATGGGGGCATGGAGCAGACTCCCTGTGCTGACTCACACCATGGAGACAAGTTGAAAAAGCATGCAATCTGTCTGGGTCCCAGAATCCCCGGGGGCGACCTTGACTCGGCTAATTTCTGTCCTCACTTGCTCCCAGCAAAACAGGAGGAGCCTCCTGGCTTGCAGCCCAAATCTGAGGACAGTTGTGTGACAACCAAGAGGCCCCGCCTGGAGATCAAAGTGCAAGAGCGTGAGGTTGACAGAAGGTCACGAAGCATAGCCCCTGTCATCACCAATAACGAGGTGTTAGAGTGTGTGAGCAAGCTGGGAAACTGGCTTCAGCTGCAAGGACCGTCGGGAGTTTACGAGCCAATGCTGTGCATGCTACGGGACATGCAGACTGCAGTGGCAACTTTCTTGAGGTAGACATTAGCATCTTGCTGATGATGCAAAGAAAGTTTTTTTTTAAAAAGAAATGAAACTGAAAAATGCTGAAATTGTACCTGTAAAGATTAACCCTCTAATGGACCTTTCTTGGAACTTAAAAATCAGGAGGCCAAGAAAGCAGGGTCTTGTGAAGGTGTTTCATTTTGATGGGTGGCTGTGCCTTCAGACGCCAAGGTCCCAAGCTCTTTCCCCAGACCTTCTGTCTCTGTCCTTCTATTTAAGACATTTCTTAATACCTACCTCTCTGATTGCCACCAATCTTAATACCCCTACCTGTTTACTTGGCTTGGCATAAAATTTGTTTGGTTATTCTTCTGTGAACCAACTTTGGACCTTCTACCACTTTAATGACTTTCTACGAGTGCAAATTGTTGTTGTTTGATTCCAACCACAACCTCAACATCTGGAAGATATTTCACTGATCTGTTGTGTATCTCTAATGCTTTCTGTTTTCTGACTGAATTGATTTCTCAAATGTTTTTATATATTTATCTGAGACACATTGTATACTGCACAGTAGTCAGAATATAAAAAAATGTTGTACTATTATAGAAAACAAAACTCTGCTAATTTATTTAGAGAAGCCTTTTTTTATACTTACAATAATAAAGAAGTAACTGAGTCCAGTGGAGGCTACATTTTAGCATTTAGTACAATTAAATCTGTAAGTTGGCTGGGTTTAATGTTTGTAAGGGCGTAAAAGAGATAATCAGTTCAGTACCAAAGACTGTATTGCGTGTGTTAACTGCCAGATATTATGTTAAATTGAAAAGCACCACAACTGCAACTTAAATGGATCAGTTCACCCTTATAAGGGCTAAGACAATGACACTATTATACCATAGTGTATGTAGAACAGTCTCGGCTGGTGTGAAGCAAACTGCACTGTATAACTTCATGTTTGATGCTCTTTCCACTTCACACAATAAAGTAGTGCAGTGTTTTAATCCCGCCGTAAACCACATGTTCTTTATGATCTCTGTGTTAGTGTTGGTGTAGAACTGTTGGTGCTGAGGAAGTAGGATTCCGACTTCAAAAAGTGGGAGGTTTAACATTGATTCCAAAGCCATTTAAACAAATGAAGCTATTAGTATGGCAAATGTTATTGCTACACAAGACAAAATAAGAGCTTATGCTGTAGGGGATGACATTAGCATGGGTAGACGATTGGTTAGCTAACAGGAAATGTCAGGATGGCAAGATGTATGAGAGAGGAGCATCAATTCCTAACAACTTATTTATACATAACTTGGATGACAGGACCAAATGTATCTTGTTGCTAAATTTGCTAATGACACAAAGATATGTAGGAATATAAGCTTTGATGACAACATAATGATTTTGTGTGGGATGTAAATTGGTCAAGTGAGTTGGCAACAATTTGGCCAAGTATAACATGAGAAAATATGAAAGTATCCACTTTGGCAGGAAGAATTAAAAAGGCATATTATTTAAATAGGGGAAGATTGCAGAACTCTGCTGTACGGAAGGATCTGGTATTCTGACACAAACATCCCTAAACGTTAGTGTATGGGTACAATAAATGATTAGGAAAACAAATGTAATGTGTCATTTATTTCAAGAGGAATGGAATATAAAAGTAGGGGAGTTTTGCTACAGTTATATAGGTTATTGATGAAATCACATCAAAAGTACAGCATACAGTTTTGGTGGTCTTACATAATGGTATTACAAACAGTTCAGAGTTGGTACTCAGCTGATTGCTGGGACATGGAAACATTGGATACATAGAGCCCGTATCCACTGGAATTTGGAAGAATGAGAGCTGACATTGAAATTTGAGATCCTGAGAGGACTTGATAAAGTGGATAATGAAAGCATGTATCTCCTTGTGGCAAAGATAAGTACTTGGTAAAAATAAAGGGGTCTCCCATTTTAGAGGGAAGTTTTTTTTTGTGATAGTCAAGGGTTTGTGGAATTGTCTTCCCAGAGAGTACAGTGTTAGAGACATTGTCATTGAATATTTTTAAGACAGAATTTGATAGATTTTGTTTTACAAACAAGGAAGTCAAAGAGTATGGGGTTAAGCACTAGAATAGAGTTCAGGCCACAACCAGATCATTCCATCTTATTGAATGGTAAAGCAGGGTTGAGGAGCCAACGACCTGCTCCTCTGTCCATTCGTACATTCCTATGTAAGTGAAGTGGTATTGGCTATTTGGTTGACAGACTTGTTGCTCCTAGTAACTGATGCCTCACAGGCATCTTTTGGATGGACTTAATAAGCCATATTTGTGCAGAGGGTCCCCAGACAGGGGTGCAGTTTAGGTTTCCTCCTATACAGTATTTACATTCACACTCACAGCAACAATCAGCTTCTATAATTACTGTCCAACACACAACAAATTGAAACTTATAACTTTGCGCATGAAATGAATGAGTTAATGTGCAGCAAGATGAGCAGTTGTTTTAGTGAGCTATGTATTGGTCTCAAGTATTTGGCAGAAAAAAGACCTTCTGTAATTTCAGGCAAAGCTGCAATTTGAATTAATTACAAGGGGCTAACTTATATAGGTGCAAGTTAACAGATAAACAGCAGCTGAGTGTTAAGCTAATACTTTCAAATTATTCCTGAAACCAAAATAAAAAAGGGTTGTTGAGCCCTCAGCTGATATCCAGATAAATGTAAAATGGGTTCCAGAGTTGTGACGGGTACTGTTGAATCAGAAAAATGAAAATTGTGAGAGAACCCCAGTCATGGCAAATATCGGTTACAGATCTTTATTGGCCTGGCAGCACAGTTCAGCTGTAAACCTTTTATAACCAGAAGGTAGTTCAGACCTGTAACATCCAATTAGAATGTGATTGTATTGAAGTAGCTCATCACCATTTACTGTCTGTCTTTGAATTAAAATGGCCACTTGGATGTTGCACGAGCAGGCTATCCAGATAATTAATTACAATAACTTTTACCAACATGAGTCCCTGCCTCGACTGGAAACATGCCCCCATTATGAAAAAAATACACACTGACATTAACGTTAAAGTGCACATTAACACTTGCTGGAAAATATTGGTTATAAGTACTATGTATGTCCTGATTGATTTTTAAAATCTTTTATTTGTGCACATTACTGTCAGTCTCACGTACTGGAATCATGCCAATATGGTTGAATTAATGTGTTTGCATGGTGGAAATATTTGATGGGCTCTTGCTCTCAATAAATTCTAACGGTTGACCAATAATGTAATCACTTACCACCGTGTCAACAGATATAAAATAATGCTGCTGACACAACTGGTGATTGAGGATACTGACCTGATCACTGCACATTCCAGAAATGACACTAGCAATAATTGCTGTTGTAATTATCAATTTGATTTACAAAGACTATTGCAGTGGGCATGTAGCAGCACGGTGCCTCAGTGGTTAGCCTTGCTGCCTCACAGTGCCAGGGACCTAGGTTCAATTCCACCCTGGGGTGGCTGTTTGGAGTTTGCAAATTCTCCGTGTCTGCATCCCTGGTTTCCTGCCACAGTCAAAAGATATGCAGGTTAGATGGATTGGTCAGGCTAAATTACCCATGGTGTCCAGGAATGTGTAGGCTAAGTGGTTTAACTATGGTACATGTAGGGTTATGGGGATAGGGTAGGGGGGTAAGTCTGGGTGATCTTTGGAGGGTCAGTGTGGACTTGATGGGCTGAATGGCCTGCTTAAACATGTCTAGAATCTATGCATGTATAATATTGTTAATGCTGGATGTGTGCAAATGACTAGTTTTCAGCTCTGCTCATCTTTTATGTTTTTATGTCATTATAGGGAGGAGACATGCTCCTGGTTTCTCAATGCTAAAAGGACTAATTATCAGGAAAACTGAACAGAGAGAACAAATCTGTTTGTTTCTCCTGATAATTATGTTCTTTCAATATTCTCGCAAAATGAGAAAATTGAGAGATGATCTAATAGATAGTCAAAGGTCAGTAGATAACTTTTAAAATGTTTCCACTTGTTGGGGAAATCCAAACTTTGGGATCATAAATTTGAGAGTCACTAAAATCCAATTTGGAATTCAGGAGGAATCTCTACACAGAAAGTGGATAGAATGTGGAATTTGATACCATATGGAGTATTTAAGTCATTTTGCATAGGTGCCTTAAGGAGAATCAAGATAAATGCATTAGGGAGAATGGGGTTTGCCAATATAATTCGATGAAGGAGGCTTGTGTGGAGCATAAACATACGAGAAAAGACTTCTTCTTGGGATCATTGGTTTGTGTGATATGCCACTAATGAAGTGTTGATTCACAGGTGTTGAAAAGCTGGATAAATGTCTGATCAGCAACAGGATTAGAGGTTAGAATGGTAAGTCTGGATAGATATAATCCGATGTATTGAAGATATTGGCTCAGCTATAATGTCAGGCCAAGGGCAGGAATTGGAAGGTCTAGTAAGGTAAATTCAGGAATTACTTTAGTTGACCTTTTGGATTGGAAAACAGTTACATAGAAATATCCCTCAACCAATTGAATTAATTATTGCATAGAGTGTCCTTCAGTTAGGGCAAGTATTGGCTTTTCTTTACTCAGGAGCACAGTATTGTTTGTGAATTTATCATTAAATCATAGATAAGGAGCAAATGAGAATATTCCATAGTGAAAATGCATATTAAGTTTATTTTGTTAGTAATTGTCTTTATTGTTAATGGCTCCTGGTTACCTAAGTATAGTAACCTGACACATCTCCAGTGTAGTGTGAAAGTAAGCCACTTCATGCATTTGATAATTAAGAAAAAGCATTGTTTTTTTGGCTCAGTTGGAAAGTTATGGGTTCAAGCCCAACCTCAGTGACTTGACCTCATCCCCGGAAGAGTGTTACACTGTCCAAGTGAATGTAAATGAATTGAAGAACTTCTATCCACCTAATATTTATCATGTTGCAACTGAGTTCCAGATGAGGCAGCACAGTACTTACTGACAGATCAGGTAAAGAATTTAAGAGCAAATGTTTTGCATAGAGTTGTGGGCAATGTTAAACACTGCCATGGTAGATAGCATTAAAACTAAATACATGTATTTATAGAATGCTTTTCAGGACCACTGAATATCTCAAAACACTTTCTCTCTATTCTTTTCTGAAGTGTAATCACTGTGCTGAAGTTGGAAAACCGTGAATCAATATGCACTCAAAATCTGAGAAATTATATCTTTGCGATCTTGATTGAAGTCTATGTATGGCACACTCAAAAGGAATAATTGCCTTTGAAACGTACTTGTACATAGGAGCTTTTGCATCAATTCAAGGAGGCTAATGGCACTTTGGTCGAAGGTGTCAGCTATGTTGTGGTTCTGTTCGCCGAGCTGGAAGTTTTTGTTGCAAACGTTTCGTCCCCTGTCTAGGCGACATCCTCAGTGCTTGGGAGCCTCCTGCGAAGCGCTTCTTTGATGTTTCCTCCGGTGTTTATAGTGGTCTGTCCCTGCCGCTTCCGGTTGTCAGTTTCAGCTGTCCGCTGTAGTGGTTGGTATATTAGGTCCAGGTCGCAACCTGGTGTTGTATGATTTTTAATTTTATCCACCCCGATCCAGCCAACACGAGCACCTCCACATCTGTGAACAGAGGCAGGGTAAACACTGGGCTGAAGCTGGCGGTGCCTTGATCAAATATGGCAACTGGCGACTTTATCAAACATGGCGGCGCAGCGATGGGGGCATGGCCCAGCCTTCATGTCTGCGCATGTGCAGCTTCAGTAGGCCGCGTGAGTGAGAGGCACCATCGCTGGTCCCGGAGCGGGAGGGGAGAGCGCGGCTTCGGCCAGAGAGAGAGAGAGAGAGAGATGGCAGCGGCAGCGCAGGGCTGGAGGAGAAACATTAGCGAGCAGCTGCGGCTCCGGGACCGGCTGCAGCGTCAGGCCTTCGAGGAGCTGATCCAGGCGTGTGAGTGTGAATGCGGGCCCGGCCTGAGGGGAGGGGAGCGAGGCCCGCACCTGGACCAGGGCCTGAGCACCGACGCCACGGCTGCCTTGGCGGTTCTGAGCATCCCTGGGGTGGGCGGGGTGTCGGTGCTGCAGCTACCTCGAGCCCCGGGCTCCTGTGGGGCCCACAGTATCAGCCACTGGACAAGCAGATGGATGGTGTCCTTGACCCCTGTAGGGCATCCTCCCTCCCTCCCTCTGCAGCACTGTAACCTCCCACCAGATCAATAACTCACCATCCCGTCCTTTCTTTACTTCTCTATCTTTCCTGAAAGCCTGGTGTCCAGGAATATTTAGGACCCAGTCCTGTCTTTTTCTTTCTGAGCCAGGGTCTCTGTAATCATAGTTCTGCCATGCAGGCAGGCCTCAAGCTGGTGTCTGTAATAATCATATCTCACAATCCCTACAGTGTAGAAGCAGGGCATTGGGATCATCGAGTCCACACCGACCCTCCTCCTCCGTCCCTGTAAGGGACATGGCTAACCCAGCTAACCTGCACATCTCTGAACAATTTAGCATGGTCAATCCACCTAACATGTGGGAGGAAACCCACGAGGATAATGTGCAAACTCCACACAGACGGTTGCCCAAGGGTGGAATCAAACCCAGGTCTCTGGCGCTGTGAGGCAGCAGTGCTAATCCCTGAGCCACTAAAGACTCTTTCATCAGTGCCTGAATCCTTCATCTAGTTTCCAGTGCTATGATTCTGAGTGGTTGGGGAAAGTACAGAGAAGCTAATTTGCACTTTGTCACTACTCTTTTTTTTATCCTTCTGTAAGTTAATGAAATACTTCAATCATTCACCTGTAGACCAGATAATATAAAGTGCAGAGTGGAGAGAGTTTCTAAAGTGTGAATTTTGTGGATCAGTATGTTTCTACCTTGTAACAAAGAAGGCGTTACTGGTTCTGGACAATCAGAAAGTACATCGAGTCAGTGGAGGAAAATTTGGGGACAGTGATCATATCATAAAATTTAGGCTAGCTATGGAAAGGACAAGACACAATCAAGATTCAAATATATTTGATTGGAGGAGGGCCAGTCTTGGTGTGCTGAGAACAGGTCACAGCCTGAAACTGAAATTGATGGCTGATTTAAATATGCCTTTCAAAAGTGAACCTGATAGCACTTAAGAGAGAATGTGCTGGAGACCATGCTTACAACTTGGGATAAGGAAACAGCAAAAAGATGTGGAATTAGAACTTCTGTTTGTGTTGGGAGTAAGTACTGATATGGCCTAAATCTTATTTGCCAAATACCCTCCCTCCCCCACTTCACACTTTCACTGCTGAGCCCACCAACTTCCATAATTTTACATGTGCGCACATGCGCTGCTTGAACCTAAACAGGTTGTCGCAGTTGCCCATACACTCTAGCTCTGCGTCCCTTGGCTTATACAATCTGTCCAATGCCTGAATAATGCTCATGTTGTCAATCTTGCATCTCTTTTTACGTCCTTTTGCTTTTCTGTTGTCTGTGAGGATCTTCACCTATATTATAATACTCTGGCCATCTCATCCTAACAATGAGGAGATTAACATTGTCTGGCACTGCACCTTATCATATGGAATCCTTAAGTGCAGAAGTAGGCCATTTGGCCCATCAAGTCCACACCGATCCTCCAAAGAGCATCCCCATCTCGATCCACCCTCCTGTCCTATCCCCGTAACCCTGCATTTCCCATTGGCTAATCCATCTAGCCTGCACATTCCTGGATATTACAGGCCAATCCACCTAGCCTGCATATCTTTGGACTGTGGGAAGAAACCAGAGCACCCAGAGAAAACCCATGCAGATATGGGGAGAATGTGCAAATTCCACACAGACAATTACCCAAGGCTGGATTCGGAACACGCTGTGAGCACTAACCAGAATGCTTTACCAATGGAAATCTCCAATATCCCCCCAAAGTTGTCTTCAACTGGCGACTGAAGTTTGCTAACATATGTGATAAGGCAATCTTTTCTTATTTAAATTCCAAAATTGTATTCTATCAGACCCATAATATGATTTGGAGCAATGACTTAGGTTTGTACTATTAGTAAAAACTGAAACTGTTAGTGGCTTTCTGAGACAGCAGCCATATGTCATTGCTTTTGCACTGTAACCGTAGCAGCCTTGAGTTTAATTCCTGCTAGAACCAATAAACCTCTCTCTGCTTTGTTCATTAGAGTTGAATGGTATTCCTTCCATTAACCAGTACTTTTGATATATTGACCCTATCCATACGCAGACTGTGCAAAACAAATTTTGCTGTGTCATATTCTTCGTCTTCAAAATCTTTATAAAGCTAACTTTATATTATATATGTCTAGGTGAAAGTGAGGATAGCAGATGCTGGCGATCAGAGTCAAAAGGTGCAGTGCAGGTAAAGCACAGCTGGTCAGGTAACATCTGAGGAGCGGGAGAGTCTATGCTTCGAGCACAAACATTTCTGATGAAGAGCTTATGCTCAGAATGTTGACTCTCCTGCTCCTCAGATGCTGCCTGACCGGCTCTGCATGTTCATATATCTCCCTACCCCAGACAGGGACTTGGTCTTACCCTCTAACTCAGCACCGCCTTCCTAACCTGCAATCTTCTTCCTGACCTCTCCGCCCCCACCCCAGTCTGACCTATCACCCGCACCTTGACCTCTTTCCACCTATCGCATTTCCAACGCCCCTCCCCCAAGTCCCTCCTCCCTACCTTTTATCTTAGCCTGCTGGACACATTTTCCTCATTCCTGAAGAAGGGCTTATGCCCGAAACGTCGATCCTCCTGTTCCCTGGATGCTGCCTGACCTGCTGCGCTGTTCCAGCAACACATTTTCAGCTCTGATCTCCAGCATCTGCAGACCTCACTTTCTCCTTACCCTCTAAAGGTGATGTACCTTATGATATTCTACTACACAAAATGCTGATGTGTAAGTGTGAATTTTTGAACATTTCAGACCTTGTGAGATTTTGATCTATGTTTGAATGTAGCAGGTATTGCTCACGAGATGGGTATGGTTGAAGATGGATGTTTCCCCTGGTTTTGGGATCTACAACCATGGGGCATAGTTTCAGAATAAATAGCAAGCTATTTAAGACTGAGATGAGGAAGGTTTTATTCATATAGTGTAATGAATTCTATGGAATTTTCTGCAGTGATGAGAGATATAACGATGGTTTTACAGAGTTTTGAAGGTGGATAATATTACACAGCAAAATTTGTGTTGCACAATCTGGAAACAGATAGGGTCAATAAAATCAAAAGTCATTTTAAGACTGAGATCTGAATATGGTCATGACATGGGGAGCAGGGTGGGTCATTGGTTAGCACTGCTGCCTCACAGTGCCAGGGACCCAGGTTCAATTCCAGCTTCGGGCGACCGTCTGTATGGAGTTTGCATATTCTCCCCATGTCTGTGTGGGTTTCCTCCCACAGTCCAACGATGTGCGGGTCAGGTGAATTGGCCATGCTAAATTGCCCATAGTGTTCGGTACATTAGTCAGAGGGAAATGGGTCTGGGTGGGTTAGTCTTCGGAGGGTCGGTGTGGACTTGTTGGGCCAAAGGGCCTGTTTCCACAATGTAGGGAATCTAATCTAAAACGAAATCAAGGGATATGGCATTGAGGTAAACGATCAGCCATGACTTAGAATGACAGGGTCAAGGGGCTAAATGGCGCCTCTGACTTTTGTTTGGACCTCCAGTGATTCTAGATGACTGTTTGCTCCTTCGTAAATCGCCTATCCTTAAAAACACTGCAGTGTGTTCACTATAATATGCAAATGTTTAATTGAATGTTAGGTAGGTCTGTTGAATTGAGAAGACAAGATGGAGGATGGGAAAAATTTCTGGCTGTAACAGGCTACTCCTTTTTTTTGATGTATTTTAGGTGTTGGAGGTGATTTCCTCAAAATCCAGGAGCAGTTTTATATGCTGTTGCATTGTTTTGGAACTTATAGAGAAAGAAAATGTGAAAACAATTGCGCATTTAAAAGGGAGAGGAACAGACAAAGGTAGAGCATGGTGAGGTCAGTGCAGGAGGGAGAAAGAGAGAGAGTGAGAGAGACAGAGTGAGAAAGAAACCCACACTGCTAACTGACACAGCAGTGAACCTGTGCAGTTACTGCCTTTGTTGTTTAATTCATGTATCGCTGGACATCGGAGTGCATCTGGGAAAATTAAAAAAAACAGTGAAATTCTCAAGTAATCTTGGAAGAACCAGTTTGGGAGAGGTCACAGCACAGACTGATAAGTGAATAGTTTTAAGCATGGCCTTGAGGCCTTGCTGTAAATCTGCAGTAGTGAAAGGAGTGGGTTCTTTCTTAATTATGTTTATTGAGATATGTCTCTTGACTAAACTTAAAAATATAAGCCATAAGTATTAAGTTAGCCTGGAGCAGTGTTTCGTAGAGGAATAAGACGGGACTGTATTCTGGGTCTGTAGACCGAAAGAAGCAAAAATGGTCCTCAGTAGAGTGATATGCTCTTCTTGTCGATGTGGGCGTTTAGGGAGAGTTTGCATGTTACTGAGGATTATATCTGAAATAAATGCCGTTGGTTGCGAATCCTATCAGATTGAATGGAGCGACAGTTAGAGGGAATGAGGAATTTACAAGCCTAAGGGGGTGTGATGGATGGCAGCTAGAGGAAGGGAGAAAAGTTGCAGATACAGTCACATAGGTTAATTCGACGAAAGGTAAGAGAGGTGGGCAGGTAGTGCAGGAATCTTCTGTGGCTATCCTCATTTCAAACAAGTATGCTGTTTTGGAAAACTTAGGGGGTGATGGATTCTCAGAGGAATGGAGCACGAACAGGTATGTTTCTGGTATTGAGACTGGCTCGAATGCAATGAGGGGTTTGTTGGGTTCTAATGGATCAATTGTGTTCGGGGACTCTCTAGTCCGAGGCACAGACAGACGTTTCTGTGGCCAGCAGCGAAAAATCAAAATGGCGTGTTGCTTCCCAGGTGCCAGGATCAAGGATGTCTCAGAGAGGGTGCAGAATGTTCACAAGAGGGAGAGGGCCCAGCAAGAGGTCATTGTACACATCGGAACCAACAACATAGGAAAGGAAAAGGATGAGATTCTGAAGGGAGAATATAGTGTGTTAAGCAGGAATTTAAAAAGGAGGTCCTCGAGAGTAGTAATATCTGGATTACTCCCGGTGCTACGAGCTAGTGAGGGCAGGAATAGGAGGATAGAGCAGATGATGCATGGCTGAGGAGCTGGTGTATGAGAGAAGGATTCACATTTTTAGATAATTGGAATCTCTTCTGGGGTAGAAGTAACCTGTACAAGAAGGACGGATAACACCTGAATTGGAAGGGGACTAATATACGGGCAGGAGATTTGCTAGAGCTGCTCGGGAGGATTTAAACTCGTAAGGTGGAGGGGTGGGACCCAGGGAGATAATGAGGAAAGAGATCAATCTGAGACTGGTACAATTGAGAAAAGAAGCGAGTCGAACAGTCAGGGCAGGCAGGGACAAAGCAGAGAACAAGGTAGGTCTGATAAATTAAATTGCATTTGTTTCAATGCACGAGGCCTAACAGGAAAGGCAGATGAACTCGGCATGGTTAGGAACATGGGACTGGGGTATCATAGCAATTACAGAAATATGGCTCAGGGATGGACAGGACTGGCAGCTTAATGTTTCAGGATACAAATGTTACAGGAAGGACAGAAAGGGAGGCAAGAGAGGAGGGGAGTGGCGTTTTTGATAAGGGGTAGCATTACAGCTATACTGAGGGAGGATATTCCCGGAAATACATCCAGAGAAGTTATTTGGGTTGAACTGAGGAATAAGAAAGGGGTGATCACCTTATTGGGACTGTATTATAGACCCCCTAATAGTCAGAGGGAAATTGAGAAATAAATTTGTAAGGAGATCTCAGTTATCTGTAAGAATAATAGGGTGGTTATGGTAGGGGATTTTAACTTTCCAAACATAGACTGGGACTGGCATAATGTTAAGGGTTTAGATGGAGAAGAATTTAAGTGTGTACAAGAAAATTTTCTAATTCGGTATGTGGACGTACCTATAGGGAGAGGTTGAATAGGCTGGGGCTGTTTTCCCGGAGTGTCAGAGGCTAAGGGGTGACCTTTCGAAGTTTATAAAATCATAAGGGGCGTGGATAAGGTAAATAGACAAGGCATTTTCCCTGGGCTGGGGGAGTCCAGAACTAGAGGGCGTAGGTTTAGGGTGAGAGGGGAAAGATATAAAAGAGAACTAAGGGGCAACATTTTCCTGCAGAGGGTGGTACATATGTTGAATAGGCTGCCAGAGGAAGTTGTGAGGAGAGTACAATTGCAACATTTAAAAGGCATCTGGGTGGGTATATGAATAGGAAGGGTTTGGAGGGATATGGGCCGGGTGCTGGCAGGTGGGACCAGATTGGATTGGGATATCTGGTCGGCATGGATGAGTTGGACTGAAGGTTCTGTTTTCGTGTGTATATCTCTATGACTCTCCGTCGATTCCCATGAGAAATGCACACAAGTGCCATCCAGTAAAAAGACACCTTTCAACCACCCTACTTATTTTGAAATAAAAATGGTAATGCTGGAGCAACTCAGCAAGTCTTGTAGCATCTATGGAGTGCGAAACAGGAGTTAATGTTTCAAGTCCAATGACTTTTATTCTGACCTGAAAGGGAGGAAAATTATGGTTTTTTTAATGCCATTAGCAAAAGGGGAGGAGGAGAAGCAGTTGGAATACATTTGTGAGGGTGTCCATAGCAACAGACAAAGGGAATGCTAATGTTTGTAAAGGAGAGATTGAGATGTAACATGTAAAATTGAAATGTAAAAGGGCATGTGAATAGAAGGTTAAAGTAGAAGAAAAAAGGTCCACACTGGTGAGAACAAAGCAATAAGGCACTGGCAAGATGGGGGTGGGGTGGAGGGGGAGGTTGAGAACACAGGAGCATTCTTGCTCTCAAATAGTTGACTCTGGATCAGTGGTGCTGGAAGAGCACAGCAATTCAGGCAGCATCCGACGAGCTCAGTTGACGTTGAGTGCAATAAAATGTCTGTGTGGTAAATGCGATGCTTATTCTCCAGCCTGTGTTGAGTTTTATTGGAACACTGCAGCAGGCCTGGAATGGAAATGTTAGCATGGAACATGTTGGTTGCTGAAATGACAAGCAGCTGATAAGTCAGTGTCTTTCTTATTATCACTGGTGGTGTTCTACAAAGTGGACACCCAGTCTGAGATTGATCTTGCCATTGTAAAGGAGACTGCATTGTGAGCAGGGAATATAGTAAAATAGCTTGAAGGAGTCTGACCTCGTTAGTGGGTTGAAGGGCTTTTGCCCGAAACGTCGACTCTCCTGCTCCTCGGATGCTGCCTGACCTGCTGTGCTTTTCCAGCGCCACACTCTTGACTCTGATCTCCAGAATCTGCAGTCCTCCCTTTTGCCTTGTTTGTGGGTAAATTCTTGGAGGTGATTATAAAAGATAGGATTTCAGAGAGGCAAAATTTGATTTGGGGTAGTCAGCATGGTTTTGAATGAGGAAAACCGCGTTTAATAAACTTGATATTCTTTTGAGGAAGTTGCCAAAAAGATTGATGGCAACACAAATAGATGTTGTTTACGTGAGACTTTAGTAAAGCCTTTCACAAGGTTCCACATGATAAACTAATTAGTAATGTTTGGTCACATGGGATTCAAGGCGAGCTTGCCAATTGGATGTATGCTTGCATAATGGCAGGAGACACTGTTAGTGGTTTGCGTTTCAGACTTGAGACCTGTCACCAGTGCTGTTCTATAGGGTTGGTTCTGGGTCCTCTTTTGTTTGTCATTTATATAAATGATTTGGATGACAACATAGAAGGTATGGTTAGTAAGTTGTGGTTGACACCAAAATTGGTGGCATAGTAGACAGTAAAGAAGGTTTTCTAAGTTTACAATGGAATCTTAATCAAATGGGTCAATGGGCTGAAAAATGACAGATGAAATTTAATCTGGACATATGTGAGGTGTTGCATGTTGGTACAACAAGCAAGGGTAGGGCTTATACAATTAATGGTAGTGCCTTGGTTAGTATTGTAGAACAGAAGGACCTGGGGTGCAGGTACATAATTCTTTGAAGTTTGCGTCACAGAAAGACAGGGTGGCTAAAAAGGCTTAGGCATGCTTGCCTTCATTGCGGAGTTATTTGAGTATAGGAGTTGGAAAATCATGTTGAGGTTCTACAGGACATTGGTGAAGCTTCTTCTGAGACATTTTTCACTGGAGAGTCAAAGGTTGTGAGGCGACCTTATAGAAGTTTATAAAATAATGAGGGGTATTGATTGAGTTAATGGTAGGATACCTTTTCCCAAGGTTGGGGGAATTCAAGACGAGGGGGCACATTTTTAAGGTGAGAGGGCACATTTTTAAGGTGAGAGGAAAGAGATTTTAAAAAGACACAAGGGGCTAATTATTTTTACACAGAGGGTGGTTCGAGTGTGGAATGAACTTCCTGATGAAGTGGTGGATGGGCACAAATGCAACATTTAAGACATTTGGATAAGTACGTGGATGGGCAAGGTTTGGAGGGATATGGGTCAGGAGCAGGCAGGTGGGGCTAGTTTAGTTTCAAGTTATGGTCGGTGTGGACTAGTTGGATTGATGGTTCTGTTTCTGTACTCTATGACTCATAGTACAAGTAAGCAGCTGCCTCATCTGGAAGATATGTTTGGAGCCTTGGGACAGTGAGGAGGGAAGAGGTAAAAGGGAAAAATGTTGCACCTTCTGTGATTATATGTGAAGGTGCAATGGGGAAGTGAGGAAGTGTTCGGAGTGGATCACGATGTTGCGAAGGGAACAGTCCTTGTGGAATACTGACATTGGAGGGGAGGGAAGGATGGGATTATGATGACGGGTGGTCCATTGAATGTGGCGATTAGCATTGTGGAAATTGAAGGAACATACTCATGCAATCTGTCTCTCTCACTATCTCTTGCACGTACTGCCATACAGTCCTCAGCCACTCTCCTCCATGGCTATTTCCCGTGCTCCTGTCCTCACCCCTTCTCCTCCATCCAGAAAAATGATAAGGCCATCTTTTGCGCACTTTCCAGACCATTAGTCTGTGCATTTTGATTGCCCTCTTCCCATGTCTTGTTGCTTTGCCGACAGCAAAGCTGTCCTGTTTTCCCCCACTCAGACCTCATTTATATACCCACCTTTTTTAACCACCATTAGCCCTCCCTTTGTCTTTTCCTCTGGGCACCCTCACCATCTTTTCTCCTTGTTCCTCCTTCCCCTTTGCCAAAAACATAAAATGTCATCTTCAAGTTCCTCTTGGTTCTAAAGAAGAATCTTTGAACTCAAAAAGATAACCCTGTTTCTCTCTCAGATGCTGCAGAGTTTTTCTAGCTTTTTACTGCCTCCACAGTATTTTGCTTTTATTTGTGTCGCTGGACATCGGAGTGCATCTGGGAAAATTAACAAACAGTGAATTTCACAACTAATCTTGGAGGAACTGGTTTGGGCGAAGTTCACAGCACAGAATCAGATAAGTTAATTGTTGTTTTAAGTCTGTCCAAGAGAAAGGCTGTATTAGTGAGTACAGTGGGTTCTTTCTTGATTATATATTTTTGGAGATAAGTCTCTTGATTAAAGTTAAAATATAAGTCATAGCTATGAATTAAACCTGGTGCAGTGTTTGTAGAGGAATAAGACGGTGTTATTTTCTGGGTCTGTAGATTGTGAAGGAGCAAAAATGGCCTTTGCAGTGATATGTACTTCTTATCAGATGTGGGAGTTTAAAGAGAGTTTAAGGGTTACTGCGGATTATATCTGCCATAAATGTTGTTGGATGTGAACCTTATCAGATAGAGTGGATTGGTTGGAGAAACAGATAGAAGCGATGAGAAATTTGCAACAGCAACAGTATGTGATGGATGGCAGTTATAGGAAGGGGGGAAAGTCTCCGATACAATCACAAAGATGGGTTAATCCCAGGAAGGGTAAGAGAGGTAGGCACCTAGGGCAGGAGTCTATTGTGGATATACCCACTTCAAACAGGTATGCTGTTTTCGAAAATGTCGGGGGTGATGGATTCTTAGGGGAACGTAGCACAAACAGCCAAGTTTCTGGTATTGAGACTGGCTCTAATGCAATGAGGGGTACGTCGGCTTCCAAGAGATCAATTGTATCAGGGGATTCTGTAGTCCGAGGTACAGACAGACGTTTCTGTGGCCAGCAGAGAAAAAGCAGAATGGTGTGTTGTTTCCCTGGTGCCAGGATCAAGGATGTCTCAGAGAGGGTACAGAATGTTCTCTGGGGGAAGAGTGGCCAACAAGAGGTCATTGTCCACATTGGAACCAGCGATATAGGAAGGGAAAAGATTGAGATTCTGAAGGGAGATGACAGAGAGTTAGGCAGAAATTTAAAAATGAGGTCCTCGAGGGTAGTAATATCTGGATTACTCCCAGTGCTACGAGCTAGTGAGGGCAGGAATAGGAGGATAGAACAGATGAATGTATGGCTGAGGAGCTGGTGTATGGGAGAAGGATTCACATTTTTAGATCATTGGAATCTCTTTTGGGGTAGAAGAGACCTGTACAAGAAGGACGGATTGCACCTGAATTGGAAGGGGACTAATATATTGGCAGGGAAATTTGCTAGAACTGCTTGGGAGGATTTAAACTCGTAAGGTGGGGGGGTGGGATCCAGGGAGATAGTGAGGAAAGAGATCGATCTGAGACGGGTACAGTTGAGAACAGAAGTGAATCAAACATTCAGGGCAGGCAGGGACAAGGTAGGACTGAAAAATTAAACTGCATTTATTTCAATGCAATGGGCCTAACCGGGAAGGCAGATGAACTCAGGGCATGGTTAGGAACATGGGACTGGGATATCATAGCAATTACAGAAACATGGCTCAGGGATGGGCAGGACTGGCAGCTTAATGTTCCAGGACAGAAAGGGAGGAAGGGGAGTGGCATTTTTGATAAGGTATAGCACTACAGCTGTGCTGAGGGAGGATATTCCCGGAAATACATCCAGGGAAGTTACTTAGGTGGAACTGAGAAATAAGAAAGGGATGATCACATTATTGGGATTGTATTATAGACCCCCTAATAGTCAGAGGGAAATTGAGAAATAAACTTGTAAGGAGATCTCAGCTATCTGTAAGAATAATAGAGTAGTTATGGGAGGGGATTTTAACTTTCCAAACATCGACTGTGACTGCCATAGTGTTAAAGGTTTAGATGGAGAGGAATTTGTTAAATCTGTACAAGACAATTTTCTGATTCAGTATGTGGATGTACTTACGAGAGAAGGTGCAAAACTTGACCTACTCTTGGGAACTAAGGCAGGGCAGGTGACTGAGGTGTCAGTAGGGGAGCACTTTGGGGCCAGCGACCATAATTCTATTTGTTTTAAAGTAGTGATGAAAAAGGATAGACCGGATCTAAAAGTTGAAGTTCTAAATTGGAGAAAGGTCAGTTTTGACGGTATTAGGCAAGAACTTTCAAAAGCGGATTGGAGGTAAAGGGACGGCTGGAAAATGGGAAGCCTTCAGAAATGAGATAACAAGAATCCAGAGAAAGTATATTCCTGTCAGAGTGAAAGGGAAGGCTGGTAGGTATAGGGAATGCTGGATGGCTAAAGAAATTGAGGGTTTGGTTAAGAAAAAGAAGGAAGCATATGTCAGATATAGACAGGATAGATCGAGTGAATCCTTAGAAGAGTATAAAGGAAGTAGGAGTATATTTAAGAAGGAAATCAGGAGGGCAGAAAGGGGACATGAGATCGTGTTGGCAAATAGAATTAAGGAGAATCCAAAGGGTTTTTACAAATATATTAAGGACAAAAGGGTAACTAGGGAGAGAATAGGGCCCCTCAAAGATCAGCAAGGTGGCCTTTGTGTGGAACCACAGAAAATGGGGGAGATAGTAAATGAATATTTTGCATCAGTATTTACTGTGGAAAAGGATATGGAAGATGTAGACTGTAGGGAAATAGATGGTGACATCTTGCAAAATGTCCAGATTACGGAGGAGGAAGTGCTGGATGTCTTGAAACGTATAAAGGTGGATAAATCCCCAGGACCTGATCAGGTGTACCCGAGAACTCTGTGGGAAGCTAGAGAAGTGATTGCTAGGCCTCTTAGTGAGATATTTGTATCATCGATAGTCACAGGTGAGGTGCCGGAAGACTGGAGGTTGGCAAACGTGGTGCCACTGTTTAAGAAAGGTGGTAAAGACAAGCCAGGGAACTATAGACTGGAGAGCCTGACCTCGGTGGTGGGCACGTTGGAGGGAATCCTGAGGGACAGGATGTACATGTATTTGGAAAGGCAAGGACTGATTAGGGATAGTCAACATGGCTTTGTGCGTGGAAAATCATGTCTCACAAACTTGATTGAGTTTTTTGAAGAAATAACAAAGAAGACTGATGAGGGCAGAGCAGTAGATGTGATCTACATGGACTTCAGTTAGGCGTTCGACAGGTTGAACCGAAGGGTCTGTTTCCATGCTGTACATCTCTATCTCGATAAATTGAGATGAGCTAAAATATGCATCAATTCAAAAATGATATTCTCGCTATGTGCAGTCGCTTGCTCAGTCTGTGCCATTGGTAATTAATGTCCATTCCATTCAGTGTTTCAATCAGCCATTCCCACACATGTAGAAGTGTTGAAAAGATTTCTGTTTGCAGTCTCTAAAACTAACCATCTGAACTGCATGTGGGCAATAAAAATCCAGTTTATGGTGGGACCACTGAGACTGCTTGAGGTGGAAAATTCCTTAGTATCTCGGTGAGCCTATCTTATTTTAATAAGGCTCAACCAAAACTCAATAGCATTCACATTTTTGAATGACACCTCATCGTCAACCTGATTCATTGACTCTCTCTTGCTATTGCTTGACTTACTGAGTGTTTATTGTTTGTTTGTTTTTTTTTATTTTAGAGTTTCCAGCATGTGCTGATTTGGATTTTTGGTTTGTGTGCGTGGGTTTTCACTTCTTTCGATGTTTGGTCCTCACAGACAATAAACTTCTGGAGAAGTCAGACCTGCAGACCGTGCTAGCTGAGAGGTTTCAGGGGGAGAAATATGACCTTCACAACCGCCAAGACATTAGGTACGTAGCATGTGTAAGTGCTCATGCTTTCTGTTTACTGTCCCTCAGACTAACTGCTTGAAACCCCCAAAAGATTGTAGTAGCATATAATATTTGTTATCATCATCCACCAACTCCCTTTGCGGGGAAGTAATATGCTCAGAGAACAGAAGCTTGGCCCATCATGTCTGTTTCAGCTGTTTGAAAGAACTATCCAGCTAGTCTCTGTCCTCTGCTTTTTCCCTGTAGTTACTCAAGGTGTGACGAATCAAAGTGGGGATACTGCTACTAAAGAGCAGTGGGGAACAATGCCAGAAAATAAACTGCTGAAAAATTGTGGATTGAGATGCTGGGCCCTATAGCCATCCCAACAGTTATGCTGTTGAAATCATGGATGGTTGTTCTTGATTTTTTTTCATTTCTTTGTGGCATGACAACGTTACTGACAATGCCAGCATTTACTGACCTTCTGAAGGACATCTTGAAACTCTGCACTCCCTAAGGAAAGGTGCAAACGGGGTTAGAACGGAAGTCGCAGGGATGTGGCCAACTAACAGGCAGAATGATTGTAGTCCGTGGGCAGGGTGCGCTGTGGATTGCATAGAGAAAAGTGCATCTAGTTCCTGTGGCAAATTTTGGAAAGTTAAAAATCAGACAACACCGGGTTTTAGTCCAACACGTTTATTTGGAAGCACTAGCTTTGCAGCACTGCTCCTTCATCAGGTGGTTGTGGAGAATTCTCTTAGTCGGACGTTGGTCGTCTGAGAGTCAGAATATTGTGAGTGTCTTACACAATGCTGTCTTTCGGATGAGATCTTAAATTCAGACCCTGTCCTTTCCCAAATGGATGTGAAAGATTCTGTGATAATGTTTTCAATCAGAGTAGGAGTCTATGTCAATATTAGTGTCTCATTCTCTCATAACAAAAACAAATTTCCACCAATTTAAGCTCACGTAAAACCTTTGCCTGTTTGTATCCAGAATCAAGTCTTATTCAAACATCACGTGTTTGTTCGTTGGCTTTCGATCCATCAGCACTTTGATTTTTAAAACCTGCTGACCTTATTTGTCTTATCACTGTAACCTTTTCTAGTCCAACAACCTTGTGATAATTTTCTTCTCATCTAACCTTGGCCGCTTGTGTAATTATTTTGCTCCACTATTTGAAATTGTTCTGCTTTTCTCTCCTTTTTTAAGATACTCAAAATCTTCCTCTTTGACCAGAGTTTTACTCACCCATCCTAAGATCTGCTCCCTTAGCTCAGTGTCTGAAACACTCCTACGAGGTGCTTTGAGGTTTATTGACCTAAATATTGACACACAATTATCAGTTGTTGGGATTGTACTGAAAATAGACTTAATCATTTTGAAACTTATTCTTAGCTGTTGTTCTATCTACCATCTCCCCCATCCATCATAAACTTTACTCCCCACATTTGATGGTGTCTAATTGCTTCTTCTTTAGTACAGCTGTGTATCCTCATGGGATTTGCTGTACGACGTGTTGCTAAGTGAGAATAAATAGATCTTAGGAAGGTCAAAATGCTCTGATAGAAAATAATTAAACTTTGAGTGAATCTTGTGACTACTTTTCAGTTGGTCATAGACATTGATCAGTGTTGTTAATTATTTCAGTGTAATTTGGTAAGTTTTGAAGTGTGCTGCTTGATTGGCAAAGCTCTGTATTGGGGAGACATGCCGCCTACTTGCGGAACGTTTCAGAGAACACCTCTGGGACACCCGGACCAACCAACCCAACCACCCCGTAGCCCAACACTTTAACTCCCCCTCCCACTCCACCAAGGACATGCAGGACCTTGGACTCCTCCATCACCAGACCATGGCAACACGACGGTTGGAGGAAGAGCGCCTCATCTTCTGCCTGGGAACCCTCCAACCACAAGAGATGAACTCTGATTTCTCCAGTTTCCTCATTTCCCCTCCCCCCACCTTGTCTCAGTCAAATCCCTAGAACTCAGCACCGCCTTCCTAACCTGCAATCATCTTCCTGACCTCTCCGCCCCCACCTCACTCCGGCCTATCACCCTCACCTTGACCTCCCTCCACCTATCGCATTTCCAAAGCCCCTCCCCCAAGTCCCTCCTCCTTACCTTTTATCTTAGCCTGCTGGACACACTTTCCTCATTCCTGAAGAAGGGCTTATGCCCGAAACGTCAATTCTCCTGCTCCTTGGATGCTGCCTCACCTGCTGCGCTTTTCCAGCAACACATTTTCAGCTCTGATCTCCAGCATCTGCAGCCCTCACTTTCTCTCAAAGCTTATATTATGCCATGGATGTCTGTTCTCTGTGACCCAGCTAGATTGTGAGATTGGGGAGTGTTATATTGAGCACTTTTGACCCAACATGGAGCACCACACATCGTTGTCATTCCCTGGTCTTGATTGGAGGAGAAGAAGATATTTCCTGATCCTTATTGTTGAATGGTTAATGCATCTTTGAATGGTGGCAAGGACAGATCAGATTAGACTGAGATTTCCCACTACCAGGGTTCCCTTGGTCAGAGACCTTTATGGCACTTAGTGTTTTTACACTTAGCTGAATAAAAGTCACTTTACTGGAGTGTCTTTGGGAAAAGGGCAAACAGCACGGATGGAAATGATGTCTGAATAAAAGTGGGACATTTAGGTCAGTTGGAAAAAGTTTGCTACAGCGCGAATTATGCTTTTTTTAAAATCCACACTAAAGTTTGTGTTTTCTTGTTGCTGTCTTGGTGCTCCAGTCCAGGCTCTGATGGGGCACGGAATGAGATGGCACACGAAATCGCCCAGATGCGGATTCGTCACCAGGAGGAACTTACGGAACTCCACAAGAAGCGTGGTGAGGTGTGTGTGTGTATGTGTGGAACAAAAAGCTATTTGCCTGTTTTGCTTATTGTCATAGGCCTGAGCCTGAGTTCAAGCCTGCTGCAGCTCTTCTAATTGATTTGTATCATGATGTCTTAAAGACCTTGTAAAGCTCCAAATAGCTGGTAATGGGAGACACTTCCCTGTTTGAATGGTTTTTGGTTAAAATAGTCTGTGGTAGTAGGAGGCTTAAACTGTACTTAAGTATTAATTTTTTTCATCATTTTTGTGCATATGTTCCTCCTTCAGCTTGCCCAAAATGTGATTGAACTCAATAGCCAGTTGCAACAGAAAGACAAAGAGATCCATGCAAATGAAGCAAAGTAAGTGGCAACCAGCAAGCATTTGGAGATACTCCCTTGACCTTGATCAGATTCTGAAGTTTTTCTGACGTATTTTGGATTGTAAGTACCAGGGTGCCATATAAGCATTGCACGTGAGACACATAAGCCTGAATTTTGTCATCTAATAGCATCTGTGCATTACCCAGTGAGGCCTGCTGTAAAATTAGAGGTCAGGAGCCGGAAAACTGACTGATTCAGTTGTCCTCTTTTGGTTTGGATGTTAAGACTAGTCACGTCTAAGAATTGATAACTTGGCAGAGAGAGATTTGGCCACTGACAGAATTAACTATTGAAATATTGAAGGAGGTGCAAAAGAGCATCTAGTCCTCGGATCTCTCGGCTTTGACATATCCTAGAGTAGCACAATGAGCTTTTTGAATTTACTGGAGGTGGGTTTTGGGGTTGGCAGTGACTATTGAATTAATTAAAGAAGGTGGGGTGGCTCTTATGATCAAAAACTTGCCTATGTGCCTACTGTCTTCTTTAAAACCTTTGCATTGCCACCTTGAGAGCTTTATCTCTGCCCAGCCTGTATGTATTTTGTTTAAGGATGATGGACTATGAGAAGCAAATACAACAACTGAGTGATGATTGCCAGGAGCTGAGAAACAAGCTCCAGGAGCTGGAGCAAGCCAACCAGACCCTGAAGGATGAATATGATGCCCTCCAGATCACCTTCACCGCTCTTGAAGAGAAGCTGCGGAAAACCTCTGATGAAAATCGGGAACTAATCTCACGGTGGATGGCCGAGAAAGCACAGGAGGCTAATCGGTTGAATGCCGAAAATGAGAAGGATACTTGGTATGGCTTTGTCTGTTAAAGATTTTGTGTAGATGGTAAATGTCATTTCATTAGTATGAGCCACTGCTAATAGTTAACACAGGCTGGCATTTTTAATTGATTTGTTCTCTGCTTATTGGCAGTACTTACACTATTGTAGTACGGCTCGATTCACCCAAGTACGGACAAATTCAGCATGTTTAAGGGCCAGTTTTATAGTGTGGACTAGTCACCTGTTGGCCAGATGAGGTTGAATGACTGGCATCTCTCTGGAATATCAGTTTTTTTTTCTGATAACTTCCATGACACTGTTTTTCTGGGGCCAGTGCACTGAGTTCGCCCATACATCTCATCACTTGGTTCAGTGTGATGTACTTTTGTATTACGGTAGAGTGCATATAACAAGAGTATGAGAAGTTGAAGCAGGAGTAGGTTGTTCAGCTCCTTAAACCTGTTCAGCCAAACAATATGATTATTGCTGATCTGACACTGTTCATCCATTTCTCCTGCTCTTTCCCTATAACCCTTGATTCCATTACTGATTAAGAATCTTACTAATATGAGCCTTAAATATACTCATGGATTCTGTCCCCACAGCAAGGAGTTCAGTCCCCTGAGAGAAGAAATTCCTCCTTGTATCAGTCTAAAATTGGTGCCCCTTAATCTGAGAATACGCCCTCTGAGAGACTCCCATGAAGGAGAGCATTCTTTCAGCGTTTACCCTGTCAAACTACTTAAACTTCCTATATGTTTGGATTAGATCACTTCTCATTCTTCTGAATAAGGTAAAGTCCTAACCTGTTCAACTATTGCTCATCATTGAATCGCTCCATACAGGGATCATCCTGGTGGACTGAATTCCCTTAAATAAGGGGACCAAAACTGCTCTCAGTACTCCAGATATGCTCTCACCAGCACCTTGTTCAGTTGGAGTAAGACTTCCCTACTCTTATACTCCAACCCCTTTTTGAAGTAAGGGCCAACATTCCTTTAGCCCTCCTGATTCTCTGATGCATGTGTTCTAGCTTTCTGTGTTTTGAGCACAAGTCCCTTTGAGTTACAGCTTTTACTTCATTTCTTTTAAGCCTAAAAAGTTCAGAATGGTGCTAGATTACCTTGACTACTATAAAATTAACTGGGACTTTTGGAATTGGTTTATATCGGGCTTCCATGCTGCTAGGAAACAACAAATATCTTGTTATCTGTAAATTGAAGCAGTGTCACATTCCCATGTCATGGAATACCATATAGGAATTCTGCATATTTAATCGGTTAGTTTTGCTGTGTAGATTAATGTTTTGTTTTGTATGTGAGCATCAAGTTTTTCAGTTTGTGTGTTGATGTTAAATGCTGTGTACCAGTGCACCAAGGGACTGTCGTATTGCCTTTCATTATTCTCTCAATTCTGCTGCTTTTGAGATAAGGGACCCAGCGTGTTAAGAATGGGGAGAAAAAACTGATAAAGGACATACAAGAACAGAAAACCCATTTTGGATATCAGATGTTTGAATTATGAAATATTAATGAATGAATAACCTCTGAAGGACCTACCTTGCAATGCAGAGGGAAGGCTGACAGTTTGCAGTTATTGAGAATTGCTTCTGTGCTAACCTTTGCAAGTAATTATTTGAACTGAGTTCTGTGCTATATCTGAGATTGCAAGGAGAAATTAGTTTGACGTTTCTCTTCCCTGCTGCTCAAAAGAATATTTGAACTGGCTTGGTTATAGAGGGGCTAGTTGTATGACCTATTTCATCCACATCCTATGTTATTTACAAGGAGCTTCTTTAGAGCTAAAATCAATGGGGCAGATGTGGCATGGGATTCTAATATAAGAATTATCAGGTGAAACCTTCATTTGCTTTAGTGTCAACTAAGTACTTGGTTTGGCTTTCTTATTGAGAACTTAGATTAAATTGAGTAATGTATCTTTTCCATTTAGTTGTCAAACACTTTGTTAAATTTTGACCCGCTGGCCAGGCTATTAACCTTACCTTGAAGTTTTGTTGAAAGTGGATGCTACTTTAAAGTTGACAACTGTGTGTTTGGCTCAGATAGACATGAAGAAAACAAGTGACAAACTTTGTTTTCATCTGGGCCTTTTTCACTTCTCAGGAGACGGCAGGCAAAGCTGAAAAAGGATCTTGCAGAGGCTGCTAAAGAACCATTGAATATTGATCCGTGAGTTCCTTCTATTGCAGTAAGTCGTTTTTAATGCATGAGCGCTCCGTCTCATGCAATGTGTTTCTCCTAAGTTATGCAGTAATCCAGAAGTGTGCCAAACAGGCACAAAGCAGCTGTATTCCTCTGGATCTGTGTTTGTACAGAACTGTGCAGCCAACTTCGGAGTGAAGTGCACTTCTGCTGCTCTGCAGGGTCAGTTGTACATGTCTGTAGCAGAGTGGAGTGAATATTGTATGCTTTCTTCCTGTTCTCTGCCTCTCCTAGAGATGATGATATAGAGGTGCTGGGTGAAGAAGGACCTGATGCTTCTGGAGAAACGTCACCGGTGCGAGCAACACACAGGACCTCGAGGTGGGAGCGTTTTCTCTGAGAAATAATTCAGATAATTATCATACAGTAAAATAATTTGGTTTAAATTTGCAACAGATTATTTTCTTTAATTTTGATTGCTTTGGATTGAATGTGCTAATCAGTGTAGCTTTGACTAAAGCTAACACATGGAGGGTATCAGATTCACACATTATCTTTAAGTCAACTGATACATGTCCAGATATCAGCATGAGAATATTAATTGGAGTTCCTGATCACGAACTGGTGACCCACTTCTGAAAGAGTATCTGCATGATTCACAGGTGACGGTACAATTGTGTTTCAGGCAGCACTGCACTCATTCTGACTGGACTCATACATTTGGATTGGTCACCAGAGCAGGGCCAGCAAAAAATGTCTTGGGGAGAAAAAATTGATTGAAGCAGCACACTCTTAAATTAATTCATACTCATATTGAAGAATGTCTGCTGACACTCCAGAAGTGTGCTGAGTAAACATAGAAATCATACTTGCTTGGTGTCCCTGATGTTAATGCCTGTGACATCACACTATACCATTTGCTCCTATTTATTGTGGTTATTTGGATGCCAACTATATATATTTTTTCAACTATCATTGTGTTCCACAAAGTGTGTATGCATAGAACTTTCTGTTAGGAGTGTCAGGAAATACAGCTTTTTATGTTGAAGGTGTGTGATGTAACAACATGTTATCAGATGTCACTATTAGATTAGATTACTTACAATGTGGAAACAGGCCCTTCGGCCCAACAAGTCCACGCCGATCCTCCGAAGAGCAACCCACCCAGACCCATTCCCCAACATTTACCCCTTCACCTAACACTATGGGCCAATTCACCTAACCATTCTCCATGTGAAATGCTGTTCAGAATGATTGGAAAGGCACAATCTGCAGCTGAACTAATGGCTGCTTATCATGATTCCAGGGAACAGAATATAAAATTTTCCTTATCACTTTAGGATCAGTTCATTTCTTTTTTTAAAAAATTAGTAATGTTTTTGATGACATTGGAGTATTTTCAGGTGTCCTTGCTTGAATGGTGGAAGGAGAACTTTCAGGAATATAAAATAAAAATTCAACAAAAGTCTCCCATTGGCATGGATAAGCTCTGTCTACTGATTCATTGCAATTAATATAATAATTAATATAATAAGATTTAATAGATAGTAATTATTTTGTTGTTAAATCTCTAAATAATCTTGAGAAATACAATTACTGCTCCCTTTTCAACCGCACGATATCCAGCGAATCAGACTTTTTCTGAGAACTGAAGTTTCTAGTGCTTTCAATTTAGACAGAAATTGTGCATTGAAATTGTTCAGCAGTAACGATGGTTTTACTAATGAAAATCTGTTTACTGAGGGGGACAAGTTAGTCTGAAAGCATCTCAAATTTCGTGGATCTACTCTACATTTTTGCAGTTTCCAATATTCCTATGTTTTCTGAGCTGTACCAAGACACATTGGGTAAATGAACTAATTTCATTCCAATCAGAGGTATCCGTTTAAGGGTGCATCTGGTCAAGCCAAAATAAAGAACTGCAGATGCTGGAAATCTGAAACAAAGAACAGAAATTGCAGGAGAAACTCAGGTCTGGCAGTCTCTGTGGAGAGAAAGCAGGGACCTGATACGTTGACTCTACTTTCTGTCCACAGATGGTGACCAGACCAGCTGGGTTTCTCCAGCAATTTCTGTCTTTGTCTGGCCAGACCATCCTGGTCTGTGCTGAAGGGAGCTGCTGTTAATTGCAATCACATTTGGAATTCTTCTGTTATCCTTGCTCTGCAAGATTGGGAAATGAAGGAAAGCTCCAGTGCCCATATCCCTTTGCCTCCCTAGAATCCTTACCTGGATCAACCGAGGTTAAGGTCAAGCTCTACCGTGATGTCCTCTGCAGATGAATGGCTCACTGTTACATTTGCCGTGCCTGGAAAGTGTTTGCTAGAATCAAATGTTGATCGATCATGTGTACCTGAATTTTCAGTACCATAGACATCAAAGCTCTTTGCCAACATTGCAGTCTGCTATAGTGGCCCATCACATACATGGCCCAGACCCAGGTATAAAATGGTAAGGTTCTGCTTTAAATTTAGCCCAGGGACACGTCTCAAAGAATGAATTAAGGGTCACTGAGACATAGTGAGGGCAGTGTCCTTGTGTTAACATTTTGAGAGGTTTTTTTTAAGATTAGATTAGACTAGATTCCCTACACTGTGGATACAGACCCTTCGGCCCAACAAGTCCACACCGACCCTCCAAAGAGCAACCCACCCAGACCCATTCCCCTACATTTACCCCTGACTAATCCATCTAATACTATGGGCAATTTAGCATGGCCAGTTCACCTAACCTGCACATCTTGAGTTTGCTGGGAAGGCCTTCTGGTGCAGAGGTCCCTGACGGTCATCCACCATTGGTGTATTTTCTTGCTTAGTAACAACATGTTGTGAAAAAGTGTCTGGGTGCTCTCCACATTCCTCCCCACCCTGGTAACAGGTCTTTGGTGTTTCCTCCCATCAGCATTCACCACCTAGTTCTCTTCTGAAGATAACATGCCTCGACCAATTCTAGCCCACCTAAAGTACAGTGTTGATTGACATACCCTATGTGAAATGTGCTTTTGCTATCGCAATATGGGTATTTGGAAGCATTTGGCTGACGTCTTGATCCAAGATTTTAGATGACAAATAGAAACTAAACTGTTCCACCCTGTCCCAGAGTGTAAAAGGACATTGTCTGACCCACAGTACCACCCAGAGGGTAACTTTCATCCGTTTCTACTGCTTATGATAGACATGCCCCTGTGTCAGTAATGAATGTATGTGGGATCAACCTTGACTCTACCCCTAAAATGCTTAAGAAATAATCATCGGATGATGCTTACAAACAGTCCTACATGTGAAGAACTGCCACTTGGTTGAGTTTCTAGGAGCGTGTGGGAAACGTGGCTCAGCCAGGAAGAGTTGATATGGAAGGTAGGGAAGGAAAGCCAAGGACGTTTAGGATGTTTGTGTGCGTGAGTGCATTTGCGTGTGCTGAGAGAGCTCATTTGTGCCTCATGGTCTTTGGGGAATGTTGGGAGGGAGGTGAAGGTGTATGATCTCAGCCAGGAAGGTGAGTGGGCATTAATTCAACTGCACTGCTCACATTTCTTTCTGTTCTTTGCAGAAGGACTTCGCAGACAGCTGGCCTCTTGGATTCTATCAGTAATATCTTTGGGTAGGTTAGGAACATCCTCTCATGTTTTCTTTTTCAATGTTTGATCAAGATCTAATGTGATCAAAACCTATTTTTAATCAGATGGTAATTTATCTGTCATTCTCTTACAAAAGCACATGCCTCTGCCCATGCTATTTTGGTACTACCCTCCTTTTACATGGAATTGTTCCTAAGGATGATGCTCAGCTGGTTAGCCTTTTGCTCATGAAACTGTGTTTCTGCTTTTCATCTCTGTGCTGCAGTAAGCCCCAGGTTAATCCGTAGAACTGAAAACACACCGCACTGAGAATTGGAGATGCCTTGTCGAAATTAAGTTAGCAATTATATCAGTAAAACATATTCGACAGCCAGTACATATTTTGTAGTAGCTTCTGTTTTATCTAAAAAAAACTTCTTCAAACGCTACTTCTGTCTGCTCTTTCAAATCGGTGTTCTGTCTTGTGAATCTACCAAAGGCAACATCCCGAACATGAGTCCCAAGTCCTCACTCTAAACTGGTATTTGCCCCTCCTCTGCCTCGGTCATTTTTTCTCTTCTCCGCCTTATAAGGTGCAGCGCTCGAGACACCGTTTGCTCTCCATTACTTAAGTACAAGCAGCCAAGTTTCATTTGTGACCCTCTGCAATGAGTGACAGCAGATGATTTCAGTAAACAACTACATTAAGTTCAGCCTCCCCTGCAGGAGTCAAAGAACAATGCAGCAAAGGATCGGACCCTTTTGTGAACTTAGCCTTCATCGACACATGGGCACCATTCTAAACTAAAATCCTTTTTGCCTGTACGCGGTCTGTATCCCTCTATTCCCTGCCTGATCATGTATCTGTCAAAATGCATTTTAAGCATTGCTATTGTATCCACTTCTACCACCACCTCTGGCAGCACATTCCAGGCACTTAGCACCCTCTGGATAAAAAAACTTGCCTCTTGCATCTGCTTTAAATTTCCCCCTTTCTCCTTACTACTATGTCCAGTTGTAATTGACATTCTTACCCTGGGAAAAAGATTCTGATTTTCCATTCTATCCATGCCTCTTATAATTTTATAAACTTCTATCAGGTTGCCCCTCAGTCTCTGATATCCATGTGAAAACAAACTGAGGTTTTCCAGTCTGTCCTCATACCTAATACCCTCCAAACTAGGCAACATCCTGGTAAATGTTTTTTGTACTTTCTCCAAAGCCTTTGCATCTTTATAGTAGTCTGGTGACCAGGACTGTATGCAGGATCCCAAATGTGGCTTTACTAAAGTTCTATACAGCTGTAACATGATTTGCCAATTTTTAATACTGTGTGCCCTGATCGATGAAGGCAAGTATTCTATATGTTCCCTTATCCATCTTATCCACTTATGTGGCCACTTTCAGGGAACTTTGGACCTGTCCGCTTAATCCCTGTATGTCAATGTGTCTAAAGGTTCTGTGATTTACTACATACGTCATTTCTGCATTAGATCTTCCAAAATGTATTATCCTGCATTTGTCCAGATTAAATTCTATCTGCCTTTTCCTGCCTATCTATATCCTGCTGTATCCTCTGGCAATCCTCCTCACTATCTACAGCTCCCCAACCTTTGTGTCATCCATAAACTTATAATTCAGACCACCCTTATTCTCTTCCAAATCATTTAAAGAATTTACAAACAACAGGGGTCCCACTACTACTCCCAGATCTCCAGTTGGAAGAACACCCTTCCATTGTGGCACTCTCTTCCATGATGAAGCCAGTTCTGTAGTTTACCAGCTCACTGTGGATCCCATGTGATCCCATCTGATATCTTCTGTATCAGCCTAACATGTGGGACCTTGCTGAAATCCATGTCGACAACATGTCCCACTGCCCTCATCAATAATCTTTGTCACTCCCTCAAAAAACTCAATCAAGTTTGTGAGATACACTCAGTCATGCTGCCTGCCGCTAATAAGTTCATACTTTTCCAAATGTGAATAAATTCTGAACCTAAGAATCTTCTCCAATAATTTCCCTACCACTGACGTAAGGCTCACCAGCCTGTAATTTACGGGTTATCTTAAATGAAGGAACAATACTGGTTATTTTCCAGTACTCTGGGACCTCTTCTGTGACTAAAGAGAATACAAAGTTTTCGTACAAGGTTCCTGCAATTGCCTTCCTTGCCTTCCTCAGCATTTTGGAATGGATTCCATCAGATCCTGGAAACTTGTCTGCCTCAATGCTTTTCTAAACACTCAACACCCCCACCATTTTTACATTGACATTCTGCAGAATATCAACATACCCCTCTTCTGACTCAATATCCACCATGTCCTTCTCCTTTGTGAATACCAATGTAAAGTATTTGTTAAGAATCTCACCCACATCCTGTGGCTCCATGTGTAAATTCCCTCCTTTGTTCTTGCGTGGATGTACCCTTTCCCTTAATAGCCTCTTGCTCTTTATATACATATGAAAAGCTTTTGGGATTTCCTTAATCCTGTATACCAAGGTCGCTTCATGACCTCTTTCAGCCCTCCTAACTCCTTGTTTACGTTCTTTCCTACTTTCTTTACATTCCTCAAAGATCTATCTGTAGTTTCCTAAACCTTATTATGTCTCCTTTTCCTTTCCAACAAAGCTTACAATTTTTCTTGCTATCCTTATCCTTCATTTGCACAAGAATGTACTGGTCCTGATTCTAATAAACTGGCCTTTAAAAGATACCCATGTGATAGATATGGATTTATTTCAAGCACCTGTCGGAGTGGACTCGATGGGCCGAATGGCCTTACTTCCATTCCTATGTCTTATGGTCTTATATTCCCCAGTTCCTGCTTAATGTCGACCCCCAATTTAGGACTTTCACCTGAGGACTATACTTATCCTTATTCAAACATAACTTAAAATTTGCAGAATTATCCCATGAGTGAATAAAAACACAGGTCTTTATCTGAAAGCTCCCACTGCTGCTTATCCCCAGGTTCACTCTGCTCTGCTCCTGTCACCACTCGAGTGTAGTCATTCACTCGTGATCAGAAGAAACTCAAACTATGTGAGGTTCTCTTAGCACCCAAGACCAGTTGTTGCCGTTGGTGATATAAGCTAATGCTGCACAGACTGACCATAGAGCTGGGCTTTCTAGTCTATATGATTGAGACCTGCATTTGTCCATCTCATGATTTCTTCATTTGATCCATTATTGTAGATCAGCTAATGTATCTTGCTTCTCTACTCACTCACTGCACCGTCCAAGATATAAATACATATGTTGTTCTAAGTGAACATTGTCCCTTGGTTATTTTTCACCATCTGCAGATGGAGTAAATGAGAGACTCTTTGTTTGCTACCTTTAGAAAACGTTCGCCCACATTGCATGGGACTGTGACTGATTGCCCCAATGTGCGCACGGGGCCATGCAACGAGATGCGACTTCCCACCACGGCGCTGCACGTATTTGTAAGTATTTGAACAAATAAATAAAAGGACCTGCTATTCAACTTAAATGCAGTAGGATGGGAGGAGGCTCCGTGGGACCTAAGTTGAGCTTACAACCTAGTAGGTGTGAAGGGAACAAATTACTGCAGATGCTGGAATGTGTACTGAAAACCAAATGCTGGGAATCATAGCGGTTCAGACAGCATCCATGGAGAGCGAGGAAGCTAACGTTTCAAATTTAAATGACTTGTCATCAGACATGAAGTGTGGAAGGAGCAATACTTATGCAATGGTGAGTGATTGGAGTGTTGGGGGAGGAAGGATGTTGATTGTGTAGATTAAGTGATCAGAATAAGAGACTGGCAGAACAATGGTGTGATTAACTTCCAAACTGGAAAGAACAGACAGTCCCACTGGGTTGGGGAAGGAGAGAGAGAGAGAATGTAATAAGTAAAGCTAAAAGAAAGGGAAGGAATGGGACTCGGTTCACAACCTGAAAGTATTGAACTCAATATTAAATCAAGACGGTTGTAAAATGCCTAGTGTGATGGAGTAAATGAGAGACTCTTTGTTTGCTACCTTTAGAAAACGTTCGCCCACATTGTAAAATGCCTGCCTAGATGTTGTTCCTCCTATTTTAGTGTTGGAAACACTGCATTCTGTTTCATCTACCAGTTTTTACTTGTCTCTGCTTAGAATTTTGCTGAATCATGGCATGTGAGTAATTTTCCTTCTGTTGGACTGAGTTCCCGATCAGTGCTGGTACTGCAGATTTGTTGAAATAGGACCATGCTGTTAACTCGGACTGTTTGAGAGTTCTGTTTAACAGGAAAGCATAGGAATAACACGGCCATTACAATCCATCTGGCTGGTTCCAATCTCGCAAGAAACGTGCTGTACAACATCTTTCATCTGACTGAGATGACAAATCTATCCATTGCTTTTAATTGAGCTAAAGTATTAAGTTGGAAAGCCAAAATAAAATCCTGGTGTAGTAAAATGGCAAAGAATAGCTTGTGCCAAAGCAGCATTTTATCATATCTGTCAGCAATGTCGCACGGTGCTTCTCTAAGTGTCATCATTGTCCGATAAACTAGAACAGGATTGTTCTCACATTTATTAGCTGCTGTTTAATGTTTATGGTTTGGAAGAAAGTTTTTTTTCAGAACATTCTTGGGGAGGCTGAGAGCTTTTTTCAGACTCTTGTTATACACAACATATTCGAACAATCAAGCATCACAAACTGCATAACCTTTTTTTAATCAATGTTACACTATTAATGATTCGTTTGACGGTTGGGCATGTCTTTAAAAAGTAAGCAGTCGAAATGTTGATGTAATCGCATTATGACTGAAATTCAGAAGAAAGATCCTGATTTATTCCATTACTTAAGCAAAAATACTGTAATTTCACTCTCCTAGCATTCAGCTGACAAATGATATCACTGCTTTATCCAGGAGTCTTTTGTACATATTGATATAAATTCTGAATATACTTCCCAATCGTTTCATCTTTTGCTGCTAATTTGACTGTCATGGTTGACTTTGATATTAATTTGCAGGTTGACTTTGTCTGTACAATTTAGGATCTTTATTCAGGCCTCTTTCCTGCCTTACCAGTGAATATAAAGGGGAGCAGTTTTATGGCTCTTGATACCACCACCAAAGTTTGCATATGCTCATTGTAATTTGATTATTGTTCTGGTGCATTTTCAGTCTGGTGCTTTGCTGAGTTGTAAATCAGTATTGAGTTCAGTGATGTTGAATATATGGTTTGATTTGACATATTTCATCCTGTGTCCATAACAGGTGTCTAAACCAAACTACTGTCAGTGGACTGTTAGATAATGTGGGGCTACCTGTAATACATGACTCGATTTGGAAATGCCGGTGTTGGACTGGGGTGTACAAAGTTAAAAGTCACACAACACCAGCTTATAGTCCAACAGGTTTAATTGGAAGCACTAGCGTCCGGAGCGCCACTCCTTCATCAGGTGGTTGACGATGGTCTTTCAACCACCTGATGAAGAAGCAGTGCTCCGAAAGCTAGTGCTTCCAATTAAACCTGTTGGACTATAACCTGGCGTTGTGTGACTTTTAACTTTTGTACATGACTTGAAGCTGCGAGCTGAGTTTTTTTTGTTCAGTGTTAAAGAATAATAAAAAAATTCTTGTATTCTTGAATAACTTTTCTGTTGAGTGGAGTGTCACTCCTAATACTTTGATATAACTTGCGATTGTATTGTGCAGTTCATAACATCTGGACATTGCAAAGTGCTTTACAGGCAACAAAGTACTTTAGAGGTAGTTAATGTTGTAGTCTGACAGCAGCAGCTAATTTATGCACTGTCCTGGTCCTGTAAACAGCACTGAGATAGACAACCAGGTAATCTGTTTTAGTGATGTTAATTGAGTGATAAATATGGCACACCACCAGAAAGAACTCATCAGCTGTTCTTTGAACAGTGCCATGGGATTTATTTTGACTCCAGTTTAGGAGATAAGGAGGTGCCTCATTCTGGATTCTGCAGAGCATAGGAATGGATGGATCTTTTTTGAGTTGGTAGGTATAAGTAACTAGTGGAGGGCTACAAAGACCAATGCTGGGACCTCCACTATTTACAATCTATATTACTTGAGTATTTTGTGACCTTAGAATGGCCGAACTCTGACCTTATTGCAGGCCCAGGTAAGGGTGCTACTGAATGTTGCAGGCTGTGGCCAGTGGTGAAAGAGTGAAACTTCAGTGCTAATGGCAGAAGAGCTAGGAAATGCAACAGCTATTTGCAGATGGAGGATCCTTTTGGGAAGATAAATTATGTTTTCATTCAGTACCTATGAGGGAGGCAATAGAAAACTAGCTCCAGTTCTTTTCCCTAGTCAAATTGCTCATGCTAATTGTTGAAGGCGAAAATGAGGCAGCCTTCTAACAACTAAAAAAGGACTGTCATGGAGAAATGAAAAGAACTGACCTTGGCAATGTCATTACTACACTTTGTTACCTGCCTCACTGTTGGCACCTGTGTAGTTCTAATACACACGGTTTCTGCTAAGAGTGTCCTTCCTGAGATGATCCCACTATAATCCATGGGTTTCTCTTAACCTGGCTCTGGACTTTACTGTTTTATTTTTAGGATGCTCATGATGGAGAGGTAAATGCAGTCCAGTTCAGTCCAGGATCTCGAGTAGTGGTGACTGGTGGCACAGACCGGAAGGTTAAACTCTGGGAGATCTTGTCAGGTATGTAGTGGGGAAGATTTACTTCTAAATCCACACTGGTGCCAAGTAACAGGGATTAGAGCTTAACCTGACTCTTGTGTCTGTGACCGTTTTACTGTTCAAAAACATTATGGGTAATCCTAGCAATGTTTTTAGGGTTTTATGGGGGAAGGAAATCTCCTCTATCTATCTGCCATGAGCACCTGTGGCACATGTGTTGAAGCTTCAGTTGTTTTAGTTTCCTGTTCTCTTCATTCCCTCCCCATAGCTGTAATTCCCAATGGGCTGTATTTCCACACCTGCTGAGCTTTGTCAAATGGAGAGTTTAGACAGTGAGCATGAGTAGACAGTTCCACTTTGGGAAGTATTAAAGCAGAATCTGATCCTGTCCTTTTCAATCTTCACAGAACACTTTCTGTGTAATGATTGGGAACTTTAGTTAATTTTTGTACCATTCCTACCACATTAACTGTGGGAAGTGAGATGCTTTGTAACCACCTGCCCCATTCCTTATTATGACCTGACTGAGAATAAAACTTAGATCCTGCTTGATGTGTTTTTATTGCCTCATTTTAAGATGTGCACAGTAATACCCATGTTCTTCTAAACTAGTGGTGTTTTTTGTAATTGTTTGAAGTACAGAGGTCAGTGATGATGGATAAACGCTCTGATGGCACTTTATTAAATGCCCACGTGCTCGCTCCCAGGTGCTCCTGCGTTTTCCATTCTGCACCAGTTGCGCTGTGATGGAATTGGAGTTCCTGACAGTGACCGATGCTGCTGTTTCAGTTGATATTCTCGCAGAGCAATGTGGGATGTCTTTACAGCGTGCATCCTACAGAATTCGTCCCAGAGGAGCTTTTGAGCGTGGTGGGATTTCTCTCTGGTGCATGAATGCAAGTTTTCAAGCTGAGACCTCTATTGAGATAGTGGGGTTGATCTTACATTGGTCTGGATGCTGATGCGAAACGCTGACGATAATTAGTCTCATCTGATTGCTGCATGCTAATCAATATTGCCTTACTTTAGCGATCACTTATTTGAAGGGATGTTTCACTCTGGCTGATTTGTAATAGTTTTGCTTTTGATTCCCATGAAGAATTGCCTGACGCTAGCAGCTGATGTCAATGGTTTGGAAAAGGTGCCTGTGGGGATTCCCACACAGTCATCTTACTGGTTTGGAGCATCAGGTGTGACCTGCTAGAGATGGATTTTTATTTAATGTTTATTTATCTTCCTTTCCTTCAAGATACTGACTCCCATTTGAGTTCAGTGCCCTCTATCCTTGATTTTTCTTGCTTGCTCTTTAAGTGAGACCAGTGGGTGAGTGTGGTACATCTCAGTCCAGACCTATCCTTACTCAGTGAACGCAAGTAGCCGGGTAGCTGACTTGCCTAGCTCTCTAAACCAGGGCACTGAAGCAACTTGTAGCATTCCTACTTCAGAGGATAATTAAGCAGATTAATTCTTTATTAAGCACATCCTGGACCTGGCCTGAGAGTACTTGTGCCTAAAATGCAAAGATTGCATTCTCAAAATTATGATCCCTCAACATGAATACAAATTCATCCAGGAATTCTAAATTTGCGATAGAAGCCTCTTGGGAAGACTCCCCCAGTTGTGAGACTGACAACTAATAGACTGTTGTTTGTTTTATCCAGGAAAGTGTGAGTTGAAGGCTTCACTCACTGGCAGCAATGCTGGCATTACCAGCCTTGAATTTGACAGCACAGTAAGTTGGAGTTTATTTGCTATCGTGACTTTTGCTCGGTCCTTGCCAAAGTTGCAAATTACTTTATTTTTTACCAAAAAAATTTGGTCATCTTTCAAAACAGATTTTTCAGTTGATGTCAAGTCTCTTGTATCTCAGTTCAGTGGCCATTCTTCGTAAATGAGCCAAGAGATGGTATGTCCACAGGTTGTTTACCATGGGCAATATCAGCACTTAGCTGTTTCTGTTCCTGTCTGTTGGCTGCACCAGCATTCAAGATGGTGCTCAGGACTAGGCATGGGCTGTGTTAAAGGCATGGATTTAATCAATGGCTTCGAGTGGTTGATGGGACTTTGCAAATTTAAAACTCCCTTCACAGTTAATCAGTGTTGCAGTTAACCCAGTGTGATGAAATCCATTTCCAGCATTCTGAGTGTGTAGTGTCACGGTGTACTCTGTTCCAGGCTTGCTAGATTTGACAGTTTCAAAATGTTAGTAACATTCTGTTCTCCTCAGCAGTAGGAGAAACACTATTGCAAGGTTTTCAATCTGTAATGCAGAACTGTTCTGCAATCACTTTAGAAGTGTTCAAAGGACACTGTTAGTTGAAGGAGAAAGAACGTGAGTCCATGTTTGAAGTATCGCAGTGAGCTGTACTGCTGGAAGGGGAGCTGAATCTCTCAGATTCTGTGTAAGAGACTTGGTGAGGAATTAAGAGCAGTTTGACAACTGTAGCGTTCAAACTCGAGCAAGCTGTAGGAATTAGATAGCTAAGTTTGAGATTTTGGAGAAGATTTGTGGATCAGATTGTAAATTTGCTCGCTGAGCTGGTAGGTTTGTTCTCGGACATTTTATCACTATACTAGGTAACATCATCAGTGAGCCTCCAGTGAAGCGTTGGTGCTCTGTCCCACTAGCTACTTAGCTGTCCTGGTTTGTTGTGGTGGGTGATGTCATTTACAGTTCTGTTTTGGAGAGGTTGGTAAGTGGGATCCAAATCTATATGTTTGTTAGTGGAGTTCCAGTTTGAATGCCAGGCCTTTAGGAATTCCCGTGCTTGTCTTTGGTTAGCCTGTCCCAGAATGGATTTCTTGTCCCAGTCGAACTGGAGACCCTCTTCATCTGTGTGTATAGATACCAGTGATAGTTGTCATGTCTTTTGGTAGCTAGTTGGTGCTCATGTATCCTGGTGGCTAGTTTCCTGCCTGTTTGTCTAATGTAATGTTTGTTGCAGTTCTTGCAGGGTATTTTGTATATGACATTTGTTCTGCAGGTTGTTGGTACAGCAGGTTCTGCAGGTTGTTGGTAATTTTGATCCAATAGCATTACAGATATATATTTCCAAATCTGAATGTTAAGTGGTTTGGAGGAGAACTTGCAGGTGGTGGTGTTGCCATGTATCTGTTGCCCTTGTCTTTTTTGGATAGCAGTTGTCATGGGTTTGGAAGCTGCTGTCTAAGGATCTTTGGTGAATTTCTGCAGTGCATCTTGTGGATACTACACACTGCTGCTATTGGGCATTGATGGTGGAGACAGTGGGTACTTGTGGATGTGTTGCCAATTTAGCTGATTGCATTGTCCTGGATGGTGTCAAGCACTCTGGGCGAGTGGGGAGTATTCCATTACACTTGTGACCTGTACTTTGTAGATGGTGGACAGGCTTTGGGAGAAATGAGTTACTTGCTGCAGTGTTCTTAGCTTTTAGACTGTTCTTGTAGCTGCTGCATTGGTTTGGCTAGTCCCATTCAGTTTCTTTGTCTACAGTTAAAGTTTCAAGTTGCTGGTTCTAACCAGATTGTAACATAAATTTAAAGGTGTGCACAGGGATTGTGACACTCAGAAATATTTAAAACTGATTTTTCTCCCTTCATCTGTACATACATGGACACATAATCGCGCAGGAATATTGAATATGATCTTCATTCCTGCTCCTATCCTAGCTGAACTAACAGATTAGATTGCAGTTGAATCTGTTACAGTTCACACCATTCCGTGTTAGCCATGGTCTGTTCTGTTTGGTGATTTAGCTCTGTTTGCAAAGTATTAAAGTAATGTTTTTTTTCCCTCAGGGAGCGTACCTGCTAGCTGCCTCCAATGACTTTGCCAGCAGAATCTGGACTGTTGATGATTCTCGGCTGCGGGTAAGTAACAAATGTTTAAACATATGCTCAATTTAGTCTCTAATGTTATGCTTCAGACCTATTGGTCTGGAGCTTCCTTCATACTATGTGTAGTATTTTGTTGTGTGAATGAAAGATGAATTTTAAACTGACTTGGGCTCATGGTAAATATTTTGTTTTTTGAAGTAAAGAAATACTTAATGACCAGTGTCCCTAGATAGTTCCACTAGTAGACAAACATAAATTCATAGCTTCTAATAACTCCGAACCTCTTCTAGTGAAAATGCCTGGTCCTTTAGTCTCTTCTAAAGCTGAATCCTCTGGTCCTTCCACATTTTGGCAATCTCTTCTGCACTGTCTCTACGACATCACCAAGTAAGTCCCTAACTCCACACACTATGTAAGTGGCCAAGCCATGGTTAGAATAGGTTTATGAGACAGTCATGTTCAACTGACAACGCCATACAAAGCTGCTGTGCAGAGGTCAGTGATGATAAGTAAAAGGTCTGACTGCACAGAGTGTTATCCTCACAGCCTCGCTCCCAGGGAACCCTGCAATTCCCATCCTGCTCTAGACATGCTCCGATGGTAGAAGGTTTCCTGATAGCAATTGATGCTGTTGTTTAGTCAGTTCGTGAGTTTTGGAACATGTCTGCAATGCACACCAATACACATACTTACTCAGGAGTGTGGTGCTGTGAGGTTTGTCTCTGTTGCCTGACTGCAAATTGAGAACTGAGACCTCTCATCCTAAACCTTACAGTGGAGAGAATTTTGCATTGAACCAAATATTGTGTGTGACCTAAGGGTTTTTTTTTAATTGTATGTTTTATGTCCGTGGGCATGACTTTCTGCAACTTGCCCTGGTACACTCTGCACTGACGTTACAGAGCACTATTTGAGTTTTGAGTGTGGGCAGAGCACTCTGCTGCAACCATCTTTCCCTGAGGTGCTGTTGTCGAGCTGGGTGGAACTGTGGATGCCTGTTTCCATTTTAAATACGTGAGCATAATTAGAGAATAACCTGTGATGGCTTTTCTTGCCTCTTATGCACTCCTGTATCTGGTGTTTCCCAAGTATCAATCTGTGACCCCTTTCCAATTTTCATCTATATGCTACTCATCAATACTAACATCTGAAAATATAGTGTTTCCACATGTGCATCTACCTCACCACACCCCCCTCTCAGTGACTCTCACTAGCCATGTTGGGTGATTGACATCCCAATGTTGGAACAGCAGAAATCTCCCTGTTTAAAATTACAAACACATCAGATATTATCCATTGTGCTTGCCACATCCTTGTTTTAAAATTTCTCTCAGGCCTTATCTCTTGGTATAATCTCCACCTCATGTAAAATCTCTTGGTATCTCTTGGTATAATCTCCATGTCATATAGCATGCTTTTAGCATCTCTGTGTTTGTGTTCAGTCTCAATGTAAAAGATGCAAATCTAGGTCAGTATGCACGTTAAAACTCCAGGCCACATGTCGAATATGAGATATTACAGGAAGGTGAGCACAGAGAAAATATATCATTTGGGAGCATTGCACAGCAGAAGATGGGATTCAGGAGTGAAGTGGTGATGATGTTCTTTTTTGAATGTGCAGAATTGGTAGGAGATGCTGGGTGAATGGAACAAAGGAGAATTGGCTTGACACTAGTGAGCATGAGTGCATGAGGAATGCATACAGTGTGTGAGAAGCAGTGACTCGGTGCAGCATGTTTGGATTTAAATGTGAAGTGGGGGTGATTCACAGCTGGCAGTGGGTGAAGTCTCACAATTTAGAAAGAAAGGAAAATTAACATTTTGGGTCTGTGATGCTCTGTCAGAACTGAAAAATGTAAAAAGCTAAGAAAATAAGCCTTTGTTGCAGAGGCTAATTGGAAAGTTACAGGAAGTGGTTGGTCTTTGCATGACATTGTGGCAAGTTTGAGGATATCCTGTTTGTCAAACCAAACAGTGTAGCATTAAAATATGTCTTTGGTTGAACTTCAGGTATGTGCCTTTAGTTTGTGTTTGTAGCTAAGTGCAGTAGGGTTTATTTAAATTAATCTCCTCTTTCCTAATTTAGTCTGGGAGCCATTTGCAGTTCACTGGTCCTTTACCAATGACCTCCAGCAGAATTACTGTTTCATGTGTTTCCCACTGTTTACTTCCAGCCAGAAGAAAATTGACTGCATTAGAATTTGGTGCAGTTCTCTTTCTTTCTATGTAGAAAGCAAGTGTTCTTGGTAATCAAGAGGTAGTCCAGCTTCCAAGTCAGTGGACTCCATTAAAACTGGAGCTTCTGTTGCTGTTTTAACTTGTGTGACTCTGATGCAAACTTTGGCAGTATGATCAAACCAAACTCGCTGCTGGAATCACATACTCAGTCAGCCCAGTATCCCATCACACCTGAAGGTGACTTTTGAGCCAGACTTTGGCCTAAAGTTTGGTTTTGAAACAAAACTCACATTTTATTTTTCGAAGACTATTGTTTGGATAGCCTTTTAGGCTCTGAGTTCAAGTCAAGACCCACTCCAGGACTTGCACATTTAAAAAGTAGGGGGCCAGCTCTCCAGTGCAGTACTGAAGTGTGCTGCGCTGTTGGTGGTGCCGTCTTTTGGATAAAATAAACTGCGGTGCCATCTCTGCCTGTTCAGGTGGATGCAGAAGACCGCATGATACTTTGAGAAACAGCAGGGGAGTTATGCCATGTCTTGGCCAGGGCTCATTTATCAGGCAGTATCCCAAAAAAATAAGTTAACTGCTCATTATCAAATAGCTGTACATGGCAACCTGTCGTGCTAATGTTAGCTGCTGTACTTCCTGTATCACAACGCAGTGTCCTCACTTCACAACTACTTCATTGACTGTGAAGCACTTTGAACTGACTGGGTGGTCATGGACGATGGCCTATAAATGCAAGGTTATTTTGCTCAATTGAGAGCAGAGCTGTGTGGGTAAGCCGATTGCACTTTCAATACGTTGTAGTTGACAGCTGACTTGTGCATTGTAACTTCTCTTTCCATAACAGCACACACTGACAGGACACAGCGGGAAAGTGCTGTCTGCAAAATTTCTTCTGGACAATGCCCGGGTAGTGTCAGGAAGCCACGATCGGACACTCAAGCTGTGGGACTTGAGCCGTAAGATCTGTAAGTAGGAGTGTGGTGTTGAGGTAAAATGGCGAGAAATAGATTGGAATGCTAAGTCTCTTTGTCCTGTGCAGCGCAGCACAGGCTTAGCAACCTCCTGACCACCATGTAGCAGTAAGCCATAACTATCAGGCAGTAAGATTTCATTCCCACTCACAGTTGTGATTGCTAATTTCAACAATTAAAGTCATACCTGCATTACGCAACAAGGGGGAAAAAAAAGACTTGTGCGGTAACTCCAGCTGGGTTATTCTATGCAAAAATGGGGTGTGGGACTTAATTGAGTTTCAGCTTTCCATGGTTCAACAGCCCCCTCTTACTCCCTGTTGACATGCATGGTTTGGTGAGATTACTCGTCTCAGTGAAATGTTACCTCCTGCTGGTAATGCTCTTTATTAAGGTGGGAGGGTGAAGGACAGCAGCCAATCATTGGCCAAAGTGAAAACACTCCAAGAAAAAACTTTCGAAATTCAAAGGGCTGAATCACAAATGTTGACTTCTTCCTGTTTGTGTGCATCTCACTAAATTAGAGCGAAGAGCATTGAAAGACCATCCTGTTTCAGCCCAGTGCCTCCCATTCCTCCCCACTCCCAAAATGAAATCCACCATCTACATGATAACAATGTGAGGCTCCTGATCAGACATCAAATGAACAATTAGTCAATGATTGACAGGTGCTTGTGAGCAGCAGATTGGCAACTAGGTGGAAGTCACAATGTGCAGCACATTGACTTCTAGAAACTAGTGAGAATGTTCTGTTCCTGAAAACCTTGACATGTACAAGTATTAGTGCGCAAATCTTTGAATAAAGCACAATATAGCTCTTGAGGAATACCATTCTATCATCTTACCATTTCTTTCAATGTTAACCCTTTATCTTCTAGGTACAAAGACCGTGTTTGCTGGTTCAAGCTGCAATGATATTGTTTGCACTGAGCAGTGTGTTATGAGTGGGCACTTCGACAAGAAGATTCGTTTCTGGGACATTAGGTGAGATGAATACACTGAGTTTCTCTCCAGAATCATTTAATATGCTTCTGAAAAGTTATCATGTCATGGACCCAAACAGCAAGGTTTTGTAGACTGGACAGTTTGTAAGACTGAAACAAATACAGAAGATGCTGGAAAAGCTCAGCAAGTCTGGCAGCATCTGTGGAGATGAATCAGAGTTAATGTTTCAGGTCCAGTGACCCTTCCTCTGAACTTTCTCAGCGGTTTGTGGGACTGCTTTCTCTGAGTAAGATCTCTCTGAAACTGTTCTCAAGTCCTTAAAGGAGTAGATGACAGGAGTAGATGAAAGAAGTTCTATCTCTATAGAGACTACAACATTGCACTGAGTGAGCAGTAATGACACACAATAGCTCCATGAATAACTACAGTACTTTGCAAATTTTCTCCAGGACAGAGAGTATTGTGCGTGAGATGGAACTGCAGGGTCGTATCACAGCACTTGATCTCAATCCAGAACGCACAGAACTACTCACCTGTTCCAGAGATGACTTGTTAAAGATCATTGACCTGCGTACAAATGTTACCAGACAGTCCTTCAGGTAAATATAAAGACTGGTCCAGGCTTCAACATTTAAAATGAATCAGTATTTCTCTTTTTCTTTATACTGAGGAATTACAATGTAAGTCTGCATGCATTTAGGAAGCAGCATACATTCTCACTTGTATTTATATGGGGATTAGTGCCACATTTTAGCTCATTCATAGCGTGTGAACATTGGTGGCAAGATTAGCAATTATATAGTAGTGAAAGTGGGTACTGCAGATGCTGGAGATTAGAGTCAAGATTAGAGTACTGCTGGAAAAGCACAGCAGGTCAGGCAGCATCCGAGGAGCAGGAAAATTGACATTTCGAGCAAAAGCTCTTTTGAAGGGCTATTACCCAAAACGTCGATTTATATAGTGGTTCCAAATTACCTTTTAGAAGGTAATGATGAATTGCCTTCATGAACCACTGCAGTCCATTTGGTGAAGGCATTCCCACCATGACTGTGTTGTTTTAATACAACTGATTGACTTGCTAGACCACGTCAGTGAACAGTTAAGAATCAACTTCGTTTCCATAGATCTGAAGTCATGTAATATCCGGGCTGGGGTAAGAATGCCAGGTTTCTTTCCTGTGGTCACTAGTGAATCAACTTGTGACAATCTGAGAGTTTATAGTTAACATTACTGATCCTAACATTTTATTGCAGATTTTTATTTAAAAAGCTGCATTTAAATGGTGCAGGTAGAGTGGGATTTTATTTCTGAATCAGTTATTCTCAGCCACTGAGTTAATAATCAAGTAAATTAAGTGTGCCACTATACTTTAATGTGGATAATTGGTATCTGTCTGTCTGCTCTTTCTAACCATGTATAATCTCTTTTCCACACAGTGCACAAGGATTCAAGTGCGGATCAGATTGGACAAGAGTAACGTTCAGGTATTTGAGTCTATCTAACTTTGAATATTTGCTTGTTCACAAATGGTTGTGTTTTACTGAAGGAAGCGAAGGATGGTGGCTGCACAGACTCCAAATGTACAGTCGTGGATTTTTGTCTATTGTATGAGAGTGATGTGTCCCGTCAGGGGTAGAATCAGTAACACCAGCTGTGCTGAGGTGTTGGCTGTGGGTGTCCAGCATAGCAAGGATTGCTGCCTGATGACTCTCGGGCTACAATTGCTATTGGGTAGGGTGGAGAGTGTCATTTATGTCAGGTTATGGCGGAGAACTTAATTTAGGACAGGTTTATATCTTTTCAAATGATGTCCATGTGAATAGTCACACTTCTGCAAATTTCTGATCCTAAAATTTCAATGACTGGGTCAGTGCAACAAAAGAGAATCCAACTCATGGATTTGTACCAGTGTTGAAATTACAAGTACTTGGGTTCTTGTTATGACTTAGAGGATCCATTTTCCATAACGTAAAGACTTCTCCACGCTACATTAAATATCATGTGCTGCTGCTGATAATGATACCCTTGGCTTAGCAGATCCATTTCTCATATATGAAAGGCATAATTGAATGCTTCACCTTCCAGACTCTGACATCAGCTGGTGGCAAAGCTAATCAGGGTCCACTGGCATCTGTTGTCTTAGATCTGAGCTGCTGGCAGTGGAAGCTAGTGGCTTAATGTTAATATCACTGGGAGAGTAATCTAGAATTCCAAGCTAATGTTCTGAACACATGGATTTCAATCCCATGGCAAGTATTTACATTTGAATTCAGTACAATAAGACCTAGTGTAACGGTGACCATGCCAATTGTTGGAAAAAGCCCACCTGGTTCACTAATGTCCTTTAGGGAAAGAAAAACCTGCTGTCTTTTTCTGGTCTGACCTACATGTGATTCTTGAACCACAACCACATGGTTGACTCCTAATTGACTTGGAGTAACTAGATTCCAGGTCTGGCCACAGATACCCTCATGTCATGAACAAAGACTGGGTTTTTCAACTGAATTAAAGTTCCTAAAACTGGTTTGAGAGGATTTGAACATGCATTGTCTTGATTAATGGTTCGGAAATTTGCTTTCATGGCATGCAGCCTTCTTAAATAACTTCTCGCCAATTCATGCTTTTTTTTTCAGCCCGGATGGGAAATTTGTTACAGCTGGGTCTTCAGATGGAATACTTTACGTGTGGGGTGTTGAATCTGGGAGGATAGAAAGAAGTCTGGGAAAGCATCACAGGTTTGTTAAACTCAAGGCGGAGCGTTGCTGTGTAATAGTTGCTTGTAACTCAGTTTGCCTACTGCCCAAACACATCTTTGACTGAAGGACCTTGAAGGATTTAACTGCCATAAGTACAGCTGTCCAAACTGTTTGCTCCCTACCATTTATGATGTGTTCCAGTAGCCTGTCCACACTAAAAAGCTGTCATCTTTCACTGGGAACTAGCACTTTTACTGGCTGTTCTTCAGATGTCAACCTAGATTGCCAATGCCCAAAAGACTGTGAAGGGTCTGAAAGCTGATCCAAATCATGCTTGCACCTAATGTCCCCAGACAGACACTCCCTAATGTGAGTTTGTGGATGTTGATTCAGTGCTGTAATCCTGGTGACTACGTAAATCTCATTCCCTACCCTCATTCTCAAAGAATTATTTTATGAGGGTGCTACTGGAGTTTTACCAGTTATCACAGAGCACCAGAGACAGGTCTGTTCTTTCTATATTCTGTCAGTGTTGAATAAGCTGTCAGAACTTAACCAGAACTAAAGTTACCATTGAGTTGATGTGATTCCTGACCTTCTAGCTTGAGGTGTGTCATTTTGGAATTGCCGGAGTCCCAAAGGTATTCTGTTTGCTCCTCCTGTTCCTTCACTAAAGGAGGATTGTCACACAGTCATATTCATGTCCAGCACGGAAATAGACCTTTTGGTCAAACTCATCCATGCTGACCAAATATTCTGAACGAATCTATCACCATTTACCAGCATTTGGCCCATATCCCTCTTAAACCTTTCCTGTCCATATACCCATCCAGATGCATTTTAAACATTGTTATTGTGCCAGCCACTACCACTTTCTCTGGCAGCTCATTCCAAACACTCACCACCCTTTGCATGACAAAGTTACCCCTTAGGTCCTTTTTAAATCTTTCCCAGCTTACCTTAAGCATATGCCGTCGAGTTTTGGAATCCCCTACCCTGGGAAAAGACCTTGACTATTCACCCTATCCATGCCCCTCATAATTTTATAACCTCTGTAAGGTCACCCCTCAGCCTCTGACACTCCAGGGAAAACAACCCCAGCCTATTCAGCCTCTCCCTATAGCTCAAACCCTCTAGCCCTGGCAACATCCTTGTAGATTTTTCCTGCACCCTTTCAAGTTTAATGTCTTTGCTGTAGCAGGACGACCAGAATTGAATGCAGTATTCCAAAAGTGGCTAACCAGTGTCTCGTACAGCTGCAACATGATCTCCCAACTCCTATACTCAATAAGCTGATCAATAAAGATTTGTGTAAGAAACACCGCCTTCACTACCTTGTCTACCCTGTGACTCCACTTCCAAGGAGTTGTGAACCTGCACTGAGGTCTCTTTGTTCAACAACACTTTCCAGGTCCTTACCATTAAGTCCTGCCCTAATTTATCTTACCAAATGTAGTACCTCCATCTGCCACTCCTCAGCCCATCTGATCAAGGTCCTGTAGTCTGAGGTAACCTTGTTTAGAGTACCAACCCAATTCCTGTGCGGGGGGCCTGACAAAGAAAATGAAGGTATAGGGTGACTCCCGTATCTGTGGGTCCTGTTACTGCTGTTTCAGTTACCTGCAATTTACTGCGGCCCGAGCACATTATCGGGCTCATTCAAGAACCAGGGACCAGGAGGCTGCCGGGAAGGTACCTTTCCCATTTAAGTGAATGAGTTTGCTACTATCCGTGGTTTCAGTCTTCTGTGATAGGTCTTGGAACATATCACCCACTGGTACGGGGGGGACTACTGCATTTATTCCATTTGCCTTACACCCAAATAAGTGCAGAGTATTGTGCAGTAGAATATCATTGGGAATAGCCACAGGAGAGGCAGCATCCAGGGAACAGGAGAATCGACGTCTTGGGCATAAGCCCTTCTTCAGGAATAAGGGCTTATGCCCGAAACGTCGATTGTCCTGTTCCCTGGATGCTGCCTGACGTGCTGCGCTTTTCCAGTAACACATTTTCAGCTCTGATCTCCAGCATCTGCAGACCTCACTTTCTCCTCAATAGCCACAGGATCCAGCTTTTCGCCCTGTAGAGTTTCCACTTGCCACATTCTGATTAATTGTCTAGTTTACCCCAAGCAGATGGAACTGCTGATATTTAAATAAGATATAAACCTCCACCCCCCGGTTCCCAAATTGAGTCAGTTTGGCTTAGTTTGTAGCAATCAAAGGATTTGGGTTTGAGCTCCAATTCATTATTTATATGCCCAATCTAAAATTGCTTCATTACTTAACGATGTGCTTTAGCGGACCCTGAAGGCATCAGTCATTTTCAATTTTCTTGTAAAATGACATTTTTCCAAACTGTCTTCCTCACTCCTGAAGATATTGGGGAGATATAACAAGCAAGGAGAGCACAAGCAGCAGAGATTAAGATGAGTTTAGGCTAGCAAAGGGTGACAAGAAGGGCCAGCACCATCAGTATTTGCGACTGTGATGAAGATGCTCCTTTAACAAGGTTAGGCAGTCTTGGCTTTTTTTTTCCAGACAGGTCGTAAGGGACCTCCAAAAAGCCTGAAGGTGAAGGGTGTTCGGGCCAAGGTGATATAGCTAACAGAAGGCTTTCAAATAAAAAAAATACTTGTACAATGAAATGGGTGTGGCCAGTTTTCCTAGCTCAGCTTTTCTCTGGCTTGGATTTTTTTTTAGTAGTAGTGTGAAAAGAAAGGCTGCTGGACCCAAAGAATTAGGTCCAGGCTGGTACCCTTTCTCTGACTTCTATCCAATCAGAATCTGTGTTTGATTTTACCTTTTGTGCCAAGGGCTGTTTATGGGGATTGTTGCAAATATTTGGAACAGCATCATTAAGTTGGATGACCTGTTGGGTTTTTGGAGAGGTTGAGTTATACGATATTCTGTTTTCTGTTGCTTGTGTTTCATCCAGTAATCTTGTAAATAAATTCTGTAAAGTTAGGGTCTTGGGCTACCTTCTTGAAATGTTTTGAGGGGTCTGGCCTGGTCCATAACACCACAAGGGCGGGTGTGGTGCTGAACTGAATCTCTAATCGTTCCTTGTGCTTTTTGTCATCCTCCTCCTCAGCTCTTCTATAAATGCAGTGTCCTGGTCGCCATCTGGAGAACATGTAATCAGTGTGGACAAAGGAAGCCGTGTGGTACTTTGGTCAGAAGCGTAACCTAAGATGCCAGAAGATAACCAAGAGGTGCCCTTATACATGTGCAACTTCCAGCCGTACGCAGGAGATTGGCCTGTGGCACACTCCAAGCCACGGCACACGGCCTGACAGTGAGACTTCTCCCACAAATCAGTGCCACTGGGAGGGCATTCAGACAATGACAGTGAGCTTTTTGTACATTCTCAATCATTGGTGAGAAGCATACTCTCACCTGCTGGAGTATATAGCTTTAGGAATAATATGGAGGGTCTGTGCTGTGTACCAGCTGCTGTGATTGACTTTGGAGTGTGGAGCCGTCCTACTTGCTGCAGGGTAGCTACCCAAGGTGTCCAGTTGTTTACTCTGTCCACGGCTTACATTTTCTTGCTGCCATGTCATGGTGGGATTTACTGCCATTGTGTCGGTTTTACTCCCCTTTCTACTCTATCTCCCCAACCGAATAAGTGTGTTCACCTTTATGTCCTTGGAAAGCGTGGAAGAGTAATAGTCTAATAGTATGGAGTGGTTACAGCTGACATGTCTTCAATTATTAATGTTCACTGGTAAAATAGCTTAAGTGGAGAATAGATGTGCTGTCATGGTGGGGAAAAGTGGTGCTGTGTAGTTTGCTTTTCCTAGAGGGCGCTGTAAACCACGTAAGGTAGCATTCCCCTCAAAAGAGGCAACTTAATATCAATAACTGGGAGAATAAGCATTTCCTTTTGCATTTATGTTTTGCATGCAGGCAGCAGTGAAAGGCTGCATTTATTATCCATCCAAACTGTCCTTAACATTGCATGCAGCATCCCTTGGGCTGACGAGTAAGCTGCATTAGTAATCCCAACTAAGAGAATATATGCACACAATGGGACTGGTTAACAAGCTATACAATCTCCCTGTGTTTATTTTCAGAAGCATACTGACATGCCTTTCCCTTATCTATTTAATCACATATCTCTCTCTCTCTCATATATTAATTATTCTGACTTCCTTTCTCACTACATTTAATCTCGCACACTCTTTTCCATCATTTGACAAATTGACGATGTTTGCACTTTGTGATACACTGATCAATTTTCCTCCTTTTTCATGTTCAGTAAGTTGATCCATTTGTACACGTGTATAGAGAACCAGGTTTGCACTTTGGAATGTGCGTCTCTGGAGTCGTCAGAGTAATCTCGAGTTCAAATGTCTCTTCAGAAGACTGAATGCTGAGGGCACTGCCAGAGTAACACTCGATTGATGATGGATGGTCCCAGGATAGATTCTCTGGCGTTTCAGGCATCTGTTTGGTGCCTTAAAGCTTACCACACTGCTCCTGGGCTAGGGGGAGGAAAGGCCAGCTCCAGGTTTCCAGGCCTAATCGTTGCACTGTGATTGAACATTGGCATTGGGTGGAGTGGAGTGTTACTAATCCCATGGAATGCCAGCACACACTCTCCAGACATGTGGAGTCATAAGCTGAGCACTAAATGAAATGGGAAGGCGCCTAACCCAGGTAAGCGTTGGCGCCTTCAGAAGAGAAGAGAAAGAAGGGGAGTTTAGTATAAATGTGCACTAACTTTAAACACCATGTGTAACATTGGTATTGACCATTTCTAAATATAAATACAAACATGGGCCAGAAACTTCATGCACAAACCTTGTGGCTGAAACTCCGATTGAAGTTTCTGATGGGTTACTACCTGCCAATCCCAGCTCTCATTAATAACACCTATGCCAAACTTAAAACAAAAAGCAGTAATTTGCACTTTGAGATGAATGGTGGTATCCAATTATTATGGCTACAGATTTTGCTTTTTAGTGAGGATTAATAGTGGTCAGAGATGAAAAGACTGTGAAGAACAGCAGATCCTTTGTTCGTGAGGAAGCTCGTTGGTCACTGTAGACTCCTTTACTACCATACACAACTGCTGCAGACTAGATTGTACCCTGCACTGATGTAGGGTTCTGAAATCTGGGTTCAAATCCAGTCCTCAGTGGCATGGGAGTCACTCAAAGGGGAGTGACACTTCCAGCCCAGTTCCTGTTGCACTAAATTGATAGGATTAAGAACCTGAAAAATTTTCATTGCAGTGGATACCATGAGATATCATGCCATAACTGGCCTGATTGGAAAAATATGAAGGGTTTTTTACTCTAATGCCTATGGTTTCTGTTCTGGGAATGTTTAGGATATTGCAGAAGAGTCTTTATTCTGTATCTAACCAGGATGAATGTAATTTTGAAATGACTGATGGGTGAATATGGAGGGAGCTATATCCTACATCTCAGCAGGGAATGCTTACTGCAACAGTATAAGGTCATAACAGAGTGACTTGAGTTCAGTACACAGTTTAAATACTGAGTGAATCTCCCTCCTTTTTGGTGTGTTGCAGCTTTAGTATCAACTATGTGCTCATCACACTGTTAGAAGAATGTTTGTGCTGGGTCCAATTTACAACAAGAACTGAGACTGCAAGCTCAGTTCACATGAGTTCGTTTTCAAAATAAGGACTAACTTAGGATGAAAATTCAATCAGTTGTGAATTTAAACTCTAGTTAGTAAAGGCTAATTGATTGCATCATTTGGTCCCATGTTTCTGGTTTTTCAACTCAGTTAATCAACATAATTTATAGCAAGTGAAAGCATGTATCAATTACTAGAGAAACTCAAAACTGCCAGTTTTTTTGGTGATTTCCCATCAGAATGAGTTTGGTAACTTTAAAGAAGCTCTTCCTCCTGTGGGTATCAGCCATGTTGCTCAGTTCCACAATACTTAATAATGCCATGATAAATGTTTAAATCTAGTTTCAGGTCCCATTTCTAATCTCCTACAAATGTAGCATTTTGAGGAGCAACTCTGCTGAGGTTGGCTGTTGGGGCTAGGGAGTGGTGCAGTACCATTATCATTCTCTGGAAGACCAAGACTTTGTACTTTTCCCCTCACAGCTGCACACTAGATGTTTAAACATCTGGAACTTCTCATTACTACTGATCCACATGGAAGAGTGTGCTGAGTTTTGTTGAGTGTCTATTGCATGTACAGCCTGCTGCCAGAATTGGGAAGAGTGCAAACCAGTGTCTCCTGATCTAGCTGAATGCACAGATCCAAAACTTTCCTTGGCTACTACAGTTTTACCAAATGTGCTACTCAGAAATTGCTTGCACTGTGACTGTGGACAAATTCATGCTCCTGTACTGGGTTAGAGAGCAACAACGGCAGGATCTGACCTTTGTTCTGTGTGTGTAGTTAAGTGGCATGTTCCGATTACCTCGTTTATATTGATGCTTTAAGAGTCCTCTACACAAAGTCTTATTTGCACTTTATATTTTTTTCTGAAGAACATTGCATTGGTAACGACCTAGTTGCCTGGCTGCGATTCGGTTCACTTGTGTCTGAATCCCATGTAGTAATCACCAACTTGCTCTGTAACTCTGCCAGTGCTGCTTCATTACAAATGTTTCTTTTTAAATAAAATAAGTTCTAAAAAGCTGCATTGTGACATGTTTTGTGTTTCCCTTTCAGCTTTAGGTATGCCTCCTGTGTTTAAAGTGTGTATGTGTAAAAGTTTGAGATAATTTGAGGGTAAGGCCAATTTTAAATTTCCTGCACAGCTAATTCTGCTTTGTCTCCTGTCAGCAACAGTCCTTAATAGCTCCATAATTGCAGCTGCACAGAGCAGCAGGACATGATTTTAATCTGGGCGATACTAGGGAATGATACAGCAGAAGCAGGCTTTTTTGCTGGAGCTGGGCAATGACTATGAATCCGAATCTGACACCAATTTATGCAAAGTTAACTGATCTCAGCTGAATAACTCTAGAACCACAACTGAACCTAGTACCAACAGTGCAAGAACAGTAGGGAATTGATTAGTGATCATCGTGGAATGTAGCTGCGATGAATGGGCCCTTTTCTCATTTGGCCTGATATGTTAATGTGAGCTCTTCATGAAAGCAACTCATCCTTTACCTGTGTCCCTGAAAATCTTCTCCCTGAACATAAATGTCCAATTCCTTTTTGAAAATGGCAATTTTATCTGCTTCCACTATATTCTAATGCAGTGATTTCTACATCCGAAACACTTGTTACTTAAAAGTAGTTTTTATGTTGCTGTCCCATGTCCACACCTGCCTATGAATATTCGGAAAGACAAATCGGAGCAGAAGTTATACACTTGATAGTAGGGTCCTGGGAAATGTTGCTCAACAAATTGGGTGCAGGTTCATAGTTCCTTGAAGGTAGAGTCACAGCTAGATAGGATAGTGAAGAAGGCGTTTGGTTTGTTTGCCTTTATTGGTCAGTGCATTGAGTATAGGAGTTGGGATGTCATGTTGCAGTTGTACAGGGAATCAGTTAGACTGCTTGTGAAATAGTGTTCAGTTCTGGTCTCCCTGCTACTGGAAAGATGTTAAACTTGAAAGGATGCATAAAAGGTTTGTAAGGATGTTTCCTGAGTTGGAGAGTTTGAGCAATGGAGATAGACTGGGGCTATTTTCCCTGGAGCATTGGAGACGGAGGGGTGACTATTTAGAGGTTTATAACATGGATAGGGTGAATAGTCAAGGGTTTTTTTTACAGGGAAGGGGAATCCAAAACTGGAGGGCATAGGTTTAAAATGAAGGGGAAAATTTAAAAAGGATCTAAGGAGCACCTTTTTTCACAGAGGGTGATGTGTGGATGGAATGAGCTGCCAGAGGACAGCAGGTGGAAGCTGGTGCAACATGTAAAAGGTATTTGGATGGGTACATGAATAGGAAGGGTTTGCAGGGATATGGGCCAAACACTAGCAAATGGGGTCAGATTAATTGATATCTCGGCATGGACGAGTTGGGCTGAAGGGTCTGTTTCTGTACTGTATATGTATAATTGTCCTTTCCACAGAACACACTGCTTCTAAGTTTTGTCATCCACAAATTGTACTCTCTATACTCAAGACTGAGTCTTTACTATATGTCAAGAAAAGTAGGGGTCTTACGATGGTGAAATCTAATGGTCCATCTTTCCTAGTTGTATGCGCAATAATGTTTGTTCAGAAGGCTGTCTGCTGTCTTGAGTTCCAGACCCCAGCTTGTTCTCAATCCTGACGCAGATATAGAAGTATAATTACCAATGGGCAATTAGGGAAATTAGTGTTGAATATGAAAGGGCAAGGACAAAACCCACCATTGTGATGAAACTAAAATAGTGTATTAAATGTCAAACTTGTTTCAGTGAAAGTACAAAGCCCAAGCCAAATGCCAAAGATTTGAACCTATAAGCTTTGTCACCACTTCAATGATATGCTGCATTGTCAGATGTGCTAATTTTCAAATGAGAAGCCTGTTCAACTGTTATAGAATCGTAGAGCATGAAAACAGGCCCTTCAGCCCAACATGCCCATGCTGTACAGTTTTCACGATTAAACGAGTTACATTTGTCTGCATTTGGTCTATCTCTCGCCATACTTATCCTAGCCATGTACTTGTCTAATTGTTTCTTGAATGACAACATTGTACTCCATTCCAACATTACCTCTGGCAGCTCATTCCAGACATTTCACCCTCCATGTCAAAACACTTGCCCCCGGACCCTTGTGTATCTCCTACATCTCACCTTGAACCTGGGCTCTTTAGTTTTCCATGGGGAAAAGCTATTGGCTATCCAAATTAACTATATCTGTCACAATTTTATCGACTTCTATAAGGTCACCCTCAGGTTCCCATGCTCTAGAGACAAAAAAAGGTTATTCAACCTCTCCTTGTAACTTAAAGCTTACAGTCAGGTAGCACCCTAGTAAGTATTTTCTGCAGTCTTGCTAGTTTCAAAAAATCCTTTCTATAGTACTGCATGAGGTATTCCAAATTTGGCGTCGCCAACATCTTGTACAACTGTAAAAAGACATCCCAACTTCTATACTCAATGCACTGACCAATGAAAGCCTTCACTACTCTGTCTACGTGTGACTCCACATTCTAGGGACTTTAAACTTGTTCTGTCCCCATGATCCTACCAATGACTGTGTATGTCCTGCCCCAGTTTGCCTTACCAAAATACACCTTGCATTTATCTAATTTAAGATCCATTTCCCATTCCTCGGCCCAGTTGCTCAAGATCTTGTTGCTTTTCCAGATAACCACCTTCACTGTCCAACGTACCACTAATCTTGGTGTCATCCTCAAGTCACCCTTGACTTGCACGTGCAGAGTACATGAAGCTGACCTAGCTAGCTCAAAGCAAGCTGTGTGAGTGAGCAGAACCTCGATGCTACTGTTTATTTTTCTCTTTACACTGATCCAGCTCCCTCAGAGCCATCTCTGAATGAATAGAAACTCTGACACTCCTGTTTTTTTTTTACTTTTATCTCCCCCTAACAGCGGTAGTGTTTGTTTTCCCCATGTCATGTGTGTGCAGGTGTAGGACACAGAGAAGAACAATAAGTGCGTGAATCTTCATTTGTATTCCATCACCAGGAAGAAAGGAAACATCCAAGTGGCCAGTGACAAGCAGTGCCCTTCACATCAAAGGGCAATGCTGTTTGATCAAACAGTGAAGGGGAGGGGAGGGATTAAATCAAAATAGAGTTGGAGGGGGAAAAACACTCCTTTTCTTTTTCTCCTTTTTTATTTTTTTGTCGCTTTTTTAAAAAATATAACCTCCACACTACCGCCTAACTGCGGTAGTGCTTATTTTTTCCCCAGCACCCATGGTGTGTGTGTGTGTGTGCAAGTGTGAGACACAGTGAGAGACATAAGGTGCACAAATCTTTATTTAATTTCCACCACCAGGAAGCTAGGAAAACACCCGAGTGGCCAGTGACAAGCAGTGCCCTTCACATCAAAGGGCAATGCTGTGTGATCAAAACAGTGAAGGGGAGGGGAGGGATTAAATCAAAATAGAGTTGGAGGGCGAAAAAACACTCCTGTTTATTTTTTATTTTGTTTTTGGTAGTGTTTATTTTTTTCCCCAGCACCCATAACACTCCTGTTATATTTTTTTTCTTAACCCCCACATTACCACCTAAGTGCGGTAGTGCTTATTTTATCCCCAGCACCCATGGTGTGTGTGTGTGTGTGCAAGTGTGAGACACAGTGAAAGACACAAAGTGCACGAATATTTATTCAAATTCCACCACCAGGAAGATAGGAAAACACCTGGGTGGCCAGTGATAAACACTGCCCTTCACATCAAAGGGCAGTGCTGTGTGATCAAAAACAGTGAAGGGGAGGGTGGGGACTAAATCAAAATAGAGTTGGAGGGCGAAAAAACACTCCTGTTTATGTCTGTCAGCCAGGGCTCCCTGATTGGACCAGGTTAACATCCCTAGTCAGGGAACCGATATTGTATTAAATCTACTTAACTGACCTCGTTCCAATCGCTACATTCCTTCCCCTCTAAGTCCTGGGACATCAGCCAGTTCTTTCTCCTGCAGCATTGCCTGGTGCATTTCTCACCAGGTCCGGTTCCTCTGTCTCTGCCTCAGATATTGGCAGCATATACTGGACCGTAGCCTGCCTCTTGCGCTGGGAGGGTAACTGTGTTCAAGCTGCGACATCTGCTGTGTATATTTTATCCTCAGAGGTTTCTTTGATGCGAGGCAGAGGGGGACAGCTCACAGGTTCTGACAGCCCAGCTGGCTGCTCTGAAAGGCCAGATATGTTTTGCTGCTGCCCAGTTTGACAGGTTGGAGGTTTTTTGTGGTCCATGTGCTTTTCCAGGACTGCCTGTCCCACCCATACCTTGTATGTCATGTGACCTGACCTCGTGTCGACCATGCATCTCACACATGTAGTTTCAACAGCAAACTTCGTCCCCTGACATAAGCTGCCTATCTCACATGGAGGAGTCTTTTATGTGGCATTGGTAGTCCTGATGCCAATTCACCCTTCCCACAAGGTCCACGAAGCACATGGGAATTTTCCTGGTGTCTTAACTAATGTACTGGTTGCTGTGGTTCTGTTCGCCGAGCAGGAAGTTTTTGTTGCAAAAGTTTCGTCCCCTGTCTAGGTGACATCCTCAGTGCTTGGGAAGCGGCAGGGACAGGCCACTATAAATGCCGGAGGAAACACCACAGAAGCGCTTCACAGGAGGCTCCCAAGCACTGAGGATGTCACCTAGACAGGGGACGAAACGTTTGCAACAAAAACTTCCAGCTCAGCAAACAGAACCACAGCAACGAGCACCCGAGCTACAAATCTTCTCACAAACTTTGAATGTACTGGTGTAGTCTAGTCTAGGTCTCAGGGCATTTTGAGGCCATTTTAAGCAACTTAAGTAAGGGATAAGTTCTTGGAGCAGTGCCTGGTCTGGGAGGCATTAATATTGTTGAGTCTGGAGGTGATTGCAGCAAATGTGCTGATGTAGGAATGGAACTGCATGATGATACTAGGGAGTCTTTTTGTTGGGGAGTATGAGGAAATAAAAATTGACCTAAGAAAATACTTTCTAAATTGAAATCCACATTTCTACTCTATGAAGATATCCAACTATCCTCTCGTGTGATACTGTGCGCATGTTCAATCTCCTGTTCTTTGACTGTCGGTGGCTTGTGTCATGAACCTCAATGACACGTCACATCACTATTTTTATTTGCAGAAGGACACTTAAATTGGACCCACACACTTCTCCCAAACACCTCATACTCCCCAACGTTTTTGTTTGTGACAACATTGTTATGTCATCAATGTTTGTCTGTAATTTCAACCATTGCCTGCTGACTGGCATGGAAAGGAACTCTGGCAATCGGCAGCTTCATTTGGCATCTCTCAACCATTTCTGCAGCTGCCACCCAACCACAGGTGTCCAGGCTCCCTCTCTTCAGTTGCACACTGGATTGCTGTGTGTACCCAATGCACTTTTTTGAATTCCAGTCACTTTCTATCCAGACACCGCCTCACTCAGGCTATCTGGCTCTACTGCTATTGTATGTTACACTATCTAAGACCCACCTATTTCCATCACTGATGTCGCTTGACTTTCTGTCTTCGCTTATCAATGGAAAACACCTCATTCACACTTTGTTACATGTAGGCTCAACTACTCCCAACAGTCTCTAGGTTGAACTCCCACATTCTACTCTCTTTAAGCTTGAGATCACCCCAAACTCTACTACTTGAGTATATTAACTCATAGCACATTCTGTTCTTCTATCACTCCCATGCTTGTCTCCCTCTTTCCCCTCCCTCTCCCCCACCTTCCCCCTCCCTTTCCCTCTCCCAATTCTCTCCTCTCCCCTTTCCCCCTCCATCTCTCCTCCCCCTCCATCTCTGATATCTCTTCCAAATTTATGACAATTTGAGCTCACTGTACTCCTAATTCTGGCTTCTTGTGCATTTCCAATTACGATTGCTTCACCATTGGTGGTCGTGTCTTCAGTGACCTTGGCTTTAAGTTCTGAGATTCCTTTTCTTCGCTTCCCCACCTCTCTTGCTTGCTTGCCTGCCTCCTTTAGGTCACTTCCCCTTTGACCAAACTTTTTTGATAGTCTGACCTAATATTTCATGTGGCTTAGCATCACACTTTGCTCCTGTGAAGCACCTCGTTATGTTCTGTTACGTTAAGGCACTGTGCAAATATGAGTGTCTCTCTGCCTCTCTCCAGCATCTCCACTATCCCTCATAGTTTCTTTCTCCGCCTATTCCCAAATTACCTTTACATCCTAGACCTCTGCAGCTGCCACAGTTGCCATGGATATTTGAAGAGACTTGCAGAAAGTTAGACACCACGGGAGTAAGTATATTGGAGTTGGAGATGTGCAGCAGTCTTGATTTTGATGTGAGAATCAAGACATCACTGGTATAATTTAGAAGAGAAGGTTCCCAGTGTAAGGAGTATTTTAGCATTGACAAAACTGGCGATGATCTGAGCTAAGAATTGGAAGAAAGCTTAACACTTCAAGCTTCTTTTATCCTCACTCTTATTACAATAGATTTGTTCACGGTTATCAGGTCTTTCTGTTCCAAGCCATGTGCTGAACTAAAATTATTGCATTAATACACGGAGTGATGAGTCAGATGCTGATTGCATGTAGGATTACAGAGGGATTCTCAGCTTTACCAGACACACCTTATGCTCACCGAAGGATCCCTACTCCTGCGAGGAAACATGTTTAATTTGCCAAATGTTTCTCAATGCTCATCGACTCCACAGCCTTCTGAAACCTCTTGAATTATTCTTTCAAAGATAGTATAGAACCAGTGTATTAGTTAATTGCAAAAATCACCAGAATTCAGAATTAATGCACTTATTTTCTCTGCTGCAATATTCAAGTTCTCTCCGATGTCTCCTTAAGCTCAGAGATTCCTCAAGACCTTAGGTTACCCAATCCTCCATGGTTTGTGTCCCTAGTCAAGTCTCAGATTCATCCATTACCTTTGTGCTGACTGACCTGGTTAAGTAATGCCTTGCTTTAAAAATTCTTATCCTTTCAAATCCCTTGCTGACTTCACCCATCCATCTTTGTAATCTCCTCCTGTCTTACAATGTTCCAAGATAGCTGCACTCTAATTCCGGTCTCTTGAACATCCCTGATTTTAATCACTTCACCATTGCTGGCTGTGCCTTCAGCTACCTGGGCACTGAGATCTGGAATTCCCTTGTTAAATCATTCCTCCTCTCTATCTCTCTCTCCATTCATCTTTAAAGCACTCCTCAAAACCAACAATTTTGTGAGAGTTTTTTAGCCATCTGCTTTAATATCTCCTATGCGGCTGGGAGTCAGGTTTTGCATTATAATGCTCCTGGGAATAAACAAAAAATACCTTTGGAATGATTTATCGTATTAATGGTGTTATATAAGTGCAAGCTGTTGTTATTGATTCTAAGGCAAGCTCAAGGAGAATTGGAGCTCTGGGCACCATTTCTACCCCTTGGAGGTGGAACAATGAAAAGCGGAAGCTGTTGGTTTACATACTGGATTGAAGATCCTCAGTGGGACTTCATCCAGAACATAGAATGCCATTCAACTGTGTCAAAAAGAACTCCTGCAATGGAAATGCAAAACCTTTTTTGGGGTTCGGGCTATTTTTGTGCAAGATATTTGATGCTGTGTAGTGTCGACTGCGATTCAACTATGTCTAAACCCCTTCCAAGACCCATTTATAGATGAAATGTACCAATGGGATCTTGCTTCCTAGTTGTACTCTCTAACAAATCCCCACAAGTACATCTTGTGACACTTTTTTTTTCCCTCATCGAGATGATGTTCCAAAAAGTCATGAGTCACTTTTGAAGTGTAATCTAAACTGCAAGATTATAGAACCTTATAGAGGGAAATCTTTCAGTCCAACATGCCTGTATTTTGAATGAATTTGCCAACAAGTCCTGGTGTCCTGCTATTTCTCTGTAAACCTGCAAATGTTTCCTTCCTTTTCAAGTATCTATCCAATTCTCTAATTAAAGGATGATTTAAAACCAACTAGATCCACTATCTTACCCCCAGTCTCAACTACACTGTGTTGTCAGGTCGACAAAAAGGTGTGACCAGGTCAAATCTGAGCAATTACCCATGGATCTGTGTAAGTACAGGTGATTAAGTATAATGTGACTTCAGCAAATGCATGCATGTTTTCCTATGAAAAGTTAAACTTAATCAATTAATATAGGCTCTGTTAGTTACAAACCAAGCCACAAATAGGTTGCAAGAATTGTGTTCTGTCTAAATGCAAGGTTGTAGGATTCCCTAGTGCATATTAAATCATAGCCTGCAACATTATGAATGTATATTAAAACTATTTTTTCTCTTCAGTTCTCTAGAAGACCACAATTTATACAATGTGCACAGTTCTATATATTTGACACCATGTCATACCTCATTCAAGCAATCTTTAAGTTACCACACGAGTTGAGCCAGTTGAGCTGTGAAATTGTTTTACCCAATATCCATACAAACACTTCTTTTATTTCAAAAATATACTTTATTTATAATAAAAACTTTAGTCACAAATGCAGTTCTGTTCTGTACAGTAGCATATGAAGCAAACATTGGAGTTTGATTCTATCCAATATACAAACCAAAGGCATTTTTTATTTGTACAGGACTATATGTATATGCATTTGAGATACCAGGAGGGTCCGATGACTGAACAGAATTTAACTTCAGCAGAAGGATCTCAGACAGTGATCTTTCCCCACTGCGCCTTGGCAGCAGCTGCCCTGTCCTTAGCATGTAGTCCTGAACCTTGGAATGTGCCAGTCTGCAACACTCGGTCAGGTCAACGCTTGCTCTGGAAGACCAACACATTTCAAGCAGACCAAAGAGTGTCTTTCACTGAGTCGATAGTCCTTCAGGCACAGTTGATGTTTGTTTCAGTGTGTGTCCCGGCGGACAGGCTGCTGAGCCTAGAGTCCTGCGTCACAGAACTGCGCGGGACTCACCTCAAAAAAACCCACTGCAACATTGTGCAGACGTCCTTTACAAAGGCACATTCTATGTACCAATGTTAGGAGTGAGATTCCTAGGTTAATAATCCTACCCTCAACGATGTTAATATAGCCAATTGTAGTTTTCACACTGTTGTCTAATGGTGACCAATTAATTCACCGCAAGCAAATGGTCTAACCTGAGGCTATTGATTGGCATTATACCAAACATTACCCCTAATCAATCTGAGCCAGCAGCATACTGTAATTGGGTGACTCCTGATCAGTGAGCATTGTTTTCTTACAATTTATTTGATGTTAATTTGCAAACTGTTATGTAAGATGTTGTAAATCTCTTGAAGGTGTCGACAGATTGCATGTGTTTATTAAAGGATTTGCACTTTGAAGAGATGTAACCTTGGTGAAAATCTGCTGTGCTGACAATGGCCCATAAGCTTCTCATGCTGACGGCCAGTGAAGACTTAAAAAAGCTTGTCGTAAGGTCTCCGAGCTTGAACACGTGAATGGGAATTATGAGCCTCAGTCCAAGGGTTTAGGGACGGTCCCAGCAAAATGCCAGGCTATAAATGACTCCAGTTTCTCACTTGCAGGCGCCATTACGACGACCAGTGGTCTCTGAGAGGAAAACTCCCTGCTTGGAGTATCAGAAGGCCAACAGAACCCACTGGTCCCCAGGGATTGTCCAGGAGCTGCTGAAGGGTGTTGATTCATTGACTTTGGTGTTTCTGCCCAGAGGTTCCTTCAGGTACTCACAGATGTTCCCAAAATTTATTTTCACTGCTGTTTAAAATTATCGGTGTGGCCAAGACAGTTTTAGGGAAGGGTACACTGTGGTAGTGGGGGAAGGCTTTCAATTTGTTTAAAAACATTACCTCATTTTGACAAGCCTCAGTCATGAAGATACAGCTAGCTCTCTCTCTCTCTGTCTTTATCACCTCTCTGACCAGTTTCAATCTTTGAGATGGTAAGTTTCACTCTTAACATTTCTCTGATGTCATCTATGTTGCTCAGCCAATAACAATGTTGAGTTCATCTTTTCTTCTTGGGTAATCCTTGGGACCTGGGGTGACTTTCCTTGCTTCCAGAGTTCTGGCTCCCCGAGATGACTAGACAGTCCATTGCTAGATCTGATGTGAGGTGCCGGTGTTGGACTAAGGTGGACAAGGTCAGAAGTCATACAATGCCAGGTTACAGTCCAATAGGTTTATTTGAAATCGCAAGCTTTTAGAGCGCTGCTCCTTTGTCAGGTGACGTGGCGGGAAATGCACAGGCAGAGAGATCAAAAGAGTGTATAAAAGGGAGAGGAGAGTCATGACTGGCTGAAGAATAAGTCTTTGCAGGTTATCAAAAATATCAGATGGTGTGAGTAAATTGTCAACAACTGAATAGCAAGTGAAGGGATGACCTAAAACCTGAATAATTGAGGCAAAGAGAAAACTGCAAAATATTAAAATTAAGGTGGTGCTGGAGACAAACCAAATGGCTGGAATGACATGATAGGCATAAGAATCACATGGCAAGGGTCTAACCAAAGTAACAAGTAATACAAACTGTACAAACTAATTAAGGTAGAGCGATTATAGCAAGTTATCAAGGTGATGGTGTCAAAACAGGACAGTAAGGGAGATTTTACAAAGACACAACAGTGTGGTGGGGTTACATGTAGCATGACATGAACCCAAGATCACTGTTCAGGCCATCTTCGTAGGTACGGAACTTGGCTGTCAGTTTCTGCTCGGTGATTCTGCATTGTTGTGTAACTTGAAGGCTGCCTTGGAGGACACTCACCTGAAGATTGGAGGCTGAATGTCTTTGACTGCTGAAGTGTTCCCTGGCAATTGTTGTGCAGTGTCCATTCATCAGTTGTCGTAGCGTCTGCATAGTCCTGCCAATGTATCGTGCCTCAGAGCATCCTTGCCTGCAGTGTATGAGGTAGACAACACTGGCCAAGTCACATGATTATTTGTCATGTACATGGCGGGTGGTGTTCCCACATGTGACGGTAATATCTATGTTGATGACCTGGCGTATCTTGCAGAAGTTGCTGTGGCAGGGTTGTGTGGTGTTGTGATTGATGTTGTCCTGAAGGTTGGGTAGTTTGCTTCGAAAGGTTTAAGGTTTGGTGGTTGTTTGAAGAATAGAATTGGCAGGTAGGGATGATCTTGGTGAGATGTTCATTGTCATCGATGACAGGTTGAAGACTATGAAGAATGGAGTGTAGTTTCTTTGCTCTGGGGAAGTACTGGACGGTGAAAGGTACTCTATTAGTCATGTCCTGTGTCTGTTTTCTGAGGTTGTTGCAATTTTTTGCTGTGGCATGTTGGAACTGATAATCAATTAATTGAGCATTGTGTCCTGTTCCTATGAGGGGGTCCGTCAGCATCTTTAGATGTCCACTGCATTCCTCCTTGTCTGAGCAGATCCTATGCATATTCAGGGCTTGTCTGTCGGGGATGACTTCTTTAACATGTTGAGTGTGGCAGCTAGAAAAGTGCAGCCTCATGAGGCTATCTGTATGCTTGCAGTAGAGTGAGGTACTGAGGTGTCTACCCTTGATGGAGATGCGTGTGTCCAAGAATGAGTCTGATTCTGAACTGTAGTCCATGGTAAGTCTGATGATAGGATCAAACTTGTTGATAGTGTTGTGTAGTTGTTTCAGTGACTATTCGCCATAAACCCAAAGGAAGAAAATGTTGTTGAATTATCTGGTGTATAGTGTTGGTTAGAGGTCCTGTGTAGAAAGAAGTCTTGTTCGAACTTGTGCATATTGGGGTGCAGATTTGGTCCGCATGGCTGTTCCGTGTGTCTGAATGAAGTGCTGGTTGTCAAAGGTGAAGATGTTGTGGTCGCGGATGAAGTGGATGAGTTGTAGGATGGCGTCTGGAAATTGGCAATTGTTGGTGTTGGCATGCTACTTTTATATCTATCGTGTTATTCCAGCCATTTGGCTAGTTTCCAGCACTGCCTTATTTATAAATTTTCGTAATTATCTCTCTGCCTCAATTAATCGGATGACAGGTCATCCCTTCACTTGCTATTCAACAATTGACACTTTACTCACACTGTCTGACAATTTTGATCACCTGCAGAGACTTATTATTCAGCCTGTCAACACTCCACTCATTTGTACGACCTTTTGATCTCTCAGTCTATAAATTGTGTCAAAAATTACATGACACTGGGTTATAGTCCATTAAGTTTAGTTGAAACTGCAAGCTTTTGGAGCCTCGCTCCTTCTTCAGGTAGCTACCCGAGGAAGGAGTAAGGCTCTGAAAGCTTATGGTTTCACATAAACCTGTTGGACTATAAGCCAATGTGGTGTGACTTTTGACTTTGTCCACCCAGCCTAAAATTGTGCCTGTGTGCTTCACTTCACCTGATGAAGGAGCAGTGCTCTGAAAGCTGGTGATTTCAAATAATACACACACACACACACACAATGCCCCACAGGTGAGGTAAGTGGTGCATGGTAAATTGGGTGTCAGCACGCTCAAGGCTCCACCAGTTCCTTCTGCTCTTTGTGCTTGGACTGAGAGACATCTCTGGTGATATTTCTTAATGGCTTTGAGGTGTCTGCTGTATATTGTCCATGTTTCCAATGCAGAGTTGTAGTATAGGGGTAAGTGCCAGTGGACTCTATCAGGCATACACCATTCCAGATGGCATTGGCAGACATGTGTGCTGCTTTCAGTCCCTGACTACCTTCCCTTTCCCATGTGATTCCAATAAATATTTAAAATGCTGGCAATGATTATGGGAGATACATGTAATTGCTCATCAACTGTTTTCTAATTTTATTCATTCATACAAGGTGGGCATACAGACTGGACAATCCTTAATTGTTGTTAAGGACATATGAACAAAGGAAAAGAGTAGGCCATTCAGCCCTTCAAGCCTGCCCCACGACTGGCCTGATTTGAACTCCAACTCCACATTCTTGCATATCCCTGATAATCTTTCATCCCCTCAGTTATCGAGAATCTATCATCCTCTTCCTTAAAAAAACTTAAAAGTTCTGCATCCACTGCCTTTTGAGGAAGAAAATTCAAAAGTTTCACAATTCTCTGAGAGCAAAAAAAAAAATTTCTCATCTCTATTTTAAATGAGCACCTTTTATTTTTAACTTTTGACTCCTAGTTCTAGATTATCTCACAAGAGGAAATATGCTTTCCACATCAACCTGGTTAAGTGCCCTCAGGATCTTATATGTTTCAATGAGGTCACCTCTGACTCTTCTAAACTCCAGAGGATACAGGCCTTACCTGTCTAGCTTTTCCTCATAAGGCAGACTGCTCATTCCAGGTGTTACTCTAGTTGGGCGGCACGGTGGCACAGTGGTTAGCACTGCTGCCTCACAGCGCCAGAGACCCGGGTTCAATTCCCGCCTCAGGCGACTGACTGTGTGGAGTTTGCACGTTCTCCCCGTGTCTGCGTGGGTTTCCTCCGGGTGCTCCGGTTTCCTCCCACAGTCCAAAGATGTGCAGGGTCAGGTGAATTGGCCATACTAAATTGCCCGTAGTGTTAGGTAAGGGGTAAATATAAGGGTATGGGTGGGTTTCGCTTCGGCAGGTCGGTGTGGACTTGTTGGGCCGAAGGGCCTGTTTCCACACTGTAATCTAATCTAATCTAATCTAAAATCTTAACTAAGCTGCTTCCAATGCATTAACATTCTTCTATAAATACAGGGACCAGTACTGTACACAACAGTTCAGATGCAGGCTCACCAATGTCAGTATAACTGAAACACACCATCCTACTCCTGCATTCAATTCTTCTCACTATAAAACGCAATATTCTATTGGTTCTCCTGATTACTTGCTGGAACTGAATATTAAACTTTTGCATTTCATACAGTTGGCAACTTAGATCTCTCTACATTCCAGAGCTCTGCAACCTCTCACCATTTAAATCTTTTTTTAATATTCTGGATAAAGTGGTGGTCAGTGCCTTTTGTAGTTGGCCCACTTCAGTGTCTGGTCAATGATATTCCCAGGATGTTGACAGTGGGGGATTCTGTGATGTTACTGCCATTGAATGTCAATGGGTGATGTCAGGATTCTCTATTGTTGTAGATGGTCATTGCCTGATACAAAGATGTTTTACATCATAAAAGTAATTTTGAAAGTATTTCATATTGCAATAGTTTCACTTTATTGATGTGTACCTCATGATTATTTAGCAGGACTAGCCTAGACAGAGAGCGGCATGTTCTCGTGGTTGATGTACATTCCTGGTTACAGGGGGAGCAAGGGGCATTTCATTTATTGTGGAAGGAACAATTTTGTACTTTTCTGCTGACTCCTTATTGAATTGGTGTTCTCTATCATGCCATCTTGCAGTTGAACTTGCAAGGTCAGCTCACTCTCCCTTCTCTCCATTATAAAGGGTGTAGTCTGGGTCACTCTTAGTGTGTATATTTGAAGTATGTGAACACAAAGCCTTGTAAGGACTTCACAAGGCAACATGCTGTGATGTGTGTAGATTTGGACTGTATTAGCACTGCCATTGAGACCCCTTATTTGCTCACCTTTATTGACAGCTCCCACCTCACCATTGCCCAACACATCCAGGGTCCCAGACTTTCCTCATCCTGCCCTCACTCCAGACCCTCCACACACCCCAACATAAGTGACACATCCTTGTAAATCTAGAACCTTGATGCAAGCTTCCACTTTCCTGCTCTCCTCCCTTGCAAGTTAATGTTCCCTGACATAAATATCTGGCAATTTATATCTGCTTCTTTCAACGTAGAGATGTACAGCATGGAAACAGACCCTTCGATCCAACTCTGCTGCGCCGACCAGATATCCTAAATTGATCTAGTCCCTTTAGGGTGCAGGTTTGCTCGCTGAGCTGTAGGTTTGATATCCAGGCATTTCATTAGCTGGCTAGGTAACATCATCAGTGGCGACCTCGAAGTGAAATAAAGCTGTTGTCTCCTGCTTTCTATTTATATCTTTCTCTTGGATGGGGTTCCTGAGGTTTGTGGTGATGTCATTTCCTGTTCGTTTTCTGTCAACCTGAGCTCAACCTCACCCTAAGCTACAAACCTTCACAAACCTTGCAATGGTCTAGTCCCATTTGCCAGCATTAGGCCAATACATCTCTAAAAGCTTCCTTTTCATACACCCATCCAGATGCCTTTTACATTTTGTAATTGGACCAGACTCGAACACCTCCTCTGGCAGGTCATTCCATACACGCACCCACCCCGTGTGTGATAAAAGTTACCCCTCAGATCCCTAGTGCCTGCAGACATTGTACTCCTCCAACTGTATTTGCTATTTATCGGTCTGTGACCTTTGGCTTTTGACCTTTCTGCCTCTGCGAAAATTTATCTAATTTAATAACACCATTCAAGCTTTTTAACCAACCCCACCTAATCTCTCTCTCTCTCTTCTCTGGGGAGAAGAAACTGATTTTACCCATATTTCTCAACAATTTGAAAACTTTGAAATCTGGTTTCACTCAGGTAACTCTTCCCGACAGCTTACTTAAACTGGCCAGAATGCTTCTCTTCAGTTATAATCAGTGCTTTATTAAGATTGAGCAGAATTTCCTTGCTTTTATACTCTTTTTAAGAAAGCCAAGGATACTATAGGATTTTTCTTGGCTTCTTAACTGAGCCTAGCATCTTCAAACGTTTTGGTCATCTTTGAGTCTGACTCACTGTCCCAGTCAGTCCCAGAGTGGGAAAGGACAGTGTCTGACACACTGTCCCATACAGTCCCAAAGTGTGAATGGACAGTGTCTGACCCAATCTCCCAGCCAGTCCCAGAGTGTGAAAGGACAGTGTCTGACCCACTGTCCCAGCCAGTCCTAGAGTGTGAAAGGACAGTGTCTGACCGACTGTCCCAGTCAGTCCCAGAGTGTGAAAGGACAGTGTCTGACCCACTGTCCCAGCCAGTCCCAGAGTGTGAAAGGACAGTGTCTGACCCACTGTCCCAGTCAGTCCCAGAGTGTGAAAGGACTGTGTCTGACCCACTGTCCCAGTCAGTCCCAGAGTGTGAAAGGACAGTGTCTGACCCACTATCCCAGTCAGTCCCAGAGTGTGAAAGGACAGTGTCTGACCCACTGTCCCAGTCTGTCCCAGAGTGTGAAAGGACAGTGTCTGACCCTCTGTCCCAGTCCGTCCCAGAGTGTGAAAGGACAGTGTCTGACCCAATCTCCCAGCCAGTCCTAGAGTGTGAAAGGACAGTGTCTGACCCACTGTCCCAGCCAGTGCTAGAGTGTGAAAGGACAGTGTCTGACCCACTGTCCCAGTCTGTCCCAGAGTGTGAAAGGACAGTGTCTGACCCTCTGTCCCAGTCCGTCCCAGAGTGTGAAAGGACAGTGTCTGACCCACTGTCCCAGCCAGTGCTAGAGTGTGAAAGGACAGTGTCTGACCCACTGTCCCAGTCTGTCCCAGAGTGTGAAAGGACAGTGTCTGACCCACTGTCCCAGCCAGTGCTAGAGTGTGAAAGGACAGTGTCTGACCCAATCTCCCAGCCAGTCCTAGAGTGTGAAAGGATAGTGTCTGACCCACTGTCCCAGCCAGTGCTAGAGTGTGAAAGGACAGTGTCTGACCCACTCTCCCAGCCAGTCCTAGAGTGTGAAAGGATAGTGTCTGACCCGCTGTCCCAGTCAGTCCCAGAGTGTGAAAGGACAGTGTCTGACCCGCTGTCCCAGCCAGTCCCAGAGTGTGAAAGGACAGTGTCTGACCCACTGTCCCAGTCAGTCCCAGAGTGTGAAAGGACAGTGTCTGACCCACTGTCCCAGCCAGCCCCATTGTCCTAACAAACAGAGAATGTGAAAGCTGTTCGTGTTTAGTCCTGGTTCTCAGCAAGTCCATTATTTGAATAATTTACTGTTCCAGAATTATTCATATTTTAAGACTGTTTTGCTTTACTTTAACCTAGGTACCACATTTGCTGACCTTCCGTGTTACAGGAAAGATGAGCAAGGATTCGAAAAAGAATGTTGTCTACAAAAAAGTGTCACGCGACAAGTCGGTTTGTACTTTCTCAATTCCTCTTTCTTGTTCTCTTCAAAGATTTCACACAGGAACAGGAAAAGTTATTTCTGCGCCCATAGACAGTATAATCTGCCATTTCACTGACCCAGCTATGTGTAACCACCTTAATTGACCTAGTTCTGATACATTTACCATATGTTTACCATCAATTTACCTTACCCAATGTTGGCAAAAACCTTACCCTGTTAAATAGCAAATGAACAAAAATGTATATTGGTTCAGAGCATTTCCTGTAGATGATATCAATTTGCAGTAAACATAATCCTACATTTGTGAATGTGTGTACAGTACAGAGAGCTTCCCCAGAATGATGAGCAATCATTCACAGTGACTCACATTGAAAGCCTACTGAGTGGGTGAAGATTTCTGACTCTCTTCATATCAGCTCATACTAAAGCAATCAAACATTATCCATTCTGGATTAATGGTTTTGGGTAGTTTATTAGGGGAGAAAGTGAGGACTGCAGATGCTGGAGATCAGAGCTGAAAATGTGTTGCTGGAAAAGCGCAGCAGGTCAGGCAGCATCCAAGGAACAGGAGAATCGACGTTTCGGGCATAAGTCTTCTTCAGGAATGAGGAAAGTGTGTCCAGCAGGCTAAGATAAAAGGTAGGGAGGAGGGACTTGGGGGAGGGGCGTTGGAAATGCGATAGGTGGAAGGAGGTCAAGGTGAGGGTGATAGGCAGGAGTGGGGTGGGGGCGGAGAGGTCAGGAAGAAGATTGCAGGTTAGGAAGGCGGTGCTGAGTTCGAGGGATTTGACTGAGACAAGGTGGGGGGAGGGGAAATGAGGAAACTGGAGAAATCTGAGTTCATCCCTTGTGGTTGGAGGGTTCCTAGGCGGAAAATGAGGCGCTCTTCTCCAACCATCATGTTGCTCTGGTCTGGCGATGGAGGAGTGCAAGGACCTGCATGTCCTTGGTGGAGTGGGAGGGGGAGTTAAAGGGGCATGACCTGTTCAACGTTCAGTGTCACTGTTTGAATATTTATATTGCAGCAACTGAGGTCTTTTTCTTGTTTTGTCATTGTGATCAGACAGTGTCCAGCTTAGACCTGTGCTGACCTTCTCAAATCCTAAGTGCGGTACACCCCAGGGCACAGATTTTGGTTCACCCAGAACCCAGAGTGTGGTTTACCCAGGGTCCAGAGTGTGGTTTACCCAGGGCCCAGAGTGTGGTTAACACAGAGTCCAAGTGTGGTTTACCCAGGGTCCAGAGTGTGGTTTACTCAGGGTCCAGAGTGTGGTTTACCCAGGGCCCAGAGTGTGGTTTACCCAGGGCCCAGAGTGTGGTTAACACAGAGTCCAAGTGTGGTTTACCCAGGGTCCAGAGTGTGGTTTACTCAGGGTCCAGAGTGTGGTTTACTCAGGGCCCAGAGTGTGGTTAACCCAGGGCCCAGAGTGTGGTTAACCCAGGGCCCAGAGTGTGGTTTACTCAGGGTCCAGAGTGTGGTTAACCCAGGGCCCAGAGTGTGGTTAACCCAGGGCCCAGAGTGTGGTTAACCCAGGGCCCAGAGTGTGGTTTACTCAGGGTCCAGAGTGTGGTTTACTCAGGGTCCAGAGTGTGGTTTACTCAGGGCCCAGAGTGTGGTTAACCCAAGGCCCAGAGTGTGGTTTACCCGGGGCCCAGAGTGTGGTTAATCCAGGGCCCAGAGTGTGGTTTACCCAGGGTCCAGAGTGTGGTTTACCCAGGGCTCAGAGTGTGGTTTACCTGGGGCCCAGAGTGCGGTTTACCCAGAGTCCAGAATGTGGTTTACCCAGGACCCAGAGTGCGGTTTACCCAGTGCCCAGAGTGTGGTTTACCCAGTGCCCAGAGTGTGGTTTACCCAGGGCCCAGAGTGCGGTTTACCCAGGGCCCAGAGTGTGGTTAACCCAAGGCCCAGAGTGTGGTTTACCCGGGGCCCAGAGTGTGGTTAATCCAGGGCCCAGAGTGTGGTTAATCCAGGGCCCAGAGTGTGGTTTACCCAGGGTCCAGAGTGTGGTTTACCCAGGGCTCAGAGTGTGGTTTACCCGGGGCCCAGAGTGCGGTTTACCCAGAGTCCAGAATGTGGTTTACCCAGGACCCAGAGTGCGGTTTACCCAGTGCCCAGAGTGTGGTTTACCCAGTGCCCAGAGTGTGGTTTACCCAGGGCCCAGAGTGCAGTTTACCCAGGGCCCAGAGTGCGGTTTACCCAGGGCCAAATGTGCAGTTTACCCAGGGCCCAGAGTGCGGTTTACCCAGGGCCAAGTGTGCGGATTACACAGGGCTCAGAGTGCGGTTTACCCAGTGCCCAGAGTGTGGTTTACCCAGTGCCCAGAGTGTGGTTTACCCAGGGCCCAGTGTGCAGTTTACCCAGGGCCCAGAGTGCGGTTTACCCAGGGCCAAGTGTGCAGTTTACCCAGGGCCCAGAGTGCGGTTTACCCAGGGCCAAGTGTGCGGATTACACAGGGCTCAGAGTGTGGTTTACACAGGGCTCAGAGTGTGGTTTACCCAGAGTCCAGAATGCGATTTACCCAGCGTCCAGAGTGCAGTTTACCCTGGGCCCAGAGTGCAGTTTACCCTGGGCCCAGAGTGCAGTTTACCCAGGGTCCAGAGTGCGGTTTACCCAGGGTTCTGAGTGCGGTTTACCCGCGTCCAGAGTGCGATTTACCCAGGGCCCAGAGTGCGATTTACCCAGGGCCCAGAGTGCGATTTACCCAGGGCCCAGAGTGCGGTTTGCTCAGGGTCCAGAGTGCGGTTTACCCAGGGTCCAGAGTGCGGTTTACCCAGGGTTCAGAGTGCGGTTTACCCAGGGTCCAGAGTGCAGTTTATCCAGTGCCCAGAGTGCGGTTTACCCAGGGTCCAGAGTGCAGTTTACCCAGGGCCCAGAGTGCGGTTTGCTCAGGGCCCAGAGTGCGGTTTACCCAGGGCCCAGAGTGCGGTTTACCCAGGGCCCAGAGTGCGGTTTACCCAGGGTTCAGAGTGCGGTTTACCCAGGGTCCAGAGTGCAGTTTATCCAGGGCCCAGAGTGCAGGTTTACCCAGGGTTCAGAGTGCGGTTTACCCAGGGTCCAGAGTGCAGCTTACCCAGGGCCCAGTGTGCAGTTTACCCAGGGCTCAGAGTGCGGTTTACCCAGAGTCCAGATTGCAGCTTACCCAGGGTCCAGAGTGCAGCTTCCCCAGAGCCCAGTGTGCAGTTTACCCAGGGCTCAGAGTGCGATTTACCCAGAGTCCAGAATGCGATTTACCCAGGGTCCAGATTGCAATTTACCCTGAGTCCAGAGTGCAGTTTACCCTGGGTCCAGAGTGCAGTTTACCCAGGTATAGCTGAGTTTTTTGTTTCATCATGGCATGTGGATGCTGCTGGCTGGCCAGCATTTATTGTCCAACCTTCAGTGACCTTGAGAAGATTTTGGTGTGCTGCCTGTTTAAACTGCTGCAGTCCACCTGGTGTGAGTTGACCCACAATCCCATTAGGGAGGGAGTTCCAGGATTTTGTCCCATCGACAGTGAGCGAACGCCAACGTATTTCCAACTCATGATGGCAGATGGCTTGTCAGGGAACTTGAAGGTGGTGATGTTGCAATTCACCTGTTGTCCTTGTAGATGTAAGTGGTTCATGGGTTTGGACAGTGCTGTCTAAGGAGCTTCGGTGAATTTCTGCAGTGCATCTTGTAGACGGTACCTCCTGCTGTAAACGCTACTCTGTTCTTATTTTGTTGTGTTGTGTTGACATAGATTACTTTATCTGCACTTTTAATTGATATACATTTGAATTACTTGATATCAGGTTAATGGATGCGTTAAGCAATGGATAGAACATTGCAAGAAGTTGATGATAATATCACTGATCATTTTTACCTTGAAATAATCTATTCCATGCTCTAATTTCTTTCATAGATTGCTGCCTATCTAAGCAAAAGAGATTTTGTGGATCACGGCAGCCATGTTGACCCTGTGGGTGAGTGTGAACCACTGACTGTTAATGTACTCCTCACACAGTAAAGCACGCACTCACCTTTCACGCATTTACGCTAGCGATAATTCTGCAATTTGCTTTTACCTTCTGCTATGAATTTCCACTTTAATGTTAGGAAGAATTCCTCTTGTGGGAATCTAGTCTGATACCCTGGACGCAGACCGCCCTCCACAATATTGAGAGCAATCAGCAGGAGGTGCCATAGAGCACATGGAAAGTTGACTCTCCAGGTAATGTAGACTTGGTGGAGTCCCTTCACTCTGGGTCAGGCAGCATCCTTGGAGAGCAAGCAAGCTAAGATTTTGAAGTCGGCTCTGATGAAGAGTCACCTAGACTCGAAACATTAGTTTGCTCTCTCTCGACGGTTGCTGCCTGACCCACTGTGATTTCCATCAGTTTTTGTTGTCAGTACAGATTCCAGCATCTGTAGGAATTTGCTCCTCCTTTCACTTTGCGCTCTCACTCTGCACAGTCTCCTTCACTCTGGGGTCTGTCACTTTGAGGTAGTCTCCCGTTCCTCTGGGGAATATAGGATTGACTGTGAGCTAATGATCAGCTGCGTCCATAAGCTGCAGTCGCCTGACAAGAGAAAGACTGAGAGTCAAGATGGTGGGGGGCTTGAAGATTAAGGTCAGGTGTGCGGACCGAATGGAGGTGGTCCACAAAGTGAGCACTCGGTCTCTGTTTAACACCTCCATCCAAGTTCACAAGTGCAAACAGGAGCTTTTGGCCTCCTATCATTTTAATTCTCCACAGCACTTCCACTCTGTCCTCAGCCTCATGCACATTGCAATGCAGCATGATCAAGAAGTACACCTTTCAACGAAGCATCATACAGTCTTCTAGGGTCAACCGTGAGTTTAGCAATTTCAGACTACAGCCACTACCACAATTATTTCTTTAAAATTCTGTGTCTCTTACTTTTGGAATATTCTGGTGATTATTCTGTTTTGCACATTTAAATCACCTCTAGTTTGGTTCTTTTTGCCATGGCCATCGTTCCTTTTTGTCATTTACTCTCTCCTGCTTTTCACTCTATCACAGATCTGTCTTTTATTTGTTCTTGTCCCTACTATTCTTGCCTCCTCATTAGCTGAAAATCTCCTAAAGTCCCTAAAATCGTTGCAGACCTGACCATGGGTCATCAATATGAAATATTGACTGTTTCTGGCTCCATTGTAATCTTCTCGGACAGTATTTCAAATACTTTCTGCTTTCATTTTAGGTTCTCAACATCTGCCATAGTTTGCTTTTGGTTTGAGCTTTCCCTGGCATTAGATGATGGTGTTGGCCAAATAGTCTATCCCAGAAGAGAGTCTGGTGACTTCCAATGTTGATGGGCTGTCAAGGGTACAAGAGCCTTGGAAAAGATCAGAGCAGATATTGATGCTAGGAATGATGTCAATCATGTAGAGATACTGGTGAACGTAGGATTGCTTTCAGTAGAAAAGGTAAAGGGGAGATTTGATCAAGGTGTTCACAATTATGAATAGTTTGAATGAGTTAATAAGGAGAAATTATTTTCAATGGCAGGAGGGTGAGTAACTAGAGTTTTTAGACATTGTATTTGGTAAAAGATTTGAGACGATATACTTTTACAAAGTAAACTATTATATTCAGGAATAGGTGCCTGGAAGGAAAGTAAAAACATGTTCAGTGATAACTTTCAAGAGGGAGTTGCATATATTCTTGAAGAGGTAACTATTGCAAAGTTGTAGGTAAGGATAGAGTAGTGAAACAAATTGGATAGTTTTTGCCAAGAACCAGCACAATGCATGATGGGACAAATAACCTCCTTTAGCCCCTTTCAGATTCTGTGCAAGACTGACTTATTTCTTTGGTATTTTGCTGAAAGCACGGCTCCTGGTGGGGTGTGGGTTCCAACTGCATTGGCTATCCTCCAGTAAATGACTCAATACGCCAACCTTTACATACAAGCCTCGGCAATAAACATCAGGCAGTGGTTTCACTGTGGGGAGCTCCACATTTAAACCCAAAGTTGCCCTCCTGCAAGCTCCCTACAAAAATATTTTGTAAGAGATATTTACAGAACTGCCTTGGGCTGATTGATTTTCCCTCAAAAGCATTTGAAACTAGTGCTGGCGTATAAATGATTTAGAGATGTGGTGACTTGACATTTGCAGTATGTACCTGATATTGAGTTGAGAAGTGCTGTTGAATGACCCTGAGGGAAGTTATTGAATTGCATTTAGAGGCACATGGGCATCATGCAAAGCCAGCATAACCATGATTCTGTTTGTTGCTCTAGATGGCGTGTTGTTGGTGGACACCGGTTACATAAAAGATCAGAAAGGTAAGCTCTCTGCCATCAGCACTTCAAAAAGGCCTCTATCTACTCCCAAATGGACATTGACATTATGCCTTCACAATCACAGATAATGGGTCCTTACAATATACTCTTAGAAAAATCTTCTGTAAGTAAAATTTAGTCCAAAAGTACTCAGCGCACCTCTGAAGAAAGGAACGGAATGAGTCAGTGTTCACTGCCAAAAAGAAAGATAAGAGAGAATGAGATAATAAATCTCCTGGTGGAGATGATTGAACAAATAAATCTGTATGGAGTTTGCACATTCTCTCCGTGTCTGCGTGGGTTTCCTCCGGGTGCTCCAGTTTCCTCCCACAGTCCAAAGAAGTGTTGGTTGGGTGAATTAGCCATGCTAAATTGCCCTGCAGAGTCCAAGGTCATGCAAATCAGGTTGGTAAATGTGGACTTACAGAGCTGGTGTTGGGAGTTGGGGAGTGTTGGTGCAGACTCAATGGTGTGAATAGCTTCTATCTGCACTGTAAGGATTGTATGATCCTAATTTACTAACTCACCTTCTTTCCTTTCTCTCTGGGTTTAGTGGAGATGTTAATCAGTTTAGAAAAACTGATTTTTTTCTCTCAAGATATAGGCAAGGTTGGCATCTTATTACCAATCACTATTTGCCCTGAAACAGTGATGCCAGTGCTGGGACAGCTAAAGGAGGTGCAAGGATGTTGGTAGTGCCAACCTCTGGTTGTGAAGAAGACTTCTCCTTGGGGACAATATTTGCCCCTCAATCAAACATCACTAAAACAGATAGTCTGGTCATTCTCACATTGCTGTTGGTGGGACTTTGCTGTTAACCCATTGACTTCTTGTGTTTTTTACTTTACAACTGTGACCACACTTCATTGGTAGTCAAATGCTTTGGGTCACCCAAATTTGTAAACGGTGCTATAGAAATGCGAGTATTTCTTTCTTCTTAAACGATTAGTGCCATTGTATCAATACAACTGAGTGAGTTCTAGACCCGACGAGAATGCAATCAAATATCAGTTGTTTTAATGAGGGAATGGAGTCAGCTATACCCCAGACTACTTGTGAGCAGCAGGTTTCCTTGTGTAAAGGATAGTGCTTTTTCTGGACAGTTACAGACACAATTTATTGTTTTATTTTCCTCTTTTTGTTTTCAAACTAAATTCAAACTGGTCGAGTGTTGTTGCCAGCTGGATAAATCCAATCGAGCCCACTAAGGGTCGGATGGTTCACTCTTACAGCGCAATTTTAGGGGCCTACCTTTTTTGTAATTGTTTCATGTTCCTAGGATAAGATGAGCGGCATTTCAGAATTCGTAGCCAAGTTGTAACAAATGGCCCCAACGTTCAGACGTAATGCCCACGTGGGTGTAAATCACCTCACTTTTAGGATGCTGTCGTTTCAGGCGAAGAGGGGAGGGTGCATTGTGGGTGAAAGACTTACCCCCAGGCCTCCGACGGTAGCCATTTAAGATATTGCTGAAGAAAGTGAAGAGTTGCAGGCAGAGACTAGCTTCGCTTTGTTTCCCAGCTGACCTACTGCGTATCTCCGCATTATTGCTTTTTACTCCTTCCCGCCTTTGTAACCTTGTTCTTTTCCTCTATCGCCAGTATATTGTAGGCTGAGCTGTATTTTCCACTATGGACCTGAGGACATCGAGATGATTGGACAGGCATTCAAACGAGATCTGTATGTGTCCACAATCCAGGTCTACCCTCCAACAGACAGTCAAGTGAAACCCGTCACCAAAATGCAGGAACGTCTGATAAGGAAGATCGGAGACAAAGCCTTGCCCTTCTGCTTTGAGGTGCACTCTGCAATCTGTAGTGACAGTAGAAATTACTCTGGTTAAGAATGATTCCAGCTGGGAGGTGTGCAAGGTGTTGGTCGGGGGTGGGGGGGGGGGTGGGGGTGGGGCGCGTGGGGGTGGTGCTCAATTTGATCTTGGCCGTCCCTACCAAAACAAACATTGAACCTTTACAGTCCGTCAGATCTTCAACTAGACTCCAGTACATGTCTGCACCCAGTATTACCACCATTCACTGAGTTCAAAAGATTCCCAGCTAGACTAGGAAACCCAGACAATAGAAATTCCCGTATGGTTGAAAAGATGTATTTGGTACAATTGAAACCAAGTCTCTTTGAGAGAGCTTCAGTGATGGGTGAGCTGCAGACATTTGCTGTGAGATCCTAAGGGGCTTGAGCAATATGTCACTGTATGGTGGAGCATCAGAAACAACTGATGAAGGAGAACGGGAACTTAATGAGGCTACTGCTTCAGGAAGATGGTCCATCTGCCACCATTAACGTTTCTGTCTTTTCCCTTAACAGTTCCCAAATTATCTTCCCTGTTCTGTGTGTCTTCAGCCTGGTGCTAATGACCCAGAAAAGGTAAGATCTCTACATTCTTGCTATGAACTGGAGGAAAATTGTGCACCATATGGTGGAGGCATAGTCTGCAAATAGTGTAGAGGAACACCTTGTTGATGCCATCAAAGTGATTTTCAATAATCCATCAAAAGTAAATCACACATGGATTTCAGATCTGGCTCTCATCTGAACTCCAAACTCCCATTTAAGATTTAAATTTGGTCCACATTCATGTGTGGACTTCATTCACAGTGAAGTGGCCAAATTCTAATGGAGGAGTTATTCCGATAATGCACGGAAATGAGCTATATTCTGGAATCCATTTGAAGTTTGGACGGTTTATATATATTTTTATTCATCCATGTTGCTAGCTAGGTCAGCATTTATTGCCCAATCCTAAATGCCCAGAAGGCAGCTTTAAGTCAACCCCATTATGGTGGCTCTGGAGTCACATGTAGGCCAGGAATTTTCCTGATAACTGATAATGCTTTTATGGTCACCATAGGATTATAGAATTCCTACAGTGTGACAGCAGGCCATTCAGCCCATTGGGTGCACGGCAACGCTCCGAAGAGCATCCAACCCCTATCCTATCCCTGTAAGCCTGCACTTCTCATGGCTAGCCTACACACCACTGGTCACTATGGGCAATTTAGCTTGGCCAAGCCACCTGACCTGCACATCTTTGGATGATGGGACAAAACTGGAGCACCCGGAGGAAATCCACGCAGACATGGGGCAAATGTGCAAACTCCACACAGGCAGTTAGACTCTTAATTCCACATTAAAAATTAAATTCAAATTCCAATATCTGCCTTGGAGGGATTCCGAATATTATCTCAGTTTTTGAACTAACAGTCTCGTAATAAAACCACTTGGACATTATCTCCCCATATGTCCAATAATAAGGACCCAGTGAGAGCAGATTTATGATGTGGCATCAGAAATGTTAAAACTATTCTTCCTGGGACAGAAATCAGTAAGGGAGATCAAATTTTAATTTTAAAAATGAGAGATTTTGTACAGAGTAAGTAAATAAAGCTAAAATAATAAGCTGTTTTGCAGAAATTATTTCTGTGAAGATTAGACCAATCACAACAGAGTTAAAATTGTTGGTAAAGGAGCTAAACAGTTGACAAGGAGATTATTTTCAGAGTTGTCAGGATCACTGCCTGACAGGTGGTGGAATTTGATTTGATAAATAGTTTTAAAGTAGCTTTTAATGTCTTTATGATTCTATCTGGGAACGTATTACAAGGTTACAGGAATTTAATCACAATCTGTGAGATAGTTCATGCAGAGAATATCAACTACCTGGGAGGAGGTTACAATCAAATCCCATTCATTCATAGATGTATGAAACACTTTGATATAAAAAATCTACAATCAGGAATTAATTCAAAAGGTTTGGATAATGCACATAAATAAACAAAATGAATACCTAAGAGTTAGTTGTAGACAGGAGGTCACATTGATTGTTCAGCTATATCCCAACATGAGACCGTATAAGTAATAGAAATCAACAGCTGTGAACCTTAGGCTTGAATGGGAAGGTAAACTGTGAGGAATATGCAGAAGTGTTTTAGTGTGTTTTGGACAAAATGACTGAATGGAACTATGTATGGCAGATGAAGTATAATATGGACAAAAGTGAAATTATCCACTTTGGTAGCAAAAACAGGAAGGCGCATTATTATCTGAATAGTGATCGGTTGAGAAAAGGGGAGGTGTAACACTACCTGGTGTCCTTGTACACCACTCACTGAAAGTAAACCCTCAGGTGTAACAGGTGCTGAGTAAGGTACATAGCATGTCGACCTTTGTAGCAAAAGGATTTGAATATGGTGGTCTTGCTGTAATTGTACAGGGCCTTAGTGAGACCACACCTGGCATGTTGTGTGCAGGTTTGATCTCCTTATCTGAGGAAGGCTGTTCTGGGTATGAAAGGAGTGCCACAAAGGTTTATCAGATCACTTCCTGGGCTGGCAGGATTGACAGGTGAAGAGAGGCTGGGTTGGTTAGGATCTTATCCATTAGAAGAATGAAGGCTATTCTCATGGGAAGCTATAAAATTCTAATAGACTAGGCCAGGAAAATGGAGGATGGATATTCCTGATGACTGGAGAGTCCTAAACCAGGGGTCACAGACAAAAGATAGATGGCAGGTCATTTAGGACTAAGATAAAGGGCAATGTCTTCACCTATAGAGTGTGGAGCCTGTGGAAGTCTCTATCACAGAAAGTGGTTAAGTCCAAAACATTGAATGTTTTCAAGAAGGAGATAGATATAGTACCTAGAGTTAAAGGGATCAAAGGGTAAGGAGACAACATGGGAGCAGGATACTGGATTAGATAGTAAGCTGTGAACATAATGATTCGTGGAGCAATCTGAAAGGCCAGAGGGCTGCTGCTGTTATCTTCTATGTTTGCAGCCAAACAGACCGCTCCCAGAAATACCTTTCAGGTGCAGCAGTGATTTACTTGCAATTCACTACTGTATTCACTGCTCACAATTTGATCTCTTCTACACTGGGGAGACAAAATGCAGACTGGGCCAACACTTTGTGAAACACTTACATTCGGTCTCCAAACATAACCCTGAGCTTCTAGTGCCTGCCACTTCAACACACCATGTTCCCTGGCCAACAGCTCTGCCTCAGGTTTGCTGTGGTGCTCCAGTAAAGCTCAGTGTACGCTGGAAGAACAGCATCTCATTACCTGCTTGGGGACCCTACATCCTGCAGGACTCAATACCAAGTTCAAACCTTCTTCTATATCCTTATCCCAATCCCCATACACCAGATCCTGGCATTACATGCCTGCTTTCATCAGTGCCAACCCATTTTCATCTGGAGCGTCGGAGGCTGAGGGGTGACCTTATAGAGGTTTACAAAATTATGAGGGGCATGGATAGGGTAAATAGGCAAAGTCTTTTCCCTGGGGTGGGGGAGTCCAGAACTAGAGGGCATAGGTTTAGGGTGAGAGGGGAAAGATATAAAAGAGACCTAAGCGGCAACTTTTTCACACACAGGGTGATACGTGCATGGAATGAGCTGCCAGAGGAAGTGGTGGTGGCTAGTAGAATTGCAACATTTAAGAGGCATTTTTCATTGGGTATATAAAGAGGAAGTGTTTGGAGGGACTAGGTTAGGGTGGGATATCTGGTTGGCATGGACGGGTTGGACCGAAGGGTCTGTTTCCATGCTGTACATCTCTATGATTCTACTAATGATCCCTATTACCAGCTTTTCTCTCTCCCAGACTCACCATTATCCATCCCTTTTTCTGCTTAACTGCTGCTTTCTCTCTCTCTCCCTCTCTCACTTTCTGGTCTCCATTTCCACCTATTGCACACACCTTCTCCCTCTCCTCCATGTCCTGTCTTCAGCATATATCCCACCTTCCCCCAGCTACCATCAGTTCTGAAGAAGGGTCACTGAACCGGAAACATTAACTCTGCTTTCTCTCCATAGATGCTGCCAGACCTGCTGAATTTCTCCAGCAATTTCTGTTTTCGTAAATAATCACTTTGTTCGCTGGTACACTGAGGGATGGTGGAGGCTGAAGTGGAGCATAAATGGGATGGTTGAATTGAATGACCAGTGTGTGTTGTACATTCTGCATAATTCAACATAACCTAAAACGATTCAGAACTATTGAATCTGAACTCTAGAATAATCCGGTGAATAATAATAATTCTGTGCCCTAATTTACCCTTCCCACTGGATTATTATTCTTCCTGATCTTTCCACTTTCTCTGCAGTTCTGCTCTGTGGAGTTTGAGGTTCTGGCTTTCTGCGTGAACAATCTGGAGGAAAAGATCCATAAAAGGTAAGTGTGGTGAGGTGGAATATAGAACATAGAACAGTACAGCACAGAACAGGCCCTTCGGCCCACGATGTTGTGCCGACCACTGATCCTCATGTATGCACCCTCATACAGAATATGTTGCATTCTGGAAGGCAGTCCTGCTGTCTATGTTACCAGCCCTCACCCCAGTCCTCTTTTTCAATGGTTGGGCCATCACCTCCCATCAGAAGTCTCCGCAGTTGGGCCACAAATGGGCAAAAGCACCGCTGTGGTGTGCCATTACCATCTACAAGGTGGCTGATCAGGACTCCCAATCATCCCCTCTCTCTCACTTCCTGCCAAATAGCTACATGGGAAGGATTTACAGGCTGGTAATCAACCTGCATGGCCACACCACAAACGCATCTCTAATGGCCAACAAAGCTGCTGGTCCTGAGGTAGGGACGTTACCAATGTCATAAACCCTCCTCCAGTGATTCTGCTGTATCCCCATATTTTGTGAAAATAGTCAAATATCGAACACCATTGTAGCACCTGTAACACATTAACTTCAACACAATAACATAGTACTACTTGAATTGTGCAGTACTCAGAGTTCCAATTGGCTGCTCCAAAATGGTCAATTGACAGTTTGCGTACTCCCGGCTGAAAGGGAACCAACACTGGGCAGATAGATTGAATTATAAGCTACCATTCAGTGAGCTTTTAGTGATTCCTAGGAATAAACTAGTTGCTGACACCATTACTGAGTGAAGCTCTCACCTTGAAGCATTATCTAGTCATTGGCCTGAAGAGGATTTGATAGCACAAGGCAAGGACAAGAGGTTAGGCTCTAACCTTTCACCTGAAGAAGGGCTTATGCCCGAAACATCGATTCTCCTGTTCCTTGGATGCAGCCTGACCTGCTGCGCTTCTCCAGCAACACATTTTCAGCTCTAACCTTTCACCACAGAGTCTAAGGTGGGATCAGGTCCAGATGCCAATGGGCCGCGGAGTGGCAGATGGCATCTAATTTAGATGAGGTGCTGCATTTTCGAAAGGCAGATCAAGGCTGGACTTATGCACTTAATGGTAGGGTCCTGGAGAGTGTTGTTGAACAAAGACATCTTGGAGTATAGATTCATAGTTCCTCGAAAGTGGAGTCACAGGTAGATAGGATAGTGAAGAAGGCTACTTTTGGAATACTGCATGTAATTCTGGTCTCCCTGCTATAGGAAGAATGTTGTGAAACTTGAAAGGGTTCAGAAAAGATTTACAAGGCTTTCGGAGGGTTTGAGTTAAGGGGAGAGCCTGAATAGGCTCAGGCTATTTTCCCTGGAGGATCAGAGGCTGAAGTTTATAAAATCACGAGGAGTATGGATAGGGTGAATAGACTAGGTCTTTTCCCCAGGGTGGGGGAGTCCAAGACTAGAGATCATAGGTTAAAGGTGAGAGGAGCAAGATTTAAAAGGGGCAACTTTTTCATACAGGGTGTGTATGGAATGAGCTGGCAGAGGAAGTGGTGGAGGCTGGTACTATTCCGACATTTAAAAAGCATCTGGATGGGTTTATGAATAGGAAGGATTTAGTGGGATATGGGCCAAATGCTGGCAAATGGGACTGGATTAATTTTGGATATCTGGTCGGCATGGACGAGTTGGACCGTTGGGTCTGTTTTCGTGCTGTATATCTCTATGACTCTATCTATGACCATGACTATGTTGTCCGTTGTTAGGAGCGTAATGTTAGTCCTGTTCATGAAAAGCTACATCAACCTTTCTTCATTCAGCACCAATGGACAATCTTTCAGCAACTTAAAGAAAACATGAAGAATGGTGTGAGGAAAGAAAAATAAACGCCACGTTGGTCTCTTCAGAATGTAGCTGAGGAACACTGACAACATAAAGAGAAGTTTAGTTTGCGTTTATCTCACATTATATTTGCCTTGAGAGTATTTGATGGGACAGTGTAGAAACAGCTTTACTGGTGTGTACAAGTTTACTCATTCCCCATTTTCTGGGGTTCCTTAAGGTGTGAACTCATCACGTTCTGGAACACTCTGTCTAAAACTCTCCAACTCTATCACTGTCTTTGCTCCTTTACGTTGCTCCTTCAAACCTACCTCTTTGGCCAAGACTTTGGGCCTTTTCCCCTTGTAATTGCGATGTCGTGTCAATTTTTGTTTTGATAGCACTTCTGTGAAGTGCCTTAAGATGTTTCACTGTGAGACGGACATGCTATAAATTCAAGTTGTTGTTGTACAGATTACTACAGTATTTAATCTGTTCTTGTGGTGTGGAAAACCCAGCGCATTAAGGATCTATCCACATGGGAGACTGATAGCGTGGGTAGGGAATGGCAATGTCACCTCCCTGAAAAACAACAGCCTTTTAGCTTTTCGAACAATCCACCAGTTTTTATATATAAATAGATAAATATATTTAATTTTAGTGTTGATCACGTTTCTCTTCTTTATTTTGACAGGAGTTCTGTGCGTCTGGCTATACGTAAAATACAATATGCTCCAAATCAGTCAGGGCCACAGCCTAGTGCCCATATCAGCAAGCATTTCCTGATGTCAGACCAGCCACTCCACCTGACGGCCACGCTCAATAAAGAGGTGAGGGGACACTGGACAGGACTTACTAATTGGATAATGGCGAAGAACGTGGTTTTATCATCAAAGGGAAGATAAAGATAGGAATAATACATTCACCTCCCCCCACCCCCCCCACCCCCCCACCCCCTCCCCAAGGCTCCTCCGCCATTCTAACTGATCGTGATTGATCTGCACCTCAGCTTCATTGATCTGCCTTTGCTCCAAATCCCTAATGGCAATTCCTAAAAAAGAAATCCATTTCAGTCTTAATAACTTCAATTGCCCTGACTCCAGCTAGCTCCAGTCCTTTCTACCTTTTGTATGCAAAAGACGCATCCTGATTTCACTCAAGTGTAACTCAGCACTAGTTTAAAAATTAGGTCCTATTCCCTCATTTATCTACCAGACAGCCCTCTGTCTCACCTTTGACAGGAAGAATAGAAAAGCAGAATATTGTTTCAGAGAGTGATCACAGAGCTCTGATCTACAGAGGTTCCAGTACATGTATCACACAATTTGCAGCTACAGCAAGTGATTATGAAGACAAATGAAATGTTGTCATTTTTTGAAAAAAGGCATTGAATCTAAGCATAGTGAAGTTTTGCCACAGCTATACAGGGCATTGGAGAGACCACTGCTGGAGTACTGTATACAGTTTTGGTCTTCTTATTTCAGGAAGAATATAATAGCATTGGCAGCAGTTCAAATAAGGTTCACTCAGTTGACTCCTCAAATGACAGAGTTATCTCATGAGGAAAGGTTGGACAGGTTTATCTTGTACTCAATGGAATTGAGAAGAATGAGGTGTGATTTTACTGAAACATTTAAAGCTCTGAGGAGACATGACAGGGTGGATGCTGAAAAACTGTTTCCACTTGTGAGAAAGATCAGAACCAGCAGAATGCAGTTTAAAATTAAGGGGTCTCCCTTTTAAGACAGAAATGTGGGAATTTTTCACTCTGAGTTTTGTTAGTTTGTTGAATTCCCTTCTGCAGAGAACAGTCAAGATTGCATCATTGAATAGCTTAAAGCTGGGATGGATAGATTCTGGATTGAGAAGGAACATGACTGATCTTATTTGATTGGATTTATTGTCACATGTACCTAAATACAGTGAGAAGTTTTGTTTTGCGAGCTGTGTAGGCAGATCATAAAATACAAGGACAAACAGACCATAGGGTGCTTGGGCAGACCAAGGCATATAAGGTGATGTCTGCACAGGAGGTGCACCAAAGCAAGTTAGTAATTTTTATAGACTGAGAAATGAGGTTTAAAGGTGCAGAGCAGTTGTAAGAAATGTGAGGATAAGATCTACCTTCGAGAGCTTGCAAAGTCTTACCCAGTGTCAGTGCCATCTTGAATCTAAGTAACAGAGCAGCTTTGAGGGACTACTCCTGTTTCAAAGTTGTATGCTCAGATGTCATCAATCCATCCAAGTTTTTATAAGCTGTCTTTGTAATGTAAACCTTCAAACTTCAGGATGAATTTGTGTTGAGTGCCTCTCCAAAAGCACTTCCCCTAAAGTACAATGCTGAGAATTGAATGCAATGCTTTAGATAGGATCTGACCATACCTTTATTGATCTGAGGAATAACCTCCTCCTTTTCATATTTCAGGTCCTTTAACATTGAGGCAACATTCCAGCAGCCTTTTTGATTGTTTTAATTTACTGATTAGCTTTCAGCAACTTGTCTGGATTCTCAAATTGCTTCGCTCCAATACAAATTTCTCAAAACTTGGAAAATAAACTGATTTCTTGAGTCTGAAATGGATCATCTCATCTCACCTCACCTCACCTCAACTCAACTCAACTCAACTCACCTCACCTCACCTCACCTCACCTCACCTCACCTCACCTCACCTCACCTCAACTCAACTTATCTCATCTCAACTCACCTTACCTCCACTCCCCCACAATTTGCTGGAAACACTCAGCAGGTCTAGCAGCACTTGGGAAGAGAAATCAGAGTTAACATTTTGGGTCTGGTGACCCTTCCTCAGAACTGATGGTGACTAGGAAAATGTTGTACTATATATGCAGAAGATAGATTGGGGGGAGAGAGGGAGAGGAGTAAATTATAGGTGGGGATACAGCCGAAAGAGAGAGAAGAAGAGTTGGACAGACAAAGGAGTGAATAACAATCTGGCTAGGTGGGTGAATGGGGATTGTTAGTGGCTAACAATAGGTAGTGTGTAATGGCAGACTATTTGATAACAAGGCCTGGTGTGTGTGGATACGGCACTAGCATATGGGAGAGTTCGGGCCCTAAAATCATTGAACTTGATATTGAGTTCAGAGGGCTGCAGGGCTCCCAAGCAGGAAGTGAGGTGTCAATCTTCCAGCTTGCACTGAGCTTCATTGGAGCACTGCAGCAAGCCTGAGACAAAAATGTTGGCCAGGGAACAGGATGGTGTGTTAAAGTGGCAGGCAACGGGAAGCTCAGGGTCATTTTTGCGAGCAGAACGTAGGTGTTTTGCGAAATGGTCAACCCATCTACGTTTTGTTTCCCTAATGAAGAGGAGACCACATTGTGAGCAGCGAATGCAGTAGGCTAGATTATGTGTCGTGCTGCTTCACCTGAAAGGTATGTGTGAGCCTTGAGAAGGGAGGAGGTAAATGGGCAGGTGTAACACCTTCAGCGGTTGCAGGGGGGTACTGTGGGATTGGGGGGGGTAGAATGTTTGGAGTGGAGGAAGAGTGGACGAGGGTGTCCAGGTGGGAATGGTCCCTGTGGAAAACAGTCAAGGGAAGGGAGGGGAATATGTGTCTGTTGATAGCGTCTCGCTGGATGTGGGAGAAATGGCAGCTAATGAAAATCTAGCTGTGACTGCTGGTGGGATGGTAGGTAAGGGCAAGGAGAACCTTATAGCTGTTGCAGGAGGGAAGAGAGAGGGTGAGGGTGAAAGTACAGGAAATGAGTCAGGCCTGGTTGAGGGCTGTGTCAACAATGGTGCTGGGCAATCCTCATTTGAGGAAGAAAAAGGACATTTTGGAGGTTCCCTTGTGGAAGAAGACCTCATCATAACAAATGTGACAGATATGTGAACTGGGAGAATGGAATGGAGACTTTAGAGGGTGTGAGGTTGTATAGGCTAGGTAGCTATTGGGAGTCTGTGAGTTTGCAGTGGATATTAATGGCCAGTCTATCCCTAGACATGGAAACAGATGTTGAGGAAGGGAACAGAGGAGTCAGAGATAGACCAGGTGAAAATGAGGGCTGGATGAAAATTGGTAGTAAAATCGATGAACTTTTCCAATTCCTGACGAGAGAGGGAAGCAGCACTGATGATATCATCGATATATCAGAGAAAGAGTTGTGGGTGCAGGCCAGAACAGGACTGGAACAAGGAATGTTCTCATATTTGTTTCACATTGAATTCTGTTTGCTCTAATTTCTCCCCACTATGTGTGTGTCTTTCTCATTCATTGCTTCAATCTTATCATTTTTATTGTCCCTCTTACATTTACAGTAACTCAAGATACAAAGTGACAGTTTTGATCAGACATAGAGTTTAATGTACTTAACTTTCTCTTGTCATAATGGAAAATAATAGACATGCTTCCCTCATGATTTAAATAAAATCTTTTTGAATTATATTTGTGTATTTGTCCCTGAGGCCTGGTGGAATTATACCTGGCTGTCTTTACAGCCCTTATAGCTGACTGTCAATTCTCTGTCACAATCTCCTTTGTGGTTAGTGTATACTCCTCCCTCATAGCCAAAAGAATCAGAGATTTCCCAAAACACTGATTGCTCGGTCTTTATTGAATGCTGAGTTTACAGCCTTGAGGAACATTATGCCAAATCTCAGCTGGCTAGCATGTTAATCACCTATCATCTCAGTGTTTGCATTTAATCTTTAAAATCATGTACATAGAGTCATAGAGTCCGACAGCACGGAGACAGGCCCTTTAGCCTAAACTGGTCCATGCTGACCAAAATGTCCATCCACATGAACCCCATTTCCCTGCACTTAGCCTATATCCTTTGAATCCTTTCCTATCCATGAATTTGTCCGAATGCCTTTTAAATGTTGTTAATGTATCCACCTCAACCACTTCTGCTGGCAGCTCATTCCATATGCATACCAACCTCACGTTCCCTTTTAGTCTTTCCCCTCTCACCTTAACCTGATGCCCTCTAGTCCTTGATTCCCCAACCCTGGGAAAAGAGACTGAGTGCATTCACCCTATCCATGCCTCTTGTGATCTTATATACCTCTATAGGATCCCCCCTCAGTCTCCTATGCACTAAAGAAAAATGTCCTAGCTTATCCAACCTCTCCCTATTACTCAGATTCTTGTATGATACACTTTTCTTTAAAATCCTGAAATGTAAATATTAATTCTTTTTTGAATGTAAGTCTGTAGAAAAATGCAAGAAGTGGCACGCTCTATGATGAATGAGATAGTGAGGAAAGTCCCGATTGGCATGGGTTAGATGCAAAATGGAGCTCCCTCTACATTCCCCTAAAATTAGCTCAGCTTTAACCTGAAGGATACAGTCTTTATTCCTTCAGTGTGACAGTTTGCAACGGTCATTTTGAACAGGCAATCTTTTGATCTTGTATCATGGGTGGCAGCTCATTTACAGTGAATGTAATGGAGAATTGTTGCTGTGTTCCTCTGGTTTCCTTGTACAGTTGGCCATTGCATGTAAGGGCCTTTGTATTACTAGAAGAGAAAATGAGGTCTGCAGATGCTGGAAATCAGAGATGGAAATGTGTTGCTGGAGAAGCGCAGCAGGTCAGACAGCATCTAGGGAACAGGAGAATCGACGTTTCGGGCATTAGCCCTTCAGTTTAGTATCAAGTTCGGGTCTTTTATCTTAGTCATGTATCTGCAACAAGCGTGACAGAAAGGACCGACCTTTATTTTTCTGGAAGCTGTTAAACAGGAAAAAAACCGATTGCATCCAACTGTCTGTCACAAAGATGCTTTAACAAATTTGAGCCTGATTGGGATAATGACAGTCCTGTAACTTTTATTCTGTATATTGCATTAATTTACTTCACTCCTCATCTTCTTAAGAAAGCTTCCTGACAAACTGGTGTGCATAACCACTTTAATGATTATGTACGGCCCCACTTAGTTAGTTGGTAAATCCAACTCCGAACTGAATTGTAAGAGATCTATGAGCTGCAACAAACTTCACTGATCTCAGCCTGGGTCACAGCAATGGATGTATTGTAGAGGGAAGACATGTTGATTCCTGGCTGCAAGTACCTATCCAATGATTCTTGCTAGCAGTCATCGTGAGTCTCAAGCAAGGACAGAACTGGGTTTGCCTGTGATGCTGCTACAGTTGAATAGCCCGGGGATACTTGCTAAACTGAGATATGAAAGAACAGACTCGGACGAAGCCCTAGAGAGGAGCAGGCAGCACCTGGGTGGCCGGGTTCTCAGAAAGAGTTGGCACTTTCAGGACAGGAAGAGAGAAAGTTAAAACCAAAGAGCATAGTTTGAGCTAATTACTTATTTCTTTCCTCAGGTATACTGCCACGGAGAGCCTATCAACGTCAGTATCGAAGTGGCTAATAATTCGAACAAGGATGTGAAGAATGTCAGACTATCAGGTATGGTGGAGCTGGTGTGCTTATGGACTAACTACCTGGAGGATCTGAGTTCAAATTCCATGAGGGCAGGTTGGAAGATTGAGCTTGATAACACCGGATAGCTCTGGTCACTAGAAAAGTGACCATAGAAACCACTAAATTTCTAGCTCTGTGGGGAAGGGTATTGGCCATTCTTTCTTTCTTTTGTCTGGGCCAGCCTTCATTAAATCCAGAATCACAATACAGCGTTATCTCTTAAAACTTTGCAATGTCTTGCCAATTAAACCTCTCTGTAGTAGAAACAGTGCGAGGTTCAAAAAGAAACGGCGACCACTTTCTTTGTGAGAAGATTTGTAGCTCGGGTGCTCGTTGTGGTTCTGTTTGCCGAGCTGGGAATTTGTGTTGCAGACGTTTCGTCCCCTGTCTAGGTGACATCCTCAGTGCTTGGGAGCCTCCTGTGAAGCGCTTCTGTGATCTTTCCTCCGGCATTTGTAGTGGTTTGAATCTGCCACTTCCGGTTGTCAGTTGCAGCTGTCCACTGCAGTGGTCGGTATATTGGGTCCAGGCCGATGTGCTTATTGATTGAACCTGTGGATGAGTGCTATGCCTCTAGGAATTCCCTGGCTGTTCTCTGTTTGGCTTGTCCTATAATAGTAGTGTTGTCCCAGTCGAACTCATGTTGCTTGTCATCTGCGTGTGTGGCTACTAAGGATAGCTGGTCGTGTTGTTTCGTGGCTAGTTGGTGTTCATGGATGCGGATCGTTAGCTGTCTTCCTGTTTGTCCTATGTAGTGTTTTGTGCAGTCCTTGTGACCAGTTTCCTAAAGCAACAGGGAGTTGAGCCGTGATCCTGCCCCAAAAACACATTTTTAAAAATGCCGCTAAGATTATCCCAATGCTTCCACTCTGATTTCACTAATCCCTTTCATTAACATCAAAATGGTAACATAAAGGTAACCATTTGTTCACTTTTGAAATATGGTTTAACAAGAAATCAGATTGCATGTAAAAGCCAAGCGACATTTAACATCTTAAATTTAATGATGTGTCTGAAGCTTCAGTGTTAACTGCTGAGTCTCTCAGTAAACAGTGCTTCATTAGCAATCTCTGAGTTACCAGCTCAAATTTGTAAATCCCTGAGTGAACAGCACTAACAAATGAGCCTTTGATTAAAGTGTGTTACCCTAGTGAGTAAACACTAACAGGTAGCAATTAAATAAAAGCAAAGTATTGCAGATGCTGGAAAACATAAATGAAAGAAGCAGAATGTGCTGGAGAAACTCTGACAGCATCTGTGGAGATAGAGACCGAGTTAATGTTTCACACTCCATGTGACTCTTTTCCCTTAAAATATGGGACAGTTGGTCACTGTGTGTTAAAACTCTACCTTCTCAAGTGGATTAATTCAAAGAAGATTAGAGGGGTTATCCCTGTTCCATTGACAATGTCAATCAACGTCACTTATAATAGTTTTCTGGTCATTGTTACACTTGCTTTTCGTGGGTGCAAACTGCTGTCATCTTTCCTATTTTATAACAGTGACTCCACTTCCAAAAATACTTAATTGACTGAAAGTTGGAAAAGGTGCTGTTTAAATGTTAATTTTTCTTCCTTTCTCTCAATTTCTTTTGCACCTTTTCCCGTACCAATACGTAATTTTTGTAGAAAGCTGCTCACAGTATGCAAAGTGAGCTCGAAAAAGCTTTTTTTTACAAGATTAAAAACTTCCCAGTTTTTCTAAATAATTTGTCAAGAAACGAGCCTCAGCGATCTGCTTATATTTTTTAATGGCTCTACTAATCTGCATCACTTCCTTTTCTGATTTGTGTATCTGTGCTCCCTCTGCTCCACACGTTCATTTAGATTTTTATTATCTGAGCAGTCTGTGAGCTCCTTATTCTTCTTAATGAAGCATACCATCCTACATTTACCGAGAGTTCCATTTCCAATTGTGTGTCCATTCTGCAGATTAATTTATATCTCTTTTTGTGTTGCCAGTGTTTACACTGTACTCCTAATTTTGTTTCCCAAAGGGCCTAATTTTAACTCACGTGAAACCCATCACCTACTTGGGGTTAAAATTAGGCCCTTTGACTTGGATTATGAACCATTTTTGCAACAGCGAACTCTGTGCATTTAGTGGGCCTGAAATTCTTTCCTCTGTTCTCAGTTGAACAAGTGACTAACGTGGTGCTGTACTCGAATGATACTTACACTGAGGAAGTTGCTTTGGAGGAAACCAAGTAAGTATAGCACTTTGTTCACATTCCTGAAGAAGGGCTAATGCCCGAAACGTCGATTCTCCTGTTCCCTAGATGCTGCCTGACCTGCTGCGCTTTTCCAGCAACACATTTCCATCCCACATTAGACAAGGCTCAAGGATGATAAGAACTCTGCATGAGGACCTGAACTCTGTGGGGCAATCTAGTCTGTATAGCCAGGATGTGGATGTGCCGATATTGGACTGGGGTGGATACAATTAAAAATCACACAACACCAGGTTATAGTCCAACAGGTTCATTTGCAAGTACTAGCTTTAGGAGCGCTACTCCTTCATCAGCTAGCTACCCTCATCACTTGATCTCTGCTTGAAGGGAATTGCATGTGTACATCCCACTCAGGTAAGGCTGAGATGCCCTGCACAGTTAAACAGCCCATCGACAGCATTGCCACAAAGCACAAATTAAACAAAATCCATCTTTTAACTCCATCAGTCCTCTATAGGATCATAGAATCCTCACAGTGTGGAAACAGGCCGTTTGGCCCAATAAGTCCACACTGACCTTCCAAACAGCACCCCATCCAGATTGATCCCCCATATACTATCCCTGCAACCCTGTGTTTCCCTCACATAGGACCTCACATTTAGCAAAATTGTATTCTATCTGCTAGACCCTTGTCTACTCACTTAACCTATCTATGTCCCTCGACAGACTTTCAGTGATCTCCATACACTTTGCTTTACCAATCATTTAGTGTCATCTGCAAACTGTGACACACTAAACTTGATCCAAATCATTTATGAATATCGTAAAAAATGTTGTCCCAACACTTATCCCTGAGGCACACTACTAGCCACTGATCTTCAACCAGAAAAACACCCTTTTAGACCATAAGACCAAAACACATAGGAGCAGAAATTAGGCCATTCAGCCCATTGACTCTGCTCCACCATTCAATCATGGCTAATAATTTTCTCAAACCCATTCTCCCACTTTTTCCACATAACCCTTGATCCACTTGACAATCAAGAACCTGTCTATCTCCGTTTTAAATATACTTGTTAATCTGGCCTCCACAGCCTTCTGTGGCAGTGAATTCTATGGATTCCCCATTCTCTGGCTGAAGAAGTTTCTCCTTATCTCTGTTCTAAAAGGTCTTCCCTTTACTCTAAGGCTGTGACCTCTGGTTTAATCTCTCCTACCAATGGAAACATCTTCCCATCATCCACTCTGTCCAGGCCATTCAGTATTCTGTAAGTTTCCATTAGATTCCCACCCCATCTTTCTAAATTCCATTGAGTATAGACCCAGAGTCCTCAACCATTCCTCAAATGTTAAGCTTTTAATTCCTGGGGCCATTGCCATGTACCTCCTGTGAACACACTCCAAGGTCAGTACATCCTTCCTGAGGTTTGGAACCCAAAACTGCACACAATACTCCAAAGGGTTATCCCTACTCTTTGCTTTCTATTAGTTAATCAATCCTCTAGCCATGCTAATACATCACCCATAACACCGTGCACCTTTATCTTATTGTGAGGCACCTTGTCCAATGCCTTCTCGAAATCCAAATATACCATATGCACCGGTTTCTGGTTATCCACCATGGTGTACTCCAGTAAATTAATTAAATATGCCCTGCCTTTCATGAACCCATGCTACATGGTTTGGTTTGGTTTGGTGTGGTTGGTCAACACACACATGATGGTCTGAAGGGCTTGTTTTTATGGTGTTTAACTCTAAACTTCTGAACTTCATCAGTTTAAGGTCTTTGAATTCTGAGCAGATTGAGGAAGTCATGGAGAGTGGGAGTTTTTCTTTTCTATCTGTATTTTTAGATAGAGACAACAGAAAGTGGTTAAGTAAAGAACTGTTATAACCTCTGGTGAAATAACACTAGTGTCCATATGGCCGTGCAGGATACCCTTTTCAATATAGCTCAGAGTGGTCAGGGTCCCCAAAGTAGCAAGCAGGAACTTACTGGCTGGATATGTTGTAGGGCGGTAGGTATTTGGCTACTTTCAATTGGATTCTTTTGTTAAATGTCAATGTTCTCTTTTAACTAGTGACCAGATTGCTTCAGGCTCCAAGTTCGCTCAGACCTACGTGCTCTTGCCATTAATGGCCAACAACCGTGATAAGCATGGCATTGCCCTCGATGGTAGGATCAAGCAAGAGGATACGAACCTGGCTTCTTCCACAATGTAAGGCAATAAGATTTGATTTGGGGGAAGGGAAGGTGATGGAGTTTGAGAGGAAGGAAGGAATGGACAGTGCTATGGGAGAAAGGGAGTTGGGCAGGAGAGAAAGACTGAATGGAGGGAGGTGGGCTAGCAGAGGAAGGACATTCGGTGTATTAGCCTCATACTGCACCATCTTGGTCTGGGTGGTAACCGTTGTTTTGACTGTTTGACATACAATGGCGAGGACACTGGCAGAGCAACAGAAGTGAGAATGCTTTCATAGAATCATACAAACTCATTTGTGGGATATGGGCTTTGCTGGCTAGGCCTAATTGCCCTCAGTTTTTTTCACTCTGCCCATGTAGCTAGAGTTCCCCAAACCTGGAAGTGTTCTCGTTAATCTTAACTGCACTTTTTCTCATTCTCTGGCATGCTTCCTAAAATCCACTGCCCATGGTGCTCCAGATTTTAGAATTAGAATCCCCACACAGTGGAAACAGGCCATTTGGCCCAACAAGCCCACTCTGACCCTCTGAAGTGTAACCCACTCAGACCCATTCCCCTGCCCTATTACTCTACATTTACCCTTGACTAATGCACCTGAAGAAGGGCTTATGCCCAAAACGTCGATTCTCCTGTTCCCTGGATGCTGCCTGACCTGCTGCGCTTTTCCAGCAACACATTTTCAGCTCTGACCTAATGCACCTAGCCTACATATCCCTGAACACTATGGGCAATTTAGCATGGCCAATTCACCTAACCTGCACATCTTTGGATGAACTGAACCAGTGTTTTAGACAGATTTGCCATAATTTCACTGTTTTTACAAACCTTGCCTTTACTCATAAGACCCAATATGGGCGAAACTTTATTAACTGCTTTCTCAACTTGCTCTGCCTCCTCCAATAATTTGTGCACATTTTTCCACAGGTCATAGGAACATGGGAATTAGGCACAGGAGTAGGGCATTAGGCCATTCTGCTCAAAGCCCTTTGAGTTTGCTGTGTCATTTGATAAGATATGGTCCCTCTGTCTTTCAGAATTCTGGATTTTATCTGCTGTCTCCTCATCCTTCCTACCAAAAGGAATCACTCAATAGTTCTCTGGATTAAATTGCACCTGCCACTTCTCCCCCTATTCTGTCAAAGTCCTCTTGAAGTTTATTTCCTGTGCTACTCACAGTTTGCAGCACAGTTTTGAGTCATCTACAAAAATCTGAAACTGAATTCTGTATGCCAAGGTCTATTTCATTGATATAAATTAGTGGTCATAAAGTCAATCCCAAGAGAACTATTTCCTGTCATCCAGTCAACTTTATATCCACCACTGTCCCTGACACTGCAAGAACTTCAAATTTGCTGACAATTTTTTTTCAGGTAACACCTTCTCAAATGCCTTTTGGAAGTTCATGTGCACCACATCTACACATGACTCTGCTCAACAATCTCAGTTACCGCATCAAAAAAGTCCCTCAAAGTTCTCAGCATTGGACATCTGATGTGATGATTGATGCTACATGTACAGACCCAAGCACCAAGGTCCACAGAGCAGGGTTTCAGGTGAAGGGTCCAGGTTCATACTCCGGGCAGTGAACCAAGGTCCATAATGCAGGACATGAAATATCTATAATATGCGGTACAACATGAAGATGAGAAGAGATGCTCACACAAAGTAAGGAGTTGTGTTGGTTGCTCTGCAACATGGGTTTGAGAAAATTGAAGCAGAATGAAATGATTGAAGGAGATATGGGGATACAGGGATTGATGGAGTGCCTTGGCGATATAGAGTGTAATACCAGAGTAACCCTAGAGTAACAGCAGATTAATCTGTCTTTTCTCTGTTTCAGTTTGAAGGAAGGGGCTGACCGGGAAGTTCAGGGGATGTTGGTGTCCTATAAAGTGAAAGTCAGTTTGTTGATTCCTGGGTGAGTGATGTGCACAATTGCTTAATTCAATTCATACTAAATTTCCAGGACATTTTGTACTGAAAAATCTAAATGGAGTCATTCCATTTAGAACCCTAGCTGTGTCCAAGTTAGGGCTTTTATTTTGATTGACAAGTAGCTGTGTTTGTTATGTTTACAGCTGCTAAGGGATATTACAACTCCCCACACAGGAAAAGACTGATACTCTTTCTGGATAGACCATTTGCATCTCAGTGTGAATCCAATTAGTCTAGATTCACCACTTCCTGAAGTATCAGACTTAGTAACACTCTTGTCTTTGACTAAGTTGATTCTACATTCAAGACCAACTTCAGAAACTTAATCATATATTATAGATAAACACCTCAATGTAGGATGAGTCTTCAACATCAGGCTGTACCTTTCTCTCAGATGGATGTAAATGATCCCAGTAAACTATTCAAAGAAAAGCGAAAGAGATTTCACAATGTCTTGGCCAATATCTAAGGTACAACCAACATAATAAAACGTTGGTTATATGGTCATTATTTTGTTCCTGTTTGTAAGATGTTGCTGTATGTATATTGGTTTTCAATATTTCCCACACATCATTGTAATAGTGACCACACTACCAAAACTATTTTAGTGCAATAATGAAGCAAAACTTTGTTTCACTACATTAGCATTCTGCCTTCAAAAACATTGTTGTAATTGCCCCATTTCATTGATGGTTAATTAGATACAGAGGACTGCCCAGGACCAAACCGTCTTTTATATTGCATCAGGCTCTTTGCGTTTCATTAAATGATACAATTTCCTGCCTCATCTGTTTCTCAATTACTCCTTCCGTCAAAACATTCCATGGATACTCTTGGCACTATTCACCCTCCACCATATCCCAGGGCAATCTCTTCCCTACATTCTTTACACTCTAAATGAAATTAATTCAACTGTATTAAACACTTACGCAAAATATTAACTTTGCTGTTTTTCCTTCCTTGCAGTGTGTTGGGTGATCTAACGGCCAGGTGAAGTATTGTCAATTGTCATTCTCCAGTTAATTAAAACCATTACTAAATAGAAAGGCTTCACTGTGGCAAGGAAATGAATGCAATTTTCCTAAATATTTCATATCCTGACTGGCCCAGAAAATTTCCTGTCTTGATTTGGAATGATTTGTTTTAATTATCACCTTGCGAAAATAGAATAGTAGATGTTTTTCCAATGATCAGAGCATCCTAAGGCCACGTTCCTGAGCTGGTGCAAACCCATTAATGGAGCATTTATTCTCAGCTGATATGTGTAACAGATACGGGCTAACACTACAAGAAATGTCTAGAGACACAGAGAAGCTACGAGAACAATGGGTAACACACACACACACACATACTGTACATATATTATTTCATTATCTGTTACTCACTGCATCTCCCTGTAACTATATCACTGTCAGATGGGGTCATTAAACATTTCACGGACAGGGTGTCACTGGAACAATGTCTTCGCTGACCATGTTATAGTGACTTCTGTTGGCTGCCAGTGTTCAGTAAGCCTTTGCCATTATGATGACCCCGGGTTGGTAAATAAGTAATTTAAAGCAGCACTAGTAGTTTTGTCTCTAAGCCAAAAGGTTGAGTTCAGAGATTTGAGGCTGTAATTTACGGAGTGTTGTATCTCATAAGCTGCCATTGCCAGATCAGCAACCTAATCATTAAATAGTCAGTGGCCCCACAGCCAGTTCACACAGGGAACAGAATTTGTTGCCTCAAGGTGAGGCTTAAGCTCTCATGGGGGCCTTCCCACCTAACAGAGCTGCCATCCAATATCACCAGCCAGTGTCTGTGTAATGCCAACAGTGCCAAGTTTGAGCAGTTGTCACTGCCGGAATTACACACAATCCGTGAACAATAGGAGGCTGTGGAAGTGGATGTAAAGGTTAGTCCAAGGCATTCCTGGGACTTGGCTGCCAGACTCCAGTGATGGTGATGGGAATGGGGGTGGGGGAGCCTCACTTGAGAGACCTGTGGGTAAAGTTAAAGGAAGACATGGATTGAGGCAATGGGGTGTGCTTCAAATGGGCACAGGGGACTCCCAAATTATGTATCTCCATACTCCCTGCTTATCTGACACCAATGTGAACAATGAAAACTGCTGCACTACCAAGGTAGTGTGGGTCAGCCTCTAGTAAGAAAAGCAGGGGAGATAGAATGAGGCACTTAACCAGCCATTGATTGACCATGAACATCTAGGGGTGGGATAAAGGGGAGACTGGGCAAGTACAAAGCCAGTAAATAGGCCACACCGCTGTTATTTCACAAAGCCACCTGCCTTCACACGTACCAAACCAGATAGTTACCTGCACGGAAAATATCTCTCACCCCTCATAAAACCCACCTGATTTTTACCCTCAGTACTGAAAGTGAAAATGACCCTATTAAGCACATAGTCCAGTGCCACAGAGGGACTGCTGCATTATCAGAGGACCAACCTTTGGGTTAAGCAGTTAAACAGTCAATGAAGCAAAAAAAGAATCCATGGAACAGATTAAAATGTAGGAGAGTTCATTCGATTCCCTGACTGACAGTCTGCTCCATTCAACATCACAAAATTCCAGATTGTCCAGTCACTTAACTCATTCTGTTAATGGGCTCTCACTGTGTACAGTTTAGCCACAGCATTTCCTATATTATGACAGTGACCACATTTTGAAAGTATTTCATTGGTTATGAAGCTTTTTATTGGGAGATCATTAAAGATGAATTCCTTTAGCGAAGAGTGGAAATTTGTACCCCAATAAATCTGGTTGAATTTATCACAAGTCACTAGTGTTTATGACATTATAATAGGAGTGGTATTGAGTGATATTTTAAAGGCTCGTTTGTTGATGCTTTTTCTTCCTGTAGTGATGCGACAGTGGAAATACCTTTCCTGCTCATGCATCCAAATCCTGGTAAGTTTCACCTTTCAGTAAGATATCGTGGAATTTAGCTTCTGATGCATATTTCTCTAGTTTGTTAAGCATTAACCCTACCCAGAGCTGCCCATGTGACAGGGTCTTGAACAAGGAATAGGGATGGAAACAGGAAGTGCCAACTGGAGGACTGAGTGCCTTCTATCGAATACTGAACGGCATTAGTGTAAGGTCTCTAAAACCTGATTTTGTGAGAGAAATTAATGAGATGGTTAGTTGCGCCCACCTTTTATTTAGGTTGGTCCTGGAACCTCTGCAGTCTGCCTAGTCTTACGTTAAACCCCAGCAGCAGTTTGTATGATATCAGTCTTCTCTTCTGCCCACTCCCCTACTTCAGTCTGATACAGGCACATGCTCAAGCACGTTGAAAACAATGCTTTAGGAATTTAGCGAGAATCAGTTGGGTTGGGATGGAATGAGGAGCAATTGGCCAACTGAGCAACCAATTGAGGATTATGTGTCATTATAATAGGGGTGGTACTGAGTTGCCCCATTTTCATCTGAGAGAAGTCAACGGCTCAAGTGGCCCTGTAAGGACCCTACAAATATAATAAACAAACAATTCAATGAAATGTTTTAAGTAAAACAAATAGAACCTAAACTATTAAGGTTATTAATGTTTTTCATGTTTAATGTTTATCAGAATATCTCTGCATAGTAGAAGCTTCAAATATAACTCTGGGCACTGCATTTTGGAAGTGATTCGGGAATGGATGAATTGGAATCCTGTAGTAGGAATAGGATAGAAATAGCAGATTGGATATCGAATTATTAGGAACCCGAGATCAATTCTGCCATTCCATAGCGAAATCACGCTCGCAGAATTGACAGATCGAAAAGTCAAAGTGTCCCTATTGTAAAGACTCTATCTCCATCATATTTTCTGCAAACACCATTTTCCCCACTGGGAATGAATGAAAGCACCAAATAGTCCCTCATGGACCTTCATTCAGATGTTAGATTGTTACCTGGTATTTATGAACAAACTTGTGTTTCCCAACAATTCATCCCTGGTGTCACACTGAGCTCAACAGAATGGGACACTATAGAACATAGAACATTACAGCGCAGTACAGGCCTTTTGGCCCTCAATGTTGCCCTTACCTGTGAAACCAATCTGAAGCCCATCTAACCTACACTATTCCATTATCATCCGTATGCCTATCTAATGACCATTTAAATGCCCTTAAAGTTAGCGAGTCTACGACTATTGCAAGCAGGGCATTCCATGCCACTACTACTCTCTGAGTATAGAGCCAACCTCTGACATCTGTCCTAAATCTATCACCCCTCAATTTAAAGCTATGTCCCCTCATGCTAGCCATCATCATCCGAGGAAGAAGGGCTTATGCCCGAAACGTCAATTCTCCTGTTCCCTGGATGCTGCCTGACCTGCTGCGCTTTTCCAGCATCACATTTCCAGCTCTGATCTCCAGCATCTGCAGACCTCACTTTCTCCTCATATGCGTTCTTAACAACACTATCAACCTGGGTGGCAACTTTCAGGGATCTATGTAGCCGGACACCAAGATCTCTTTGCTCATCCACACTACCAAGAATCTTACCATCAGCCCAGTACTCTGCATTCGCGTTGCTCCTTCCAAGGTGAATCACCTCCCACTTTTCCGCATTAAACTCCATTTGCCACCTCTCAGCCCAGCTCTGCAGCTTATCGATGTCACTCTGTAACCTACAGCATCCTTCTGCACTATTCATGCAACTCTACCTCAATGACCTTTGTGTCATTCGCAAATTTACTAACCCATCCTTCTATGTCCTCATCCAGGTCATTTATAAAATGACAAACAACACTGGACCCAAAACAGATCCTTGTGGTAGACCACTAGGAACTGAACTCCAGGATGAATATTCCCCATTGACCATCACACTCTGACATCTTTCAGCTAGCCAATTTCTGATCCAAGCTGCTATATCACCCTCAATTCCATACCTCCTTATTTTGTGCAATAGCCTACCATGGGGAACCTTATCAAACACCTGATTGAATTTAGATGGGACTATTTGGGACGGCCATGGGCAGACTGTAATTCATCTCAGTGCACCCACATTAGGGATGGTGAAATTTATCAGACAGGTCTTCAGGTCTCAATCAGTTGTGTAGACTGTGTTGGAAATGGTTGGGTTTGGTGTAATATTAACTACACCCAAATAACATGGCGCCATTTACTAATTCTTAGTTATAGTTTTAATCTAGTAAGAAGCTATGTGTCTCTGTTTATGTGCATTTCTGTGTCAGTCTCTCTGTGTCTGTGTCCTTGTGCATACTATACTATACTATTGTTGGACTTGCACTAATTCCTGTATTTGTTTCTCTTTTCCTAACTCTCTGGTTCTCTTGCTGTGGGATTCATTCAATAGAAAGTATCAAGTAAGAATCATTTTTTTAAAACATAATTCTTCTGTTGGTAGGTAGAGAAACTCCAAAAATGTTTTATATAAAAAAACGATTATGACGATCATTTTTGTTCCTAGTGTGGTGCAGGGACGGGTGAGTTGTGTGTAATCTCTTCTTTCACAGTATGCTGGACAACAGCCAATCTAGTAATCTGGTGTGATTACAGTTGCTGATGGTGGATCAGCAGTTAGCACTGCTGCCTCGCAGCATCAGGGGCCTGGGTTCGATTCCAGCCTTGGGTTTCAAGCCTGTGTGGAGTTTGTACATTCTCCCTGTGTCTGTGTGGGTTTTCTCCGGGTGCTCCGGTTTCCTCCTATAATCCAACGATGTGCAGGTTAGGTGGATTGGCCATGCTAAATTGCCCATAGTGTTCTGGGATGTGTAGGTTAGGTGCATTAATCAGGGGTAAATATAAGGTAGGGAAAGGGTCTGGGTGGGTTACTCTTCGGAGGGTCAGTGTGGACTTTTTGGGCTGAAAGGCTTGTTTCCACACTGTAGGAATTCTATGCTGACAATATTACACTGAGAGGGAGACTCATTTGTCTGAGAGGGGATTGGTCGTTATTAAATAAAATTTAGAGTTCAATCAATTAGTAAGTAGTTTTCAATGAATAGTTTTTGGTTTGTTACCAGTGTGATTAGGTATTTGTGATTAATCTTCAATTAATTGAATTTCAACATTGGTCAAGAATTAAACTTTATGATTAAAATTTACTTTCCATTAAATGAAATTGAATTTTCACTCTTCCGTTTCTACCGGATGGGATTTAATCAAATGAATTTAGTCTTAATTGAATGAGAGTTCAATCGGTTTGCATCCAAAGGGCTGTTTCATCAATAATGTGAATTCTTTATTTTTGGTATTAAGATTCCAGTTTAGTTTTGTTTAAATTAGTTATTTTAAATAGATTTACTACATCGCTAATAAGATAACCCACATAGGAATTTCATAAAAGTACATTATATTTTGATTTTAGATATCATTTGCAGATTTTATTTTCCTTTAAATAGTAAGTTTTTGTTGGTTTGTGTGGTCTGCCAATTTACATTTCTTTTAAGGATATATGCTGCAAATTTCCTCATGGGTTATCATGTTTGGCTGCTATAATTTCAGTGAAAGATCAATTGATCTGGAGTTGGTTATTCACCACTTGCACTTTTCCAACGTGATTATGGCTGATCTTATCTTGACCCTGTCCACCTTTACTTCTTGATATCCATGTCCAGCAAAAATCCCTCCATGTTAATTGAGTTTATATCCAGTCCTTTTTTTGTGAGAGACTACTGGATGACAAGGTGTTGCCTAACCTCTCTCCTAAAAAGACTAGCAGAGATTTTTAAGGTTTATGCTCTTGCTGCAACTCCCATCTTAAACAGCAAAGGTTTCTCTTCTTGCATATATCCAGGAGTTTCTATCAAAATTATTGAGAAGCTCTCTAGGGATTTTCCCAGTCTAACTTAGGTCATTTAGCCAGGTGTACCCATTGATTCTTTCACTGATTTTAAGTCTTCAATGGGATTGGTTTAATCTGCATGGATCAGGATTCATTATTTATTTGGAAGAGGCTGTATAAACTGTTTAGTAGTTACATTGGTCGAGTTTGTGTTTGTTACTTTTCTAATTGGAAACTCTGCTGACATTCTCTTCAGAAATCCAGAGGAGGAAGACATTGCAATCGAGGACGATGGAGATGTTTCACCAGCCGATGATGAAGATGATGAATGACAGCTGCCGTACCTTACTGACCATGTAGAGTTCACTTGTTTGTAGCTCAATGATGTATGACTGAAATCTGTTTAATTGTTTAGCGGGATAGGGCTTCCAATTTCTTCACATTTGAGCTGTAGGGAGAGGCTGAACAGGCTGGGGCTGTTTTCCCTGGAGCGTCGGAGACTGAGGGGTGACCTTGTAGAGGTTTACAAAATTATGAGGAGCATGGATAGGGTAAATAGGCAAAGTCTTTTCCCTGGGGTCGGGGAGTCCAGAACTAGAGGGCATAGGTTTAGGGTGAGAGGGGAAAGATATAAAAGAGACCTACGGGACAACTTTTTCACACAGAGGGTGGTACGTGTATGGAATGAGCTGCCAGAGGAAGTAGTGGAGGCTGGTATAATTGCAACATTTAAGAGGCATTTGGATGGGTATATGAATAGGAAGGGTTTGGAAGGATATGGGCCAGGTGCTGGCAGGTGGGACTAGATTGGGTTGGGATATCTGGTCGGCATGGATGGGTTGGACTGAAGGGTCTGTTTCCATACTATACATCTCTATGACTCTCTGTCTCTGGAAGAAGCCAGGAAAGATTCTGCATCTGAAGGTGGAGTTGTTAGATCATGGAAAGTAAATACTTTATGAAACTCTTTGGGCTGGTCTCCATCTCAGACACAAGTTCAGAATCTCAGAAAAGGATCAGGATTACACTAAGTTTGATTCAATCTTTAGAAATTGGGTTAGTAACTTGAATAGCAGATTATACAAGGTTACTATTTAATGGTAATTAACTGTGAAGTGTCACTTGATAGATTGAGTGGCAATCATAAGTTCTTCAATGTAAATGACAGCAAAATAACAATGGCAAAGAGGGCTGAGATTATAATCAGTGCTGAAATCCATCACACAGAAAGCAAATGATTCAATCAGTCCCACAAACACTACAATGTATTTATCCTGAATTAGAAAACATAACAAGAGTAAACTTTTAAGAGGCATCTGAGCATCATTCTCACTGGTTCTAATATTATTTGGTTTGAGTTGAACATTTGCTATTCTCTATAAAAATATCCTAATCCCCCAATCAGATTCCAGGCTGCTCATTCCAGGTATCTGTTATTCTGTACCTTCTGGACTCATTAATTAGGCTCCCATCTATAACTCACTCCTAGACATCTCTTCTTCTATATATAGATACATAAACATAATGGTTAATGTGTCTATATATAGTCTGCCATTTGTTACTGGATATGCAACACTCTACCTCCGAAACAATAATTGTATCAAATGTGTTACTACCTCTTTTGGAGGTGCAGTTACTCTCTCTCGAATTAATCCTCAAGATATGAAGGTGACACTCTGATCATTCTGGCAGGAGTGAGGAAGTATTTGGATAATCTGGTTGTGATTTTACTTATTTGTGGCAATTAGTTTGAAATAAAAATGCATTCAAAACATTTGTTTCCTTCTTTCCAGAGTTGCAACGTATTTGGAACAATTGCAATCTTTTTGTATAAAATGGAATATTCACGGTTTAAAGCAATTTACATTTCCATATTCCGAGTAAGCAAGACTATTATATCAGTTCTAGATAACCAGGTGTACTGTACTATATGAGCTCCAGGGATCTGCCAAGCATTTTGTACTGTACCACACACACAGAGTTAGGGACTTTATCAGCCTTCCCACTATAAATTATACAGTTTATTTGTTGCCATGAAATTACTTATGACAAATTGAATTTCCCCTGAACTAAATCAGAAGAAAATGCATCAACACAATCTGTTTTTAAAGACAATGTTAAAGAGGCAATGAGAAAATGGCAACCAGATGATAATTATTTCTTAATATTTCACTATATCTCTTATGGCCTTGCTACAAATCTGTCAATGACAGCTAAGGCCACCTTTGAGTTTAAAACAGAAAGTACTGGAGAAACACAGCAAGTCAGCAATGGCAGCATAGAGGAAGAGCCAGTTATAGAGATGTACAGCACAGAAACAGATCCTTCGGTCCAATTCGTCCATGCCAACCAGATATCCTAACCTAATCTAGTCCCATTTGCCAGCACTTGGCTCATACCCCTGTAAATCCTTCCTATTCATATATTCATCCAGCCTTTTAAATGCTGTAAGTCATCACCTCATGTAGAATAAAAGTAACCCAGTGAACTGCATTGAGGATAGGACTGCCGCTCTGCTTTGATGTCACTCTCCACAACACCATGATCACTAGGGTGAACTGCAAGGGACAGCATCAATTTGCTTTCTGGCCAGAAATAGCCAGCGGTGGGGGGGGGGGGGGGGGGGGTGGGGGGGGGTGGGGGGGGGTGGGGGGGGGGGTCCCGGCTCCTGTCAGCCAAGACTTTGAGAGTTTATTAGGCATCTGTGGAGAGACAAAGTTAATGATTCAACAATGTTCTGACGTGCCACAGCAAGAAACTGTAATGACCTCCTCAGGAGACAGACATGAGCTACAACCGACAGGGTACCCTTCATTGCCCAGTACTTCTCAGGAGCCAAAAGGCTATGCCATCTTCTTCGCAGCCCACAACACATTCTCATTGTGGATGAACACCTTACCAAGACCTTCCCCACACCTCTACTTCTCACCTTTAAACAGCCACCAAACCTCAAACAGATAGAATGATAGAGTGTCGACATGGATACCACCATTACAGATGGGTACTCCTCCCACTATGTACGTGGCAGGTACTCACGTGACTTGGCCAATGTTGTCTATCTCATACACTGCAGACAAGGATGCCCTGAGGCATGGCACATTGTCGAGACTATGACAACGGATGAATGGGCACCGCACAATAATCAACATACAGATGTGTTCCCTCCCAGTTGGAGAATTCTTCAGTGGTCTGGGACATCCAACCTCAAACCTTCAGGTGACTGTCCTCCAAGATGGACTTCAGGACAGGCAACCACGAAACGTGGCCGAGCAGAGGCTGATAGCCAAGTTCAGTTGGGATGGCCTCAACTAGGACCTTGGGTTCATGTCACACTACAGGTGACCCCACTGCACCACACACACACACACACACACACTTCTACAGACCCATACACCCACGCAGACCCTCTCTCATACACTCCCACACACACACACACATCCTCTCACAGACTTATACCTCTTTACACTCACACTCACGTGCATTCAAATACACATACTGTCTCACAGACACTCATACCCCTCCGCAAACCCAAACCCAATTGCAAATGCACACATATAAGTTTGTGGGGTGAATATGTACTTGCAGAATTACATCTTATTTTGCTCAAAACCTGCATGAATCCATGTAAGATTCTGTAAATCCCTCTTTTACATTAGAATCAGTCTGAACATTGGGGTACAGACAGCCTTACACAGGGCATCCCACACCTTCAATGTATTATCTGGGCCAACATGGCAACTATTGTTAAAGTTCACTTGTGAATGTAACTTTAAGAAAGTTCTGGAATTTAAGAACTGAAACCAAGATGCCCATTCTAAAAGATGAGAGACTTAACAAACAATCCAGGTCTTTTTCAATATATAATTTCAGTTACTTCACACTATAACCTGTTGCTATAGATTCTGTGTCCTACGATCTTATACTCCACAACCACCTGATGAAGGAGCAGTGCTCCAAAAGTTAGTGCTTCCAAATAAACCTGTTGGACTATGACCTGGTGTTGTGTGACCTTTAACTTTGTACACCCCAGTCCAACACTGGCACCTCCAAATTAATGATTCGAGTCCATTATCAGTCTTTGGAGCTTAAGGGGAGCTGGAAACATGATGAAAAAGTGCTGTAGAAACCGGGGTAGGAGGAGCAAATGGAGCAGACGACAAAAGCAGCTTGGAGTGAACAGGCAAAGGGACGTCAAATGGTCATAGAGGACTGATTTAAATGTGTTAATGGTAAGTGCTAATAACAGAAAATGGGTCAGCTCCATTAGGAGCTAACCTATACACACAAAGCACTGGAAGAGAGTGTATGAGGGGACTGGAGACAATAAATATGTTGTACATAGTTCATGCTCTAATGTTATTGAGCTCGATGTTGTGCCCTGAAGGCTGCAAAGTGCCTGAGTGGAAAATGAAATGCTCCAGCTTCCTTTGATGTTGCCTGGAAAATTTTCGCAGTTCTAGAACAGAAATGTGAGCATGGGAAGAAGAGAGGCTATTAAACTGGCAAGCAACCAGTAGGTTGGGGGCCATTCTTGCAGTCAGAGTGGAGGTGTTCTGCGAAACTGGTTACCCAGTCTGCATTTTATCTTGCTAATGTAGAGGTGACTGCATTGTAAGCAGTCAATACAGCAGACTAGATTGACAGAAGGATAAGTAAATTACTGCTTCACTTCAGAATTATTTTTGGTGCCTTGGCCAACAAAGAGGGAGAAAGTTGGAAGGTTCCAATGGGAAGTTAAGAGTTGCTGGGAATAATGAAGAAGCAGATCAGAGCGTCACAGTAGAAAGCTGACAGAAGAGGGCAAGGAAATATGTCTTTGGTGATGACATCTGGTGGATGTAGCAGGAAAGCTGAAGAATGGTTCTTTGAATGCAGAGGCTGGCAGCATGGAAAATGAGGCCAAAGGGAACGCTATCATTGTTCTGGAAGGGAGAGGAAGGGCAGAAGCGCAGTAAAGGGACTGAGGGATTGTACGTCAAAGTAACATTAATTATTATATTAATATTAAACACAACTATGCATGGTAATACTACGTACTGACTTATGGTTACATTAGGTAAGGGTGAAGCTATATTCTTCATGTGCTCATGTCCAAATGTTCTCAAGTCTCTCATTTTAGAATGTTCTAACTCCACCCACACTGTGGTATTTATACTCAGTGACGTGCAGCACAGTGACATCAGCACAATGTTGCTTCAGGGTCCTGAAGCTCTCACATAACAGTCGCCACTTGAAATCTGTTTCTAGTTCTATGTAGGCTCCCATTCCATGTGATTGCTATTTTCTGCCTTTGTGATCTCTAGTAGTATGTCGATGCTTGTTGTTCTAAAGCAGTAGTATTGCCTCTAGGTGGGCTATTTGTGTGTTCAAGTCCTACTTCAGACTGAGACCTAAGTATGGAATGCTAATACTCTAGTAGAGTATGAAGGCTGTGCTATGCTATTACAGGGGCTGCTTTCTGGATGACATATCTTAAAGGGACACCAATGCCATGACATCACTTCAAAGTTCAGTTGTGTAAGTCATAGAGTCATAGAGATGTACAGCATGGAAACAGACCCTTCGGTCCAACCCGTCCATGCCAACTAGATATCCCAACCCAATCTAGTCCCACCTGCCAGCACCCGGCCCATATCCCTCCAAACCCTTCCTATTCATACCCCTATCCAAATGCCTCTTAAATATTGCAATTGTACCAGCCTCCACCACTTCCTCTGGCAGCTCATTCCATACCTGTACCACCCTCTGTGTGAAAAAGTTGTCCCGTAGGTCTCTTTTATATCTTTCCCTCTCATCCTAAACCTATGTCCTATATTTCTGGACTCCCCGACCCCAGGGAAAAGACTTTGCCTATTTACCCTATCCACGCCCCTCATAATTTTGTAAACCTCTATAAGGTCACCCCTCAGCCTCCGACACTCCAGGGAAAACAGCCCCAGCCTGTTCAGCCTCTCCCTGTAGCTCAAATCCTCCAACCCCGGCAACATCCTTGTAAATCTTTTCTGAACCCTTTCAAGTTTGACAACACCTTTCTGATAGGAAGGAGACCAGAATTGCACGCAATATTCCAACAGTGGCCTAACCAATGTCCTGTACAGCCGCAACTCCCTGATGTCCTGGTAAATATCTATCCCTTGACTAAACTTGGGGAAAACAGGGTAGTTGGTCATTGATAGGGATTAGATGAAGTACAGTGTGGAGAAATGTGAAATGATTTGTTTTGGTAGTAAGAAAATAAATAGACAATATAAAACACAAGGGTACAATTCTGAAGGCATTCTTCACAGGAGCACTGGGCTGGTTGCTGTATGTAAATAAGTAATTGAACATTGAAAGACAAGTTCAGATCAAGGGGCATAGAGCAAGAAAGTTTTATTAAATTTGTATAGGACACTAGTTTGGCCTCAGATAGAGCACTGTGTCCAGTTCTGGACCACACTATGAGAAGGATATGAAAGCATTGGAGAGATTTCAGAAAAAAATTACAAGAATAGATCCAGTGATGAAGAATTCAGTTATGAAGATAGATTGGAGATGTTAAGAGTTTTCCTTGTAAAGAATGTAAAGACTGAGAGGTATACAGATATTCAAAATCATGCAGGGCACATACAGAGTAGAAGGGAGAAATTGTTCCCACTTGCGAAGGGATCGAGAATGAGAGGGCACAGGTTTAAAGTAATTGATAAAAGAAGCAAAAGGAACACAAAGAAATCTTTTTCACACAGGGAGTGGTTAGGGTCTGGATTGCACTGCCTGAGTTTGTGGTGCGAACAGATTCAGTTGAAACATTCAGAAGGGAGTTAGCCTTTTATCTGAGAAGGAAAAGGGTGTTGAGTTACAGGGAGAAGGCAAGGGAATAGCTCTCGATAAGTTGCTCATTTTGGAGAGATGGCATGGCCACAATCATCCCAATGGCCTCCTTCTACACTGTAGCAATGATGTGACATTGTGGTGATCATATTGGTTATTTACTGGATGTCGCTGTATGAAAAGTGACTGCTAACAGTTGCAACAACTGCCATTTGGAAAGTACACCCTAAAACACATTGGGATGTGTGGAGTTGGAGAATAACATTTAGAGGACCAGCGTAGGACCTGATAAACTGCAAGGCCAATGCAATTTTTAAAAAATAGATAAGTCCCAGTACCAAAACCAAGCTTTGAGAATTCACTGGGTGGGGCAGACAGCAGTTTGAAAAACAAATGTCCATCTGAACTAAGACAATCAGTATCTATTATTAAGCAGCTGCAAACTCTAAACCTCTTTAAGCATTTTATAATTCACTTTACTTTTTCAATACGTGCAGTTTCCAGATAAATTCATTCACTATTCTTGTGAATTTACAACTAAAGTATGTATGTACTGCTGGGATGTGAAAATTGGTAACATTTTCATAAGTCATTTAAATCCAATCATTTATGAATAATTTATCTATGTTCATCTGTAAATTTAGATTTCAGTAATTATTGTCTGTCAAAGGGCAGCACAGTGGGACAATAGTTGCACTGCTACATCACAGTGCCAGGGACCTGGTTTTGATTTCATCCTCAGAATCCAAATATCCCAATGTCTGCATGGGTTTCCTCTGGGTGCTCCTATTTCCTCACACAATCCAAAGATGTGCAGGTTAGGTGGACTGACCATGCTAAGCCTATTTCCTGATTAGATTCCCTACAGTGTGGAACCAGGCCCTTCAGCCCAACAAGTCTACACTGACCCTCTGAAGAGTAACCCACCCAGACCCATTTCCCTCTGACTAATGCACCTAACACTATGGGCAATTTAGCATGGCCAATTCACCTGACCTTGCACTTCTTTGAACTGTGGGAGGAAACCGGAGCACCTGGAAGAAACCCATGCAAACACAGGGAGAATGTGCAAACTCCACACAGACAGCTGCCCGAGGCTGGAATTGAACCTGGGTCCCTGGAGCTGTGAAGCAGTAGTGCTAGCCATTGAGCCACCGTGCCACCCCAGGTGAAGGGCTTTTGTCCGAAATATTGATTCTCCTGTTCGTCGGATGTTACCTGACCTGCTGTGCTTTTCCAGCACCACACTCTTGATAAGCCATCCCATATGTAGGCTAGGTGGGTTAACCGTAGTAAATCTGGTGTTATGGGGCTAGGGTAGGGTCTGGATGGGATACCCTTCAGAGGGTTGGTGCAAGACTCAGTGGGCCAAAACGCCTCTTTTCATACTGTAGGGATTCTATGAACATATAAATCAGTAGTGCAGCCTGGCTTATGTGCGGTTCCCCTAAAACTGAAGTGAACACTTTACTGTAGACAGTCAGTTTAAATGGATTATTATACATTCTAAGATTTGTTTGCACTGTTGGGATTAGATTTTTATAATCAATTTTAAATGAACATGCCCAATTCTCTGTAGATGCCAAACACAGTGAGTCTAATTTGTGTTGCAAAGGTTTTGCTGAGGTTAAGATGGACAAAAACACCGAAGAGCAACTGAGTGTCAATTGCCCAGTTAAACGTTGGTCCCTTCTCCTGAAACTGATCAAAACATCCCAGAACAAAATAGTGTGCAGTCAAAACTTTGCACCTTCTTCATTGATCATTGGTTTTTTTTTCACAAAGTTACAATTTACTAAGACATATGTTTAGTTGGAATGAAAAAGGCTTTTCCTGATTCACAGAAAGAGGTTGTTCAAATCCTTTGGCTTTCTCCATTATTCAGTTGGATCATGGCTGACCTGTAGTTCGACTCGACCTTCCTCCATGTGCATTTCTTCTGATATCCTCACTAAACACAAATCTATTGACCTCAATCTTGAAACTGTCAATCTACCCAGCATTCAAAATCTTTGGTGAGGAGAGATCCAGACTTCCACTTTTTGTGGAAGAGAGTCTAAATGACTTGAAGAACTTTTGAACAATTTTAACATTAAAATCTAATTGGCGCGTTGCAAGGACTTGTTTCAAAAATTTTAAAACTAACGTTTAAACAAATCTCTTTAGAAAACTCCTGCTCTATCTGTTCAACAACTCTTGAAACATATCCAGCCTTTCAAAAACCATTCAGAATTTTGTTTTTTGATTCTATTATGAATTCCCACCCAGACTTCTAAGTAAAAAATGAATAAAGTTGTTGCATTTTTATTTATAATTATGAGTTCCTATTCTTGATATCTTTCTAAACAAAAGCTGCTTTACCCTTCCATGGTATGAATTTCTGGTACCTGGAACTGCTATTGCATAGCAGTGATGTCTTATTCAATATCACTCCATCACTTTGAGGTGTCCCTAAAAAGAGGCACACACAGTCATTTTATGCAGTTTCCAGCCTCTGTATTTATTCATGGGCTTTCCTTTAAAGCCTGGACGTTCGATTATAACAAACAGTAACTACTGCACAGAACAAGCTAATTATTTGATCAATTTTATTTCATTTACATCTCTACCAAAGGAACCTGAAATAAACAACAACTCTTTTTTGTTAGCACATATTCAGTTAGTTAGTGAGAGTCAGCAGTTTCTACATTAAAGGGTTAGGAGAGAACAGCCAACAAAGTCCAAATTAGTGACTGGGTGCAAGGATTGTCGTTACATGGATAACCAATAAGCAATACAATTTCTGAATTTAGTGAACGCAATCAATAAAAAAAAACTTAGCTCCATCACAAAGCGCTTACGATATCAAAGCTTTTACTATGGGGAGAAAGGGGACAAATTTGGAAAAGACACTTTGAGTTGAAATGATGAAGTTGCAACGATTGTGAAGGGAATTAGCAAATAAGATTACAGGTTAATGTAACTCTGTGGAGAAGGAGTCAAATCTCCAGGGACAGAGCCTGCAAATAAGCAAAATCAGGATCAAGAAAGGGAAATGAATTTAGAGGGATCTTTGCCATCCAAAGGACAACTGAACAGCCAATGAAGTGACAAAAATGCATTTAGTTAGAATGAAGAAGGCTTCTCTTATTCACAGAAATAGATTGTTCAAACTCTCTGACTTGCTTTGTTATTCAGTTAGAAGTAAAGCTCAACTCCACTCCCCTACTATTGCTCCATATCTTTTGAAATCTTCACCTCATAAATCTATTGACAGCAATCTTGAAACCATCCCAGAATGCACAATCCTTGGTGAAGAGAGATCTGGATTTCCACTATGTATTATGTTTTATGTTTATTGTATGTATCTCATTCATAAATAACTAAACTATCATTCTATTAAGGCCTTGTATCAATCTGCACCACACTTTTTTTCCCAAAAACATATTTACTTCTTCAGGTCCTGTGTCCAAACTGAACACAGTACTCCAGCTAGTGTCTGATCAAGGTATTGTACAAATGAATGATATCTTTGTATTCAATCTCTTTGAGATAATGACGAACAGGTGCATTAGCCATTTTGATAGCATTTTGTACATGTGCATTAGCTTTGTCGTGCTTTGCGAATATGGGCACCTAGGGTCCACTGGTTCACTGCAATTCCTAATCACTCACCATTATGAAACTCACTATTCTTTACAAATTGTTTCAGCTCTATGTTAATGTGCATTTCTACAGTTTGAGAGCAGGAGTTGCAGACATGGTTCCAGCCAGTGGAATCCACTTTGCATTGCTTGGCCTCTCAATGCCGGAACTTTATCTTGCTCGGGCCAATTTTTGAGCATAACTTGGATGTATGTGGACAATGCTCTCTATCCCACAATCAAAAACTTAAAACCCATGTTGTAACAAACCTGGGAGTCTTTTCAAAGCTCAGGAACTATAAAAAACACAGTAAATTAAGATGCATATTTTTTGCTGAATTCTCTACACACAAATAGCTGGATTCTATGAAGAGGCAACTGAAGTTGCTGTACAGGACTTTGGTTAGGCCACAGTTGGAGTACTGTGTGCAGTTCTGGTCGCCTCACTTTAGGAAAGATGTGGAAGCTTTGGAGAGGGTGCAGAGAAGATTTACCAGGATGTTGCCTGGAATGGAGAGGAAGTCGTACGAGGATAGGTTGAGAGTTCTCGGCCTTTTCTCGTTGGAACGGCGAAGGATGAGGGGTGACTTGATAGAGGTTTATAAGATGATCAGAGGAATAGATAGAGTAGACAGTCAGAAACTTTTTCCCCGGGTACAACAGAGTGTTACAAGGGGACATAAATTTAAGGTGAAGGGTGGAAGGTATAGGGGAGATGTCAGGGGTGGGTTCTTTACCCAGAGAGTGGTGGGGGCATGGAATGCGCTGCCCGTGGGAGTGGTAGAGTCGGAATCATTGGCGACCTTTAAGCGGCATTTGGATAGGTACATGGATGGGTACTTAATCTAGGTTAGAAGTTCGGCACAACATCGTGGGCCGAAGGGCCTGTTCTGTGCTGTATTGTTCTATGTTCTATGTTCTATGTTCTAAGTTCTGTAGACAGTCTCAGCACCTTCCTTGAGATCTTCTGTCACTGCCATAGGACCACCCCGATCAAAGTCTTCAAACTCAATGTCATCTTGATCAACACTGAGAACAAAGAGGAGGAAATGTCTGTCAAAAGCATAGTCTCTTCCAGCCTGCACATGCAAAATCATAGACAGTCATCTAATAATTACCTGGATAACTGGTTACTGAATGAGGTAATCCACAAAATAGTATGAGTTGTACATATGGGAGTACCTTATAAATGGGTTGGAGTTTGCTGCCAAAATAATAGTGGGGCTAATGGTGGTCCCCATTATGAGTTTCATAAATAAGTGTGAATGTCAAAAAGTTGACGTCAAAGTTGTATCATTCACTGTCTTGCATTTCATGAATACAGCAACTCACTGTCTTATTGAAATGGATCAAATGGTGCACATGCAAATGATTGGGCACGTGCACCAATATAAACTATACACACCACAGTAAAATAAACTTTGCCTTTCTAATCTAAGTACTCCTTTAACAATGTCAATTGCTGACAATCAATACTTCTGGCACTGAAAATAAACTATTATGGAAACTCACTCCTTCAGGTTTGGTGGTTGAAGTTTCAAAGATGTATTTACAAGTTTCATTTCTGTCCTTAATTTTTGCTTTCTTCCTTATTGAATCTTTCTTTATTGCTATTTCTTATTTGCTGCTTGATTAACTTTGAATTCCCTCAGTCATTTATATTTACATCCCAGTCCTTTTACTGTTTATCTTTTAATCATTAGGCCTATTTGATTAATGAAATACATGGTTGCAAGCTCGGATCACTCTTGACCTCACAATTATGGTATCACTGAATGTCACTTTTCAGCCAAGAGCTTTAAGATCCTTAGTTTGCAAAGGTCGGTCTAAATGATGACAAATGCATTCGATCTCCTACTGCAGTAAATGCTGAACCAGTGAAAGGAGTGGAATTTGGGGACTTACCCTATGCTATGTAATCAGGGAAGTGACTTTGTGTAATGATCCAATACTGAAGGGACATTACTGTGTCCATCCAATCTGACAGCTGCATAGGTTGCAAATTTTCACTCATTGGACCCTGAACAGTGCTAGGAATTGTGGTGCAGTTTTTACTGCCAGATGTTCCTGGTTCAAGTCCCATCCCAGGACTTGATGGCCAAGGAATGCGCATTCATAACACGATCCATTAGCTTGATTATCAGCATGGAAATCCTTCCAAAACACTTATGGTAGTCAATAGATAGGGGAGAGGCTTCTGGTCAGTCACACTTGCTGCAGAGTGTCATCCATCAAGATGCAACATCTGGATTCAGGCCAGCAATCTGTCTCCCAGAAAGAAAAGCTGAGGGAAATAGAAGTGAGCATATGTTTTGTCTGCCTCACGTGAAACTAGACCCAAGAAATCTTCTAAGGTTAAGCCTGAACTGTGGGGAGAATAATTAGCTGGAATAAAATAATTGCTGGAAAGCTCTGGATTTCAGGACTATGTACCAGATGAATGTGCAAGAAATAAAACAAGTACTTACAGGCTTCCTGTGAATTGTGGATTTGAGGGAAAAGAAATAGAGAAAAATTTGAAGGTGTATCTACTCAACATTGAAAGTTAATTATAAAACACTAACATACATAGGCACATGTAGGTTCAATGAAAATCAATCTAAAATCATATTTAACTCCACTCTTTTTACTCTCTCCTATTCATTTGAATGTGATTGCATCACATTACTTCCTACTTAGTCCCATTATATGGGATTACAATGGAGCAATGCATTTTGTTATTTACTTCCATCAGAGACAATTCTAATGACCAAGTTCCTTTCCATTCTCTACCATTACATAAGATTCCTGTGGACCAGTCTCTTCCCAGTCTGCAGCTATTACATAGGATTTAAATGAAGAACCATTTTCCCACTCAATCCCATTTGCAGATGTTTTTCACTAGAGTTTACAGTGCATTTGGAACTCACCAGTTTGGGGTTTGGGGTGCATGAGCAAGAACGGTAACTCCACAGCAACGTCACTGCAAAGGAAGAGAAAAACAAGAAACTGACAAGTGCTTGTAATGTGTCAGCTCAAAGCTTGAATGGAGCCATTTCAATTTTCTTCAGTTCATCTTTCAGTTCCTCTCGGACCTTTTCCCTTGTTGTGTGAGCTACAGTGGTTACACTAGACCTCCAATACACTGCCCAACTTTACTTTGTACTGAAGAGCTACACCGCTGATCCTATATGAAAGGGATGTGCCCAACACCAACCAGTGAGAATGGGTTGAGGTGAACCTTAAGAAGGGTGAGAATATTTTTGCCACCTTGGGTTGGGCTGGATGGCTTGGATAACTATTGATGGAGCACGGGGTTTGGTGTGAGAGCATTTTGCTTTCCCAGCTCCCTCAACTAAGTCACAGGCTATTGCGAGGAGAACAGAATGGGGATGTGTTGGTAGGCTATTGCAAGAGAAAAGTATGAAGGTGGATTCATGGGTTGTTGCTTCAGGAACAGAATGGGAAAGGGTATACAGGCCATTGGTCAGGAAACAGGGTGGGAATAGGTACACAGACCATTGACTGGGGAACAGTTTAGAGATGGTTTCACAGGCGTTTGCTCGGGGAACAGAGTAAGGATGGATTCATAGATCGTATAATCCCTATATTGTGGAAACAGGCCACTAATCCCCACAAGTCCACACTGATCCTCCGAAGAGTAACCCACCCAGGCCCACTCTCCTACCTTATTACTCTACATTTACCGCTGACTAATATGCCTAAGCCACACATCCCTGAACACTATGGGCAATTTAGCATAATCAATTCACCCAACCTGCACATCTTTGGATTGTAGGAGGAAACCGATGTATCTGGAGGAAACCAACGCAGACACAGGGAGAATGTGCAAACTCGAAACAGACAGTTGCCTGAGGCTGGAATCGAACCCGGGTTCCTGGTGCTGGGAGGCAGCAGTGCTAACCATCAAATCACAGTGCTAACCACTGGTTCACAGGTCATTGCTGGGGGATCAGTGTTGGGGTGGGTTCATAGTTCACTTTCTCATTCCTAGGCCATTTGAAGCACTAAAGAGACCATTTATTTTGTCAGAAGCTGGTGTGGGTGTAATGAGCCAGGTGATGCAGGAATAGCCCTTATATCCAAGTAGCGAACTACACTCATTGGTCAGAATGGAGCAGGGGTATACTGAGGACTGACAGAGTTTGATGTTGTAATGGCTGGTAATAGTATACTGGGCACAGGTCTGCATGACCCCCTCCTGTCAACCCCTGAACACACTGAAACCTGTCTTTCCTGTTAAGATGCAATGATGGTTGGTAACGTGAGGCAGTTCTTGCCAATATTGCTCCTCAATATTTTGTCAGCATGCTCAGTGTGCACTCTGTCAGGGACACTGTGTTGGTGCACAGTGTCTCTGGGCACTGTAGGACACTGGTGCTACCCAATAGCATGAGCCCGTGTGGCTCAGAGTGGCAGTGGCACATCCAGCAGCAGGTGATGATGATGAGGGAAGATACTAGGCACTGGGATTTAGAGAAGGATGTCTTTGGGGAAAAGAGGTTCCAAGGGAAAAAGAATCAGACAGACAAAGGATTTCCTCAACCAGATATAAACCACTGGCTTAATGCCATTTAAATAGTGTGTCTCCCATGTTTAACCTTAAGTTCTTTTCAGGTTTGTAATGACCTGATGTCAGTGGAATAAAGAATCCTTGCTTCTATGGGCCATCTGTACATTCAAACCTCAGGTTATATTTTCCAACGCTGTGCCAGTGTGGGTCAATCTGGGCACTGGCAGGACAGTAGTATTGCTCTACAGTGCAGTTCTAATATGGTGCACTGGAAGCATAATTTTCTTTTTCTTTCCCAAAAATCCATCATGAAAGCTGAAGATTCTCCATGATTCACCTTCAGATATTGCCTCACATTCAGTGAAAGCACCCCAGTAACTTTGTACGAATATCAACAGGCTATTTAGCTGTGGATTGAGTACATTGTAACAAAGTTCACTCCGACTTCTACACATGCTGTTATGAGCAGGAGTCACTTTGCTTTGGTCATCAGTGAGGAATCTGAGGGCTGTGTGAATTCAGCGCAGATCACAAACCATTTAGTCTGTATGATTTGGACCCAGCTTCGCTGAGTTGTGCTTCTAGTTCCACAGGACTGTCGCGATAATGAGCAGCATTACACTCCAGTGGACAACCGTGAATCAAACTCTGATGAGTCTAATCTTTAGAAATCCTGCATCGAAGGAATTGATCAACCTCATATTTGGATGAGTCAACGTAACAGCTTACCTGAACAAAACATCTCCCAGCATACTGAAAGGAAAATAAAGAGACAATTTGACCAACAAAAAAAAAGGCAATAACTGTACTTCTAAATATACAATTAAAAGTGACAAGTGGTTGATCTCAGGGGCTTGAAGTCAAACCCGACATAAGCATTGTGATAAAACATCTCCTTAATAATGGGAGAGACAGCAATGTACTAACCCACAGGCCCAAGCTAATCCTCCAGGGCCATGTATTCAAATCCTATCACAGCAGCTGGTGAAATTCCAGTTCAATTAATTTTGAAAAAGCCAATGTAGCACTGACAGCTGCTCTCAGTAATGATGAATAATCGTCCTTAGAAACTGTTTGGTTCACTAATGTCCTTGAGGAGATGAAATCAACCATCCATTCCCTGGTCTGATCTACATGCGAATCCAGAATCACAGGAATATGGTTGATTCCTAACTGCCCTCTGAAATGGCCAAGCAAATCATCAGTTCAAGGTTAATAAACATTGGGCAACAAACGTTGGATTTGCTGGTGACTCTGATCTTCATAAATTATGCATTAAGGTAAGTATTTCAAACTTCATATCAATCATATAAAAGTAAAACAGAGTACTTCAGATGCTGGAAATCTGGAATAGAAACAGAAATTATTGGAGAAGCACAACAGGTCTGGCAGCATCAGCAGAGAGAAAGCAAAGTTAACGTTTTGAGTCTGGTGATTCTTCTTCAGAACATTTTGCATTTACCCAGTGAGGCTCTGAGACAGAGTTATTCTTTATAAAAGTCCTTTTATGATGCTAGCATGTGATTCTAAGCCATCATTCAGTGCTCCATCCAACACAGTTGACTTGAATTCATAGCTTAGTATACATTTCAATCCCTTTTTAGCTACATTTGAGTGTTAGTGCAATTGTATTATTCGGCTGACTGGATTTCCCAAAGCCGCAATGGTCAGTCATTGGAGAAGAGAGCTTATTCTGTGTGTGATACTTACCCAGACACAATCAACTTCACCCTTACTTTGTACGAAACAAGAATTCCCCAAACTTCTCGATCGATTCCTTCTTTTAAGCTGAAAACACAGAATAGAAATGTTAATCACATTGCGAAAGACAGATGGTAGACCAAATATTTCCAGCAACAGGAAAAGGCCTCTTTATGCTAACTGCTTTCATTGATTTTTAAAATAGGAAAATAATTATGATGTGCACTGCCTGAAACCTAACACATGTTTCACATGTAAAAGATTGGTCTTCAAAAGAAAATGTTATAAAACATTCACCCCTTGAGTTATCCAACACGTGAGTTGCCCTGTCTTACATTGTGGTCGAAGCCAAGTTGGTGTCCTCGTGTCTGAGTTTTCCGTCCAGCACCACACCGTGTTTCTCACGGTTATTATCAATGACAGGATAGAGAACGTAGATTTTCTTTAGAGTGGAACCAGGAGTGACCTGTTCACTGAGTAAGAATACACTTATCAACAAAAGTGAAATACAAATGAGCATATACTTCCGAATCCCTCCCCAACCAAATCTTAGAGCTACCATCCACTGTACACTACCCCATGGCACAAACGAAATATAATCTATCAGCACTCCAGTATGTATTCAGTGAACAGTCTAAATATAACCCCATCGTCAATACACACATGAACACATATGGAATATGACACAGATGCACCTCAAGTCCAGGCAGTACGTCAGCAAATAACAGTGAAACATTCCAATCTGGAGCTTCCAATCAGGGTGGAACATCTTGAGAAATTTCAAGCTTAATTTAAATCAGTCCTTAAAGGTTTTGAAAAATATCTATAGTGGTTCAAAAGTCAATTCAAAGTAATCTCATAACTGGCCATGGCTCAGGTTGGTATGGTTTGTTTCAGCTGATAGTTCTCATTCAGCAGTTTCCCATATTGCCAACAGTATTCCAGATGCACGGATACTTTGATCTAGAGTTGCTAACCTACAATTGCAGTGACCAGCCGTTCATGCAAACAAAAACAGAATATACTAGAGAAACTCAGCAACATCACCCAGGGAAGAAACATATTAGATTGTAAACATTAACCCTCTGTGTCTCTCCCTAGATACTGAAAGATTGGCTGAGTTTCTCCAACACGTTTCTACTTTAATTTAGATCTCAAGCATCTACAGTATTTTGCTTTTATTAAAGCAATCAATTGAAACCTCAATTAAGGAGTCAAGGGAGGAACTTTCTGAGGCCCTGGTGGAGCTTTTTAATACTTCGCTGCCCAAGGGTGAAGTACCAAATGACCGGAGGTTAGTTAATGTGGTTTCTTTGTTCAAGAAGGGCAGCCGGGATAGGCCAAGTCATTACAGACCAATTAGCTTGATGTCAGTCACGGGGAAGTTATTGGAAAAAATTCTGAGGGACAGGATTATCAACATTTGGAAAGGCAGGACTAGTCAGCACAGACTTGTTCGAAGAAGATCCTATCTGACTAATTTAACTGAGTTTTTTGATCAGATGACTAATTTAGCTGATGAAGGTTGTGCAGTTGATGACGTCGACATGCAAGGCCTTTGACTGTGGGACCTTGTCCCACATGGAAGGCTGGTCCAAAAGATGCAAGGCAAGTTGGCAAACTCAGTTCAAACTTAGCTTACAAATAGGAGGCAGAGAGTGATTTGAAAGGTTGATTTTTTGATTGGAAGCCTGTGACCAGTGGTGTACCACAGGGATCGGTGCTGGGATCCTTGCTGTTTGTTATGCACATTAACAAATTGGATGTAAATGTAGAAGGTATAAGTGATAAGTTTTCAAATGTCACAAGAAATGATGGTATTGTTGTAGTGAGGAGGGTGGTCTCTGGCTACAGTCTGATATTGATCAGCTGGTAAATTGGGCAGCACTTTGTATGATTGAATTTAAGCCTGATCAGTGTAAGGTGATACATTTTGGGATGTCTAATAAGAAAGGGACATACACAATGAATGGTAGATCCCAAGGGAATACTGAGAAACAAAAGGACTTTGGTGTACCAGTCCACAAATCCCTGAAGGTGTCAGCACAGGTAGACAAGATGGTGAAGGAGGCATATGGATTGCTTGCCTTCAGCAGCTGGGGCAGAGCATATAGGAGTAAGGAAGTCTTGTTACAACTTGATAAAACATTGGTTAGGTGACAGATGGAATACTGTGTGCAGTTCTGGTTGGCACACTATCAGAAGGACGTGATTGCACTGGAGAGGTGCAGAGGAGATTCACCAGGATGTTATCATAGAATCATAGAATCATAGAGATGTACAGCACGGAAACAGACCCTTCGGTCCAACCTGTCCGTGACGACCAGATATCCCAACCCAATCTCGTCCCACCTGCCAGCACCTGGCCCATTTCCCTCCAAACCCTTCCTATTCATACACCCATCCAAATGCCTCTTAAATGTTGCAATTGTACCAGCCTCCACCACTTCCTCTGCAGCTCATTCCATACACGTACCACCTTCTGCGTGAAAAAGTTGCCCCTTAGGTCTCTTTCATACCTTTCCTCTCTCAAACTAAACCTATGCCCTGTAGTTCTGGACTCCCTGACCCCAGGGAAAAGACTTTGTCTATTTATCCTATCCATGCCCCTCATAATTTTGTAAACCTCTATAAGGTCACCCCTCAGTCCCCGACACTCCAGGGAAAACAGCACCAGCCTGTTCAGCCTCTCCCTGTAGCTCAAATCCTCCGGCCCTGACATCATCCTTGTAAATCTTTTCTGAACCTTTTCAAGTTTCACAACATTTTTCTGAGGAGACCAGAATTGCACGCAAGTCTCAGTTATGAAGAGAGATTATATAGACTGGGTTTGTTTTTACTGGAGCAGAGGAAGGTGAAGGAGGATCTGTTTGAGACATACAAAATTGTTAGAGGAATAGAGAGAGTAGATTGTGAGAATCTCTTCCCCATGGCAGAACATGTCCAAAACTTTTGGGCATAAGGTTAAGGTCGGGAGTAAATGGAAATCTGAGAAAATTGTTTTCACCCAGAGAGTGGTAAAAATATGGAATATGCTGCCTGAGGGAGGGTGGCTGAGGCAGATATTCTCACAATATGTAAGAAGGATATCGATGAGCGCTTAAAATGGTTGGACATTGTGGGCTATGGACAAAGAACAATCAAATAGGATTAGTGTAGTTTGATGTTTGTTGATAAGCATAGACATTGGAGGCTGAAGGGCCTGTTTCTGTGCTGTATGACTCAATAACTAGGTCTGTTTTTTATACCAATGTCACATTTAATTTGGATTAATTTGTGATCAACAGTTAATTGAAATCACAAACAGGTCTGTTGCAGCAATTACTTGACGCAATTATCAGTTAAATTAGTCTAATTTTGTAATCTTGAATCCTCAACTTCCTCTACGACCGATAAGGCTGTCCAATTGCACTGATTTGAAGAGATTTTAGCTTAGGGTTTATGCAAATAATTTGGAGTGAAAACATAGGTATTACTTCACCTCCGCACTCTGGTATAATGTCCAGAATAATCCATTTATGCTTTCCTAATAGCATCCCCAGTGGAAACTCCAGGTTTTCACTTTCTGATCACAATGACTCCAGAGGCAGAAGCATGAGAAAAGTTGCACTAAGACAAATATTACTGAGATGTCATAGGAAGAGGATTTTGATGAGAACACAATTATATGTCCAACAACTAAATGTCATAAAGCATCTGACAAAGCTAAAACTCAACTACAATAAAGTAGCATCGTGTATTCAACTCAGAATGTGGTCTTAATATGAACTTTTGAAACATGAATAATTGAAGTTAATGGGCAGACATATTATTGTCTCCAGATCTTCAAGTCTGTCATTACTAAGGATAAGAATTATACCGAACACCCTTCACCGGTTGATGGCCAGAAACCTGCAGATTTCATCAAAATGTAACTCTGTCACTTTTGGTAATGTGAGCGTTTATTTTTGTGTTCGGTCAGTTAAACTGCTGGGAACTGGACTGGGATCTTCACCAGTTACTTTTATTTAAGAAATGTGACGTCACATACTGAGCAATTGAAGCTTATCTTGCTGGTACTGGTTGCTAGGAAACTATAATAGAACAGGGCTCCAAAATGAACAGGATGTCTGACTTACTCCACTTCCTTAGCAGCCACCGCCTGGCTGTATTTGTCATGTGAGTACAGAACCACTGATGCAACCTGATCAGCTGAAGGCAAAGACAGTACAGTTAGAAATCTCTGAATGATTCAAAGATACAGCATGCTGTTCAGGAACAAAAACATTTCACACAATGAAGAAAGAATGAACAATAGTGTGCACCATCTAAAAGATGCACTCCAGCAACTTGTCAATGCTTCTCCAGCAGCAGTTCCTGAACCCTCAACTTCTACCTTCTAAAAGTATAAAGGTAGCAGCACTTGGAAGCTTCCATCCAAGTCCCACACCATCCCAACTCATAATCATATCACCATTCTTACATTGCCACTTGGTCAAAGCCCTAGTAGCACTTTAGGTGTAACTTTGCTGCACGGACTACATTGGTTCAAAACGTTGGCTCGCTATCACCTTCTCTTAAATCGTTGATTTACCAGCAATGTCTATGTCCCATGAAAGACCTAAAAAGAAACCCTTTGGTCCTATCTTCGTACCTGTTATTTTCACCTTCTTCACAGTTTTGGTGGAATGGTTGATCACCTCAACAGTGACTTCAACTGGTTCACCATGGTAATAGATCTATAAGACAGTGCATTTCAAGTGAAGACAATATTTTTCAAAGACTATATTTTGGATCATTTAATTTATCCTTCCATCACAATATGCAATCCTGCCTTCATTAAGAATGAATAATGCTAGAATGTTGTTCCCACTATTTCAGAAAGGGTGCATTCCAGCCACTGATCCTTCTCCCTATGAAGAACTTGACATCCATCCTGATTGTACATATTACCAGCTTGTAGCTGCACGTTTTTCTGCTGAGAGCGTGGTGCTGGAAAAGCACATCAGGAGAGATGATGGTTTGGGAAAAAGCTCTTCTCCTGCTCCTCGGATGCTGCTTGACCTGTTGTGCTTTTCCAGCACCACACTCTCGACTCTAATCTCCAGCATCTTCAGTCCTCACTTTTGCATGTTTTTCTACTACAATCATGAGTTAACTTTCAGTAACAAACTCAGGATTAACTTCACCATTTCTTTAAATGGTGTCTTATTAGCCTTTCATTTCCTTTGCTTCATCCTCTGCTTCTTTCAATGTTGAAGCATGGAAAGTGACTGTGTTACTCAGTCCTTCATTTTGAGGAGTTAGGGACTGGGATGTGATTTTAATGATCAACAATCATTGTATGTTCAATTGTCAGGGAACTTGGAGTTGATTATGTCAGATGGTGGTGTGACCATTTTTGTGATAGGACATTATCTTAGTAACAACAGCACTGAATGAGCCCTAACAGGCAGCTCCCAAGCACGGTGACTGCTTCAGAGAGCTAAGCCAAATGTTTTAGATTCAGTCAGTATTGTTGGCATCCTGTCCCTGTTCATTATCAGATCTATAAACTACTTCTGAGCAGTTAAAGCAGAGGAACTGACTATACCTAAAACAAATAGCTAGTCTTTCAAATATTTTATAAAGTCCTTGCTAACTTGAATATTTTGCAGACGCCATGGATTTCATTTCAGAAATAGATCTGACCCTATCGGCTTAAAAAGTGAGCAAATACATTGCAGGGACTGAAGGGTTTGAGTTATAAGGAGAAGCTGGATAGGCTGAGACTTTATTCACTGAAGTGTAGAATGTTGAGGGGTAACCTTGTAGAAGTTTATAAAATCTCGTGGGGCATAAATAAGGTGAATAGCAAAGGTCTTTTCCCTTGGATGGGGGAGTTCAAAATGAGGGGGTGTATTTTTAAGGTGAGAGGAGAAAGAGTTAAAAGAGCCCTGAGGGGAAACTTTTTCATATTCATAGATGGACGAAGTGGTTGATGCAGATGCAGTTACAACGTTTGGAAAGGTACGTGAATGGGAAAGGTTTAGAGGGATATGGATTGAACGCTGGCAAGTGGGACTAGTTAAGTTTGGGTAATTTGATCGGCCTGTGTGAGTTGGGCTGAAGGGTCCGTTTCCATGCTGTATGACTCTATATCTATCACCTAACATGTCTGTATTCATTCCAAAGCAATTTGAAAGCCATTACTTTTCAATTGGTGTTATGTGCACAAATGAGGTAATCAAATTACACACAGCAGGCTTCCACAAACAGCAGAATCAGCTGAGAGAGAAGTATGGCTCAGAATACCAAAATCCCCCTCTGTTCTCCTTTGAATACTATCATGTGATCTCTTGCATCTACGTGAGCAGGAAGATGAAGCCTATCTCCAAACCTGCTGGTCATTTAGACAAGCAGGTCCTCTCATTCATTTATAGATCTCTGTTGGCCATCTGCATTTCTGAGGGTAGAACATGGTTTGCCAAACACTCACCTCTTTGTTCAGTGATGCTTCCAGGTGGAGAGGTTTATCTGACATGAGGAATTGTCGGGTCGTTTTAGCCACTGGCTGAAAAATTGGTTTATCAGGAGCATACTGTACTTTACGGATAACCATTGACACGGAACTCCTGGGGGAAGAAAAACATTGAGGATATGAATAATTGTGATCAGGTAGATATTTTAGCAATGTAATTGTATTTGAACTGGAATGCAATCCTCTGTTGTTCTTTTAAAGCAACATGTTATGCAGATATCAGCCAATGAAGTACCCCTATGAGTGGATGAGATGGCATACATTTGCAAATGGATCTAATGTAGAGATTTATTGTGCCCACACATGTGCTTATCCCTTACTTGTCTGTTCAAGTGGATTAGCAGACTGTGTGCATTAGCAAACTGACTGGGTGCACACTGTCGTATTATAGATTCCAGAAAAACAGTCCACCTTCAAGCCAGCTAGATGACATCACAACATGTGATGCTCCAGGATAAAGATTCTCATTTCACCTTCATTAATTACAGTGCAATAGAGTCAGTACAGTCTGCAGTTAGTCTGTCAGCCGTGTCAGCGTTGCTTTCATGTAATGTACAGTAACATTAGTAAGTACACAAGCCAGACTAGGTGTAAGTCTCAGATTTTGTGGCAGTTTAAACAGTTCCTGTTGCTCATTAACTTCAAGACATCTGAATCACCAAGAATCCAGTGTTTTTGGTAGATGTTACATCAGTTAACATGCAAGGCAGCATTCAGACCATATCATACTGACAGTGGTGTTTGACCCAAGAAGCCACATCACACACTGTTACATTACAGGGCTGTGTGAGTGATCCCAGCTCACTTACTTTCCACCTGATTATGTGTCAAGAAAGGCAGCAATATTAATTACTTTCCAGGTTCAGACAAATGTGCACTTACCTTTTAGAGATTTTCTCATCGATGCTGAGAGTCTTTGCACAGAATGCCAATATTTGAAAGTCCACCCCACAACACTGTGGAAAGAGTAGAGAAACTCTCCCAAGTCACATATATAATAGGATTGAAAGGTAACATTCTACTGTTAAAACTTCCAAAAACAAAACCTACTCATTCTGAAGCCAAGCAATGGTACTGAATTCAACCAATGAGTATAAGCAGGACTTGTTTGTTTCCCCAACACAGATGAGTCTCCAAGAACAAGGAAAAAGATGGTGGGTGGAGGAGAATCAAGGGCAAGCTAACTGTAATTTCCACCTACATGTGGCTAGAGCAAATTCAAACAATTGATGGTAATGTTCTGACCTTTAAACATGTACTGCATACACAGTATTGGACCAGGGCTGACTACACTTTCATTTCCTGAACAAACCTGAGAATGGAGCATAATAGCCTAATGCTCCAACCTACTTCTGTTGGAGATTAAGCCAAATCAAACTGTCCTGCACTTAAAGAGGGGACCAGTTACACTATTTAGTTGTGCGATCTTTTAGGTGAAAGTAAGACTGTAAATGTTGTAGAGTCAGAGTTGTAAAGCATGGCACTAGAGAAGGCACAGCAGGTTAGGCAACATCTGAGGAGTAAGAGAATTGACTTTTTGGTCTTCAGTCCTGAAGAAGGGTACTGCCCGAAACATCGACTTTGTTGATCCTCGGATGCTGCCTGACCTGCTGTGCTTTCTCTAGTGGGAGAAAGGGAGGTCTGCAGATGCTGGAGATCAGAGTTGAGAGTGTGTTGCTGGAAAAGCACAGCAGGTCAGGCAGTATCCAAAGAGCCGAAGGATCGATGTTTCGGGCCAGAGCCCGGATGATGAAAGGCTTCCTGATGAAGAGCTCTGGTCGATTCTCCTGCTCCTCGGATGCTGCCTGACCTGCTGTGCTTTTCCAGCAACACACCCTCCACCATGCTTTCTTTAGTGCCATGTTTTATCAACACTAGTGCCATCTTTTTAGACTTAAATAGTCTAATCACTTACCCTCAATTCTCCATGTGCTACAAAAAGGGAGGAATCCCCGATGTAACACGTCTTACATTCACCACCTTCCTCAACCACCAATTCCAATCACCTTTACCCTCTACCTGAAAACAATAGGAGTCCCATTAGCAAAGAAGGAAATTGGGCCCCTAAATGTAGCCATAAACTTTCTTTTTGTTGCCAACAGACAAATACATTTATACTGATGACCACATTATATGATGTGACAAAATCCTGAGCATAAAACAAAGAACTTTCAACTGAAGAAATTGTATCAGAGTCTTTACCCATTTACCATTAATTTCGATTTCATCCCACTTTTATTTTTAAAGCCATTATTTTTTTAAAAAATAAAACAATGAGGCTTGCTAGCTTCTGTTTAGTACTTTAACCAAGTGCTACTCCTCTGTGCAAACTGGGAGAGTTACTATGCAAAGTTTCTCATCAGTAAACACAAAAATGAACGTTCCATCAAAGTCACTGCCGAGGAAGGGAGCTAGACAATCTATTCCTTTCTTCTAAAATTGAGACCAATTGCAACAGCCCAAGTGGTATCCTAGCATAGATCTGGGGTTAATCTTTGCCTGCCCTGATTAGTTTTACTCTATGTGGTGCTTCTTTCTCATGACATCACTGGGGAAAATCAGTGTCCTAAACTGCCAGGATTCATTATCTTGAGATCAACAGCGTTTAGTTTGTCAATTAATCACTTGAGTCAGCACAGACACATTCAACAATATTTCTATATTGTGTAGAATTGAGGTGCAAAGTGAGATTGCCTTATGAGATGTTGTGAGTCACTTTAGTTGGTTTTGAATATTCAGTGTCATGTTGGGGTGGAGCTGTTTCAGATACAAAGCTGTTCATAAGTTAGCACCATCCAATCTTTTTTCAATGTTATGATTACATGCTGATAGCTGAATAGCACATGGGCTGCTTCTGACCCAATGCATCAACAGTGCAGCATGGATTAACATAGCCTCCTTCCAAGCTTTGTCAGTGCTGTGGAGATAGGGGTCTAATGATATGCAGAATCATCTCTGGAAATGCACTATGACCTCAGCAGACATAGGCTAGAAGGTTGAAACCAGTGCAACTCTAGTGTTATGATCCTATATTAGAACACAAAGTATTTATAGACATTTTTAACTTTTATTTCCAAAAAGGGGTATTTTTAAAAAGAGGACAGTTATAAAAAAGAGAGCCAATCTGTGGATATAAATTCGTTGACAGACTGACAAAATCCTTTATGAAGCTCATGAAACGTTGCACCTGTAAAACAATCAGAGAAGCTTCAAATAGGGAGAGGTTTAATAAGAGTAGATAACAAGGGACTGACTACTCCCCCGCTCAGCAGTTAGTCACCTCATTCCCCTCCAGGAATATACAAAACTTGTTAAAAACTGACTGAAAGCCTAACTTCTGTGTGTAAGCTTTAGCTACATATTCCAGTATGCGGACTGAAATGTTGTTAGGGCCATAGCTTTAAGAGTAACTATTTTAAACACCCTGTGTTGCAGGTAAAAGAAAGGACATTCTGAGTGCTGCAATTCTATCACTGTCAATAGGAGTCAGAACTGCAAAACTAAGAATGTCGAAACTAACAAATCAAATGCCAACATCACCCTACCAGCACCATTCAATAATGACCACAACTTCTTTTTGCTCTTCATGAACAATTCAGAAACTGAGCCAAATATACATATTTTATCATTTTAGCCTCACCTTTTATTTATACTCTGGGTGTATCATTAGAATCTAACATGATCTGAAGGAATGCCTGCGGCCAAATAAAATCAGGAAACAAATGATGGGATATATTAATTCAGAGTTAATTGGATGTCAGTCAATTGGATAAATATGAGGATTTAGCAATCAGTGGTGTGTGAGTTTCATGGAGTAAGGTTAACTTCAATAGAGGTCTCACTTAAACTGTGGACAAACAGTACATGTTATATATATTAGAAGACATTGTGCATATACAAAGTTCATGTACTATTTGTGTGAAATGCTATTTTCTCTGCCTGTATCTCAACACCACTGACGCTCAGTAGCATCAATGTGTATCATTGACAAGATGCGCTGCAGAAATTCACCAAAACACCTTAGACAGCACCTTACAAACCTACAATCACTTCCATCAAGAAGGACAAAGGCAGCAGATATAGGGAAAATTACAACCTCAAACCTCTCCACCCAACTCCCATCCTGACCCTGAAATATATCAGTATTCCATTGCTGTCGCTGAGTCAAAATTCTGGATTTTCCACCCTAAATGACAATATGGGTCCACAGCACATGAGCTACAATGGTTCAAGTAGGCAGCTGACCACCATCTTCTCAAGGGCAACTCAGAACAGGCAATAAATACTGGCCAGATAGTAATGCCCATGAGTGAATAAAATAAATTGGGAATTAATGAACTGTCTTTTTGTTAATTTAAGAAAACCTGGTTAAATTGGCTCCTTTTGAACCTAAAATTCACTTGGGTCAGGGAGAAAGTGATTCTGAATTGAAAGGATCCTTATTAAATGAACATTGTTGTGACTAACTAGGGAAGTGGGTGAATAAGCAAGGGGAGCCAGTTCTCACCTTCCTCATGCAGGAACTTAATGATTTGGGGTATTCCATGCAGTACCGTAACAAATTAGATCCCCTTACTTGGGTGCTGATCATATCACTGGACACATGCCAAATGTTTTTAATAAATACTATTTAAGAAAATTCTGAGGTTTGGCAATGAGCTTTTCTGAGGAGCAGAAGAACCTCTACTAAAAAAAGTGCTGCCCTGACACCAGCCCATAACACCCACTGGTAAGCAGTTCAAGGTGACTCCTGATCTGACTACTGTATACCCTCTCATGGCTCTTTTTGAGGGAGACTTTACAATTTTACTTACTGTCTTACCAAAATAGTGTTGCTGAGTTTGACTGCAAACATAGGTTTAGGTTCTGCCAAAGTGGTCATTTGTCACTGTCTGAAAACCTTAAACTTTTTCAACACCTTCTAGGTTAGTCTTATGGGCAGAGGGTAGCAACATTTGGGCTTGGCCTTAATACACTGCCCATGGTTTCTGTACTGAGCCAGTGTTCCAGATCCTGAAGACATCCATTCTTGTCAGACACCCCTTGAGCCCACGCAGCACCTGAAAGCTCTCACCTTGTCAATTTCATTGGCACCCAGCTGCAAGGTTACGGAACAGGGGAGATAGTCCGGGAACTGTCAAAGGAGAAATAGAAAGCATGAACACTTTTGGGTTGAGACCTCATTTTGATGCAACACAAACCTAAGAAAAATAAGCTGCAATACACCGACTGCTCATTATCCTTAGTGGATAGGGGCACAGATTTTCCGTGGATAACAAAGAAAAAGGGGATATCACTCCAATTTAACTCTCCCATGGATTATAAATGATCACATGATCACACTGGACAAGTCTGGTGCTTACTTTACAATTCAGGGTGTATCTCAATATCTTACATTGCCTAGGGTAGCCCCATTATTAATCCTATATCTCCTGTTGATTGTAACTGACAATGAAATGGGTGATTCAAATACAAAAGTCTCTCTGTAAAGAAACATTTCCACTACTATCGTCTTACACATGTATGCTTGCTGTCGATATAGCCCTGCTTCAAGTGAGTGGTATGCTGTAATCACACTAGCTAATTTTCCTTCAGTGCATAGCGGCAATTCTTTAAATGTGGAAAGATTTATATAACAAGATTTTGCAGGGTGAAGAAGGCCATTCAGCACACTGTGTCTGTGCCATAGCAGAGTACAACAGTAAACCATAGTCCAGGGATTGGAGGTCACGTGTAGCACAGGCTGTGTAAAGTCTTTATTTCCTGAAGGAATTACTGAATCAAACAGATTTATATCACACTGCGGTTGTGTCATAGTTACCATTGCAGATGGTAACAATTTATTCCAGAGATTTTGTTCACTTGAATATAAGTTCCCCAGTTGTCATGATTTCAACTTGTAGTGAAAGTAGTGGAAGCGGGTTATTTAGCCCATTGAGTCCACACCAACCCTCCATACAGCATCCTACATAGACCCACCCCCTACTCTATCCCTGTAACCCTGCATTTCCTATGGCTAATCTACCTAACCTGCACATTTTCGGACTGAATCGTCTCTAACCGTACATCAAGCCACTGGATTGCCAGTCCAGTAACAAAATAATTCTCTCACCATATCGCCAGTTTATTGACAGGCAGGAGTTGCATATGGCTCCAGCAACAGCTCCATTCATTTTCACAAAATCACAACTTTGAATGACAATAGGAGCCATTGAAGATTGTGTAATTGAAAAGTAGTGATGTCAGATTATTACAAGCTTCACAAATAATCAGATAGCTTGCTAGCTCCTCCCCGGTTACAAGTACAGCAGTGGTTCAATGTAAGTACCTGAAAGTAGAATGGATAAGCTTTATCTCCAAACTTCCTTTCCAAACGCTCCTGCAACTTGGTTTGGGCTTTAGCTTTTTCTCCTGATGGAGGTGGATAGACTTGCACAGTGGACTCATATAAATCTCTTCTGAACTTTAACCCACAAACATCTATATCCTCACGCCCATAGCGGAATGCACAGAGTAGTCTGCAAAACACTGAATAGTCCAGAAATGACACAGAGATCGTAAAGTTATTTTAAGAACTTGGGAATTACAAAGTAACATAAATAGGTCAACTGAATGGGCAAAGTTGGCAAATGGAGCATAATGTTGGAAAAAGTGAAATGATTCATTTTGACTTGATGGATAAAAATGAAGCATATTATCTAAAGGGTGAGAGATTGCAGAGCCTTAAGGTGCAGAGTGATCTGAGTGCCCTAGTACATGAATCACAAAAGATAAGTATGCAAGTGCAACAAGTAAGCTGGAAATCCAATACACCATTGTTATTTTATTGTAGGGAGAATGAAATATACAGGGCATTGTAGAGACTACATCTGGAGTACTGTGTAAAATATTAAGTTTCCTATTGAAGGAAGAATGTAAATGAATTGGAAGCAGTTCAGAGAGCTTTTATATATGAATGAATTAGGTGGACTGTCTGAGAGGACAGATACAAGTTAGCTGGAGCTTAGAAGTGTAGGAGGGATTTGATTGAGAAAAAGATCTAGGCATCTTGATAAGTTGAATATAGAAAGGGTATTTTATCTACTGGGAAAATCTAGAACTAGGAATCACTGTTTCACATTAAGTGGTTACCCATTTAAGACAGAGATGAGGAGAAACTTTTTCTCACAGAGAGTTTTGAATCTTTTGCACTCTCTTCCTCAATTGTGGTAGGAACAGGCTCTGAATATTTTTAAGGCAGAAAATATCAGTTTTCTTTAATAAGCAAGTGGAACTAAAGGGTATTGGGAGTAGGCAGGAATGAGGAATAATCAGATCAGTCACAATCTTATTGAGTGGCAGAACAGCCAAAGGGCCAGATATCCTACACTGCTCCTAATTCATACGTTTGTATGAAATAATTGTCACTAAATGTCAGCAGTGAATAATGTTCCATATAGTTCTGCAACTTGTTTTACATGACATTTCATTAATCCTCCTCTATGGAAGGATTTCTCACAGGAGACATGTATTCAGCTCAATTAGTTACTATTTGTTATTTGGCTCATGGCAGACAGATCAAGGTTTCAGACCTACTGCTTCCTCTTCTTCATTTCAGCACTCCCATTAATTCTTTCTGCTTGAGGATCAACATCTTGTACATCTTTCGAAGATTCCTGGCATCGATCTAGCAAGGTAAAGCTGGACATCAGTGAGGCACTATAGGCCATCAGCAGCAGAATTGTAGTGCACTGCATCCCCCTCTGTCTACCATTACCATTATGGTGGGAGATCAGGCCTTCTTCAATAGGGAGCTCAGGTAGGCATGCTACAAGCAGCATCAGGAAAACCTAAAAATGAGGTGTCAACCTAGAGAATATGTCACACAGGACTACTTGTGTGCAAAGCAGCACAGCAGCACATAGTAGACAGAGCTAAGCGATCCTACAGTGATTAAAGAGCTGCAGTCCTGCCTCATTCAATTGTGAATGGTGATGGACAATTGAAAACTCACCGTCAGATGAGACTCCAAAAAAACCCCATCCTCAATGATGGGGGAGCACAGAACATCATGCAAAACATAAGGCTGAAGTATTTTCACCCACCTTCAGCTAGAAGTGCCGAGTGAATGCTCCATCTCGGCCTCCTCTAAAGGTCCCCACCATTATGGAATTGTTATGATTCTGCCAATTTGAGTCACTTCAAGTGATATCAAGAAACAGTTGGAAGCACTGTACATTGCAAAAACTATGGGACCTGACAACTTTCAAGCAATAGTACTGAAGACTTGTGACCCTGGTACAGCTATAACTGGCATATACCCAACCATGTCGTAAATTGCCCAAACCAACCTGGCCGATTACAGCCCTATCAGTCTACTCTCGATCCTAAGTAAAGTGATGGAAATGATCATTAACAGTGTTATTCAGCAGTACTTACTCAACAATAACTTGCTCACTGATGCCCAGTTTGTGTTTTGACAGGATCATTCAGCTCCTGACCTCATTACAGTATGTGTCCACATATAACAAAGTATGGCATCAAGAAGCCCCAGCAAATGGGTCAATGAGAATCAACAGGAAACCTCTTCACCCGTTGGAGTTATTCCTAGCATAAAGGAAGATGGTTGTGGTTGTTGAAGGCCAATTTCTCAGCCCCAGAACATTACTACGGACAGTCCTCACGGGAGTGTCCTAAGTTCAAACATTTTCACCTTCCCTCCATCAAAAGATCAAAGTGGGGATGTTTGCACAATGTCCAGCACCATTTGTCACTCCTCAAATACTGAAGCAGCCTTTGTCCATATATAGGAACAGCTGGACAATATCCAGGGTTGGGCGGTTAAGTAGCAAATAACATTCATGCCCACAGGTGCCAGGCAGTGCCATCTCCAACAGAGACAGCTAACCCTAACCATTGCCTTTGATAGCCTTTGGCATTACCATCACTAAATCCTCACTATCTACCATCTGGGGGCCATTACTGGACAGAAATTGAACTCAGCTGACTATTTAAATACAGTGGCTACAAGAGCAGGTTAGAGGTTAGAAATTCTACAGTGACCAGCTCACTCCCTGTCTCCACAACATCTTTACACCATCTACAAGGCACAAGTCAGGAGTGTGATTGAATACTCCCTATTAGTCTCGAAAGGGTTAGCTCCTATAATGCTCCAGACGCTTGACACCATTAGAACAAAGCAGTCTTTTGATCAGTACCCCAACCAACACTTTAAACAGTCATTCTCCTCACCACTGCTGCTCAGAAGCAGCAGTATGTAACATCTATAAGATGCATTTTTTAAAATTCACCAGCGCACTTTAGGTAGCAATTTTAATTCCATGACCACTGCCAGGAAGAAGATACATGAGGTCATCACAACCTGTAAGTTCCCCTCCAAGCTATACACCATCCTGACTTGGAACTATATCAGCATTCCTTCATTATCGTTGGCTCAGAATCCTAGAACTTCCTTCCTAGTAGTTAACCCTACACCCCAAAGTCTACATTGGTTGAAGAAGGCAGCTCGCAGCCATCTTCTCAGGGCAATTAGAGATGGGCAGTAAATGTTGGCCCCTGCCAGAAATACCCACATCCTGTAAAGGAGTAATAAAAAAGAGTCATGATAGTATGGTTATCCCTTCATCCACTCCTACTGGGGATGTGTTCAGTGAAGGCTTTAGCAGATGTGGCTTGAATGTGCAGCTTTTGGAAATGGAAATGGTCAGTTATCTGGTTGCAGCTATGGATGGAACGAGATTTGCCTCAGATAAAAGCTTAAAAAAACTGTCAGCCAAACAGTTGAGCTGGTGGATTGGAATGCAGGACACCTGCCTTCAGTTGATCAGAACTACGCTGGCCCAAGCCTGAAGATTCCCAAGGGGTCTAAACTTAACCAGCTCTGTGATCGGGCCTAGCCGGTGCACACCTAATTGAAGAGACCCAAAGGACCAGTACAACCTGGCCAAGGCTTCATGTACACACCTAGAGTGGGCCAGTCATTCACTGTGACAGATAGTTCATCTGATGAGAAATGGAAATTTGCAGACAATTACAGGTTGTTCTAGTATAATGTGCGTTTTGTCAATGTGAATTAGCTATAATGTGATTGACAAATTGTGGATGCCGCTTGGATAACGCAAACTTTCTAATGAACGGGTATAGCGATCATCTACAGTCTGGTTTTCCAGAGCGTGACTTTCTATAGCTTGAGGTTTCAGAGGAACACAACTGTTGCATTATAGCAGAATGACCACCACACAAGCAGTGGTCCCCAGTGAAACACAGGAGAAGCTTAGAATAAACTATATAGAACAGTGTATGATTGCAAATATGATTAGGAAGTGTCATGGTCCTCCTAATTCCACTGAATGACTTTTTAAAAATTGACGTATTACAAGTTGCTGAAATGTCCATCCATTCTGCTTTCTGCAATGTCTTCTTTAACAGGCTCTGAGTTCATATTTTCCAGGAGTCTTCAACTTGTTCAAAATATCCATCCTGGTTTGTAAAAAATAGACCTCAGGAATTTATCAGTGTTAAGAATAATTGTGAGAGTAGGGTGCAGAATGTTCCATAGAAAAATTGGTATGGTTGGTACTTGTTTTGAAACCTTGAAATGACTGCACAATGTAGCCACTAGTGTCTGTCCCAACACTTCAATGGTGTTAAACAAAAAGAGAAATTGCTAGAGAAATTCAACAGAACATCTGTGGGTAAAAAACCGTTAACATTTCATGTCCAGTGACCCTTCTTCAGAGTTTCTCCAGTTTTTGTTTCAGATCTTCAACATCTGTAGTTCTTCGTTTTATTCAATTCAATGTTGTCCATTTTCACTCGCACATGCAGGAGATATGGTCTTTAAATGCACATGCATGGGTCATTATGTGTACATCTGAGCAGGTTACAAAAGGCTATCAATGTGTTATTGGAAGTCAAATGAAATGAGCTAGAGTTCTTCAGCAATTTATTTTAAACACAGCTTGATCATGTTTAATCGACCAATAAAAGTACAGGGTTTGAGGATTTAGTGAATGTCAGATTACAGTGTGTGTGAAGTTCAGTGCGTGTGAGTGTCAGTGTGTGTGTGAGTGTCAGTGTGTGTGTGAGCATTCTGTATACATAAGGACCAATTTGTACAGGTTTCAGTGAATGTAATAAGGGTTTAGAAAATAGAACATAGAACAATATAGCGCAGAACAGGCTCTTCGGCCCTCGACGTTGCACCGACCTGTGAACTATTCTCAGCTCGTCCCCCTACACTATCCCAAAATCATCCATGTGCTTATCTAAGGATTGTTTAAATCTCCCTAATGTGGCTGAGTTGACTACATTAGCAGGTAGGGCATTCCACGCCCTTACTACTCTCTGAGTAAAGTTTGGTTTTGGTGTCAGGACTCTGAGCGTTTGTGAAGTTTTGTGTCTGAGAGGTTCTGTGTTTATGAAGCATAATCTGTACTTGAAAGTGCAAGGTGTTTTATTTTTGATCAAAAATATTATGTTAACCCTCAAGTAATAAACATCCGTTGATCTTATTTCTCAGGACACAAAACCTTTACAGAAAAGCAAGAGTCTGAGCAAATGGTCAAGACAATCATTTTTTTTTCAACATTACAGTGGGATTTCTCACCTTTTCTATCCTTAATGTAACCAGTGTCCAATACAAGCACACCATCTGCAAATAAATCAGATAAGATCAGTTACTGCAACCAGACTTGATCATGCTGTTTGGTTCTTCCAAAAACAGCTTTCCCATGAACCAGCTCAGGACACTGTGATTCATCCAGTTCAGTACAAGATAACCTATCAGAGATACTCTGTAGATCATTCTGCATCAGCCCTGGGGCTTCTCTTTAGCTCTATGATTCTGGGTAGAATCAGCACCAACCTTCCCATTAACCAATCTTGAAATGTTATGTGTTATGGTACTAACTGCCAATACTGCCAACAAACTGTCCTGGTTGTTGTGTGGTATCGGAGGTACACTATTATTGGAGTTGGATTACATGAGATGGATTTTTTTGGGGTGGATTAAATAAGAGAAGTTTTGTATTTTAGGGAGTGTGATGTCCACGCAGTGTTGCTTCTGGCAGCAGTGTAAAGACTTCATTGATTTGCTGAGGCACAGGCAGTTACCTAAGTAGCCTGTTCAGGTTTCCTTGATCAAATCAATGAAGAATCCAGTATGGGTGGCAGAGGTCACAGTTGGTGGCATACACCCATCAGGAATTAACAAAGTTCACGGAGTATTGGTAAAAGTAGGGCTAAATAAACAGGTTTCTCCCCTGATTAATTTTATAGATTTCTTATTTGGGAGATGTGGAAAATATAGCAATAAAGATCTGTAATGTGCGTTGATTACATTGGGGATAGGTTTCTTTGGAGTTGAATTGCATTGAGATTGGATTCTAAAGGAACCATATGATATTGGTTGCAATATATAGATCTATTGTGTTAGAATTATGGTATTTTGATATTTTTAGGTTGGGTTTTATTGGGAGGGAAGTCTTGTGGCACAATGGGTAGTATCACAGCTCAGAGCCAGGAGCTCCAGGTTTGAGCTCAGAGAAGGTACATTCATAACATCCATTAGAAAGACAGAGGTTGAAGGGGTCCTAATTGAGGTTTATAAAATCATGAGAGATTATAGATAGGGTGGATAATAAGAAGCCTTTTCCCAGAGTAGGGGACTCAATTACTAAGGGTCATGAGTCCAAGGTGAGCGGAGAAAAGTTTAAGGGAAGTATGTGTGGAAGGTTCTTCGTGCAGAGGGGGGTGGGTGCCTGGAATGCGGTGTCAGCGGAGGTGATAGAGGCGGGAGTCATTTAAGATGTATTGAGACAGATTCATGAATGGGCAGGGAGCAGAGGGATATAGATCCTTGGAAAATAGGTAATGGGTTTAGATAGAGGATCTGGATCAGCACAGGTTTGGAGGGCCAAAGGGCTTGTTTCTGTGCTGTAATTTTCTTTGCTCTTTGTTCTTTGTATGACCAAAATCCTCCTGATACCCCCATAGCAAGTAATAAGAGTAGGGGATTATTCAGGTCAGCCATGCTTGATTTGGACTGGTTGCTTCAAGCGAAAGCTTCTGGCAATAGGCTAGCAGACTGTTCCAGGAAAATCTAGCTGTGGAGAGAGTTACTGGGGATATATTTGTGCGCCTCATGTGTGACTAGGCTTGGGAAGACTCTCAGGCTATATTAAAGAGTCTGCAAGGGGTTATATTGTATTAAGGAAGAATGTACTGTATTAAGGAAGAATAATATTGTGGGGGATTATGTTGAGGAACGGTAATAATGCGAAATATATTGAATTATATTGTATTTGGAATTTACTGTTGTTGTACATTGTTTTTATAAAGTTGCATTGCTGAACTGTCAATAGCAGCAGCTTTTTCCTGAGCTTTGTTCAGAAGGTGTACTGCACAACAGTTTTGTTTTCTCAGCGTCCATTTAGGAAAGTCTGTTATTTTAGTGGAAACATCAGGTTGATTTTTTTAGCAGATGTAAATGCTCTGTTTGTAACATTCAGCTCATAATCATTCACAATGCAAATCTCATGGCTCAGCAGCACTTCGTGGCTCTGCCCCCAAACTTTTGTTTCACTGTAGAATCTCCATAATAAAACTGATGAAGTTGACAGCAATGTTGATTTGACTGACGCTCCAGATACCCTGTTTGTACTCTGAACAGTCCATGGTTTTCTGCATTTTGCTGTCCACTCTATGTTGATCCTATCAGCTTTTCCTCTCATGGCTATAGTGACATTTCTAAATATCGCTACATACAGTGTTTTCTTTAATGATCAAGATGGAAGAAGTTGGCGTAAGTTCTTTCTAATGCCAGCTAACAAACACTTAACTGGAAAACTACGATGCATGCCTGTCAATTTTATGTGAATAAATTATCTGTTAACATTAAGGAACATAGTCATTATGGGATAGTGCATACTTGCTACCTAAAAGCACCCGGTCAATTTTTTTTACAGTGGCACAAAGAATTGTGATTTTAATGGATACAAAGTGTAGAATCTCTTGGTATTGCAAAACAAGTTTTCTTTCAGAACATATACTTACCAACAGGATCAGTGTGGGTGACATGATCCACAAAATCTCTCTTGCCCAAGTAGACAGCAATCTGTGAAAGTAGTGATAAAACAGTGTTAGGTCAATCTGAGACTGAGACGGTCATTACAAATTACATCCTCTGCCTATCACAACAATAACCTCTGCTTCCATGTAACATAACTTTGCTTTAGTTGGTTATTCATGACTTAAGGTTAAAACAGGCTTCGTTTGAGAATAATGTCCTTGCAATTTATAAAAAGGGAAAGAAAGAACAGCGAAAGGAAGAGAGAAAGAGAAAACAATTAAACAATGTTTACACGGGGGATCTAAGATGGCGGTGATCTGAGAAGATCACACTGCAGAGCTTCGCCTCGCAGCAGGAGCAGGACGGTCCTTTAACCCGCCCAACCCAGGTCATCAGGATTTTTTGGGGCATTGGAAAGATTGTGGAGCCCCAAGAAACATTTAAAAATTGACTTATCTGTATTTTAAGCTGTCCAGAAATGCCTAAAAAGGGAGGAGGAGCATCTGAGGCTGGGCCTGCAGCTCAGCCTGCAGCAGCCTCGGAGCCGATTACTCTCCAGGACCTGGTGAACCAGCTCTCGAAATCTCGTGAGATGTTGGGGAAATAGATTGAAGAGAAGCTGGCTCCAGTCTCTTTCATGCTGCAGAAGCACGAGCAGCAGCTGGGAGACCTGGAGAAGAGGACGGATGAGGTGGAGCACAGGGTCACAGTGGTGGAAGCTGATGCCAGTTCATTCAAGGAAGAGATCCAAGCCCTGAAGACGCAGGTTCATAATTTGCGTGACCAAGTGGATGATCTTGAAAACAGGGGCAGGAGAAAAAACATTCGGATCATCGGTCTGCCTGAGGGTAAGGAAGATGAGTGGCTAACGGAATTTGTTGAAGATTGTTTTCCGAAATTCCTTGACTTGGAGACTGGCATGAGAGGATTGAAGATAAAGGGGGCTCACCAGGTCGCAGCATGGAGGTCAGGTCTGGGTCAACGCCTTCGTCCTTTCCTGGTGCGGTTCCATCATTACCGGGATAAGGAGAGAGTCATAGAGGCTTCCAGACTCCAGGGGAAGGATCCAAAGGCCCTAATTTACGAGGGGTCTAAGATCATGTTTTTTCAGGACTTTTCAGCGGCGGTGATCAAGAAACGAAAATCATATGATGGTGTCAAGAGAAGACTGAAGGAGCTTGGGATTCAGTACTCCCTGAGATATCCGGCAGTGCTTCAGATCACCTTAGATGGATCCATGCATCTCTTTGACACATCGGAGAAGGCAAGAGACTTTATGGACAAACTAACCTAATTTTTTTCTGACCCCTGCGGTAACTCTGAATCTGGTGGCATCCTGTACGATTGGTAATATTGCCATCTCGGATCATGCTCCAGTGTACCTCATGGTTAAAATTAAGGATGTTACAGTGGATTCAAAGTACTGGCGAATGGACCCCTTTATTCTCATGGACAGTAAGTTTGTGGAGTATTTCTCAAGGGAATTTCAGGCATTCCTAGACATCAACATAGGCTCGGTTGATAGCTCATCTGTTCTCTTGGAAACTGCCAAAGCTTATGCCAAGGGGTTAGTTATTTCATATTTCACCAGTGGGAAGCGGCAGAAGGGTGAGCAGCAACATCTCCTTGAAGCACGATGTTGTGCCGAACATTTGTCCTAGCTTAAGCACCCATCCATGTACCTATCCAATTGCCGCTTAAAGGTCACCAAAGATTCTGACTCTGCCACTCCCACAGGCAGCGCATTCCATGCCCCCACCACTCTCTAGGTAAAGAACCCACCCCTGACATCTCCCCTATACCTTCCACCCTTCACCTTAAATTTATGTCCCCTTGTAACACTCTGTTGTACCCGGGGAAAAAGTTTCTGACTGTCTACTCTATCTATTCCTCTGATCATCTTATAAACTTCTATCAAGTCACCCCTCATCCTTCGCCGTTCCAATGAGAAAAGGCCTAGCACTCTCAACCTATCCTCGTACGACCTGTTCTCCATTCCAGGCAACATCCTGGTAAATCTTCTCTGCACCCTCTCCAAAGCTTCCACATCTTTCCTAAAGTGAGGCAACCAGAACTGCACACAGTACTCCAAATGTGGCCTAACCAAAGTCCTGTACAGTTGCAACATCACTTCACGACTCTTGAATTCAATCCCTCTGCTAATGAACGCTAATACACCATAGGCCTTCTTACAAGCTCTATCCACCTGAGTGGCAACTTTCAAAGACCTATGAACATAGACCCCAAGATCCCTCTGTTCCTCCACCTCACTAAGAACCCTACTGTTAACCCTGTATTCCGCATTCTTATTTGTCTTTCCAAAATGGACAACCTCACACTTGGCAGGGTTGAACTCCATCTGCCACTCCTCAGCCCAGCTCTGCATCATATCCAAGTCCCTTTGCAGCCGACAAGAGCCCTCCTCACTATCCACAACTCCACCAAACTTCGTATCATCTGCAAATTTACTGACCCACCCTTCGACTCCCTCATCCAAGTCATTAATAAAAATTACGAACAGCAGAGGACCCAGAACTGATCCCTGCGGAACTCCACTTGTAACTGGGCTCCAGGCTGAATGTTTACCATCTACCACCACTCTCTGACTTCGGCCGGTTAGCCAGTTTTCTATCCAATTGGCCAAATTTCCCTCTATCCCATGCCTCCTGACTTTCCACATAAGCCTACCATGGGGAACCTTATCAAATGCCTTACTAAAGTCCATGTATACTACATCCACTGCTCTACTCTCATCCACATGCTTGGTCACCTCCTCAAAGAATTCAATCAGACTTGTAAGGCAAGACCTACCCCTCACAAATCCGTGCTGGCTGTCCCTAATCAAGCAGTGCCTTTCCAGATACTCATAAATCCTATCCCTCAGTACCCTTTCCATTACTTTACCTACCACCGAAGTAAGACTAACTGGCCTGTAATTCCTGGGGTTATCCCTATTCCCTTTTTTGAACAGGGGCACAACATTCGCCACTCTTCAGTCCCCTGGTACCACCCCCGTTGACAGTGAAGATGAAAAGATCATTGCCAACGGTACTGCAATTTCCTCTCTTGCTTCCCACATAATCCTAGGATATATCCCATCAGGCCCGGGGGACTTGTCTATCCTCAAGTTGTTCAAAATGTCCAACACATCTTCTTTCCTAACAAGTATCTCCTCTAGCTTACCAGTCTGTTTCACACTCTCCTCTTCAACAATACGGTTCCTCTCATTCGTAAATACTGAAGAAAAGTACTCATTCAAGACCTCTCCTATCTCTTCCGACTCAATACACAGTCTCCCACTACTGTCCTTGATTGGACCTACCCTCGTTCTCGTCATTCTCATGTTTCTCACATACGCATAAAATGCCTTTGGGTTATCCTTGATCCTATCTGCCAGAGATTTTTCATGTCCTCTCTTGGCTCTCCTAATCCCTTTCTTCAGGTCCCTTCTGGCTATCCTGTATCCCTCCATTGCTCTGTCTGAACTTTGTTTCCTCAACCTTATGTAAGCCTCCTTCTTCCTCTTTACAAGACATTCAACCTCCCTTGTCAACCAAGGTTCCCTCACACGACCATTTCTTTCCTGCCTGTCAGGTACATACATATCAAGGACACGTCGTATCTGTTCCTTGACAAAGTTCCACATTTCCACGACATCCTTCCCCGAAAGCCTATGCTCCCAACTTATGCTCCTCAGATCCTGACTTACAGCATCGTAATTACCCTTCCCCCAATTGTAAAACCTACCCTGTTGCACGCACCTATCTCTCTCCATAACCAAGGTGAAAGTCACAGAATTGTGGTCACCATCACCAAAAGGTTCACCCACTAACAAGCCCATCACTTGTCCCGGTTCATTACTGAGTACCAAATCCAAAATGGCCTCCCCTCTGGTCGGACAATCTACATACTGTGTTCGAAAAGCTTCCTGGACACACTGCGCAAACACCGCCCCATCCAATCTACTTGATCTAAAGAGCTTCCAATCAATATTTGGGAAGTTGAAATCGCCCATGACTATTACCCTGTGGCTTCTGCACCTTTCCAAAATCTGTTTCCCAATCTGTTTCTCCACATCTCTGCTGCTATTGGGGGGCCTATAGTAAACACCCAACAAGGTGACTGCACCTTTCCTATTTCTGACTTCAGCCCATACTACCTCTAAAAAGGCAGATCCCCCTCGAACTGCCTTTCTGCAGCCGTTATACCATTTCTAATTAGCAACGCCACCCCCCCCCCCCCCCTCCTTTTTTACCACCCTCCCTAATCCTACTGAAACATCTGTAACCAGGGACCTCCAACAACCATTCCTGTCCCTCTTCTATCCATGTTTCCGTGATGGCCACAACATCGTAGTCCCAGGTACCTATCCACGCCTTAAGTTCACCGACCTTATTTCTGATACTCCTTGCGTTGAAGTATACGCACTTGAACCCATCTCTGTGTCCGCAAGTATTACCTGTCAGTGCTACCTTCTTCACAGCCTCCCCACACACTTGGACATCCTGACAAACAGCTAGCCTACTTGCTGGACTACAAGTCCGGATCCCATCCCCCTGCCAAATTAGTTTAAACCCCCCCGAAGATAGCGAGCAAACCTACCCCCCAGGATATTGGTGCCCTTCTGGTTCAGGTGCAACCCGTCCTGCTTGTACAGGTCCCACCTTCCCCAGAATGCAGTCCAATTGTCCAAATACCTGAAGCCCTCCCTCCTACACCATCCTTGCAGCCACGTGTTCAACTGCACTCTCTCCCTATTCCTTGCCTCACTGTCACGTGGCACCGGCAACAACCCAGAGATGACGACTCTGTCTGTCCTAGCTTTCAGCTTCCAGCCTAACTCCCTGAGCTCTTGAATGACCTCCCCACCTCTCTTCCTACCTATGTCATTGGTGGCTGGCTTTTGCAAAGAAGGAGCTGGCTTTTGCAAAGCAAAGGTTATACGAGCATGGTGACAAGCCAAACAAATACTTAGCATACCTTGCCAGAAAGGGAAGTGCCCCACAAACCATTACAGTGATTAGGGAAGGGTCTGGGAACCTAACATGTGATCCTAAAAAGATTAATGTGGTATTCCAGAGATTCTACTCTAAGTTATATCAGTCTGAGAATTGTGAGGAGCGGCAGGCCAAAATGGAATCCTCTTCTAGAGATCTGAAGCTCCTGGGTGTGACTCCCGAACAACAGTCCTTTCTCAATGCCTCATTATCAGAGCAAGAAGTGCAGGAAGCTGTGAGGCAGCTTCAGAGTGGAAAGGCGCCCGGTCCTGACGGACTTCCCAGTGAATTCTATAAGGAATTTATAAGTATACTATCAGGCCCGATGCTGAATATGTTTAATGATTCATACAGTCTTGATTGTCTCCCACCATCTCTGAGAGAGGCCAATATTTCACTTATCCTTAAAAAAGGGAAGGATCCGAAGACTGTGCTTCACACAGGTCCATCTCGCTCTTAAATGCGGACTTTAACATCCTCTCTAAGGCTCTTGTGTTAAGGCTGGAGACTGTGTTACCCTCTATTATTAAAGAGGATCAGACGGGCTTCATAAAGGATCGCAGATCCTCCAATAATGTTAGGAGGCTGCTTAACGTAATTCAAGCATGCCAACAGCAGTCAATACAGGGATTGGTGATTTCTTTAGATGCAGAGAAGGCATTTGACCGAGTTGAGTGGCCGTACCTTTTCTATACTCTAGACCGGTTTGGACTGGGTGAAGTTTTCATAAGATGGGTAAAGGTTCTCTACAGTGTACCTCTCGCTGCGGTCATTACCAACGGGGTACGATCAATCAATTTTAATATTTCTAGGGGCAGCCGGCAGGACTGTCCCCTTTCACCATTACTTTTTACGTTGGTGATCGAACTGTTGGCAGAGGCCATTCGTGGGGATCTCAATATATCAGCTCCAGAAGTGGGGTAAAAATTACATAAGATCTTGTTGTATGCAGACGATGTTCTAATTTTCTTGACAAATCTAGCAGTCTCAGTGCCTTGCCTGATACAATGCATTCACGCATTTGGCACTTTTTCAAGGTATAAGATTAATTTTGCTAAATCAGAGGCTATGCCTATGGGTGGTCTTACGAAAGAGTTGGCTCTTGAGAGTGACTATAGATTCCCTTTTAGGTAGTCACAGGGGGGTTTTGTGTATTTGGGCATATTCATTACTCCAGTTCTGGATTGGCTGTTCAAAGCCAATTTTACTCAATTATTTGAAAAAATTAAACAAGATCTCCAAAGATGGTAGGCACTTCCAGTCTCATGGTTAGGTCAGATAGCGCTTATTAAGATGAATATTCTCCCTCGTTTGCTTTACCCTATATGGATGCTCCCCCTGATTTTCAATAAACAAACAGTCAGGAGACTATACGGTTGGTTCAGCTCCTTTATCTGGCACTGTAAATGGCCCCTCATTAAATTAGCCAAACTGCAGTTGCCTCACTGATTGGGGGGAGTAGACCTTCCAGACATTAAAAATTACCAATAAGCTTGCTTTTGACCTATGTAAGTGATTGGGTTTGTGGGGACCCTCTTTCAATATGGCTAGATATCGAAGTCTCCCAGGCAAAGTGCCCCCTTACCAGTTTGCTGATTTTGGACAAGGTGAGGACAGTTAGGGAATATTGCCATAACCCAATAGTCATCAATACTGTTAAAGCATGGAGGGCAATTCGGCAGAGGGAAGGTAATATTGGCAAAACATCTTTGTTTACATCTTTAGTGGGTATGCCGGGTTTTCAACTGGGTATGATAGATTCAGGATTTAAACATTGGGCAGCTAGGGGTGTATCTTGCATGAGTGATTTATTTGAGGGAGATGTAATGATGTCCTTCGATCAGTTAGTACGGAAGTACGAGTTACCTAATAGAGACCTCTTTTGTTTTTTTCAAGTTAGGGATTTTATTCAAAAAAGACCACACTTTTGACTGATCCCTACAAACCTGACATAGAAAGAAGGGTACTAAGGGCTAAGAGTACACTTTCTGTCAGTACTCTATATCACCAATTGGGGGGTGCCACCTTAGATGAGTCTGATCGACTCTGCATGATGTGGGAAAGAGAGCTGGGTGTTGAAGTTTCTTCAGAGGCATGGGAGGATATTTGGGAGAATGCAAGGAAGATATCAATTTGCAATAGGACCCATGCTTTACAGTTGAAGATTCTCCACAGGGTCCACTTAGCCCCAGACCGTTTGTCAAAATTTAAACCAGGGGTATCTTCGGCATGTCCCAAGTGCAAGTTCTGCACAGGCACTCATACCCATAGTCTTTGGTCTTCTGACAGGCTTCAAACATATTGGAGCGCTGTAGTGGGTGCAATGGAGAGGATTTTAGGTGTAGGGGCGGAGAAGGATCCTATTTCTCTCCTTTTGGGCCTACTCATTGTATTTCCTGCAGACGCGCATAAGAAAAAACTTTTCAATATTCTTACGTTCTGTGCAAGGAAGTATATCTTGCTTGGTTGGATATCCGAAAACCCCCCAGGCCTGTCGGGTTGGTGAAAGATGGTTATGGAGCATATTCCCATGGATTTTCTCACAAATATGGCACACCACAAAACTGAGAATTTTTACAAGACATGGCAACCCTTTTTGAAATACTTGGACACAGATTTATCTGCCACACTAACAAGGGCTTTTATACAGCCGTAACGATTGTGTTTCATGAGTCCAATATACAGGGAGGAGGAACTGTGAATGTACAAGTGTTTTGTTTGGCTGGGTTGAGTTATTACAATTTATTTGTTTGTTGTTAGGTATTTATTTATTTAGTTAAATAGCTCGTTTAGGTTTTTTTTAATTTTACATTTCTCTATATATGTTCAAACATTCGTATAGGAGGGTGGGTTGGAGAATTTTTTTTATTATTTGGTTATTTTTGTACTGTTTTGAATTGCATTGTTTTGTATTTGTTGTAATATTTAAAAATCTATTTTTTCTTAATAAAAATATATTATATATAAAAAAACAATGCTTACACAATTTCAAGATATCACAAAGTATTTCACGGCCAATGAAGTTTTTTTTTAAAAAATGGTTTTAATGACAACCAATTTTCACCAAAATAAAGTTCCACTAAAGCAAAATTGCTAACTTCTCATTGATTAAGAGGAAGACATTGGCTAGGAGAACTCACTTTTCCTCTTCTTTGAATGATATCATGAAATATTTTACATCTTCAAAAAGTTGAAAAGAATAATTTTAAAATTTTAATCTGCAAATCTAGACATCTAACATTGCATAATTCATTCATGACCAAAGTGCTTTACATTTAAGAGACCATTTGGACTATGTGCTTAATTCCTTTCGTGAGATTTATCATAGAATCCCTACAGTATGGAAACAGGCCAGTTGGCCCAACAAGTCCACACCGACCCTCCAAACAGTATCCCACCCAGACTCATTCCTCTACCCTCAATACTGTACATTTCCCCTAACCAATGCACCTAACCTACACAGCCCTGAGCACTATGGGCAATTTAGCATGGCCAATTCACCGAACCTGCACGTCTTTGGAATGTGGGAGGAAACCTACACAGACACGGGGAGAATGTGCAAACTCCACACAGACAGTCGCCGAGGCTGGAATTGAACAGGGGTCTCTGACTCTGAGAGGGAGCAGTGCTAACCATTGAGCCATCATACCACCACCCTTTTATTCACATTTGTACAACAAATATCAAATGCAGAATTCTGGTGGATGGTCTAAGGTCTTCATAAGCTCACATTAGACTGGAGTCTTCTCTCCTATTGATGTTCGAGACATGATCAATTACAGCATCATGATTTACATGCATCTCATACCACACTTAGGAATTGGTGTTACACTAGAATGATTTTTGTTTCTGCTGTATTTTAACTAAATTATTGATTAATTAATTAAATACATCTGCACAGTTGGTTAAATGTTAGGACTACGGTTTCATTTTCCTGGCTGTGTCCTTTCCCTAACATCAAACTGCTCACACAGCCTGAATTGCCACCACATCTCGAAGTTGTTACTGTGGCATTGGAGTCTTCGGTGAAACATCGGAGGCTGGAAATCAGGGAAAGTAAGAGAGGAAGCATGAAAGCTGAGTGGAGGCGGGGTTCACATACCGATTTATCAGAAGTTGTCTTTTTGAAGACAATGTTTTTGGGAGCTGGTGGTGGTGGGTTCATCTTGGCAACAACGACGCTGGGAGCAGGGGTCTTCTGAATCTGGGGAGCACTCATCTTCTCAGGTGTGTGATAATGCAATGAGGCTGAGAAACAAACAAGTAAGTAAATGTAATTAAATAGCGGCATCTTCTCAACATAATATAATCCTGTTAAATAGATTAAAGGTGAGCTAGTAGCAATGCTAATTCCCACATCAAAATATAACTGCTGCTGAAATGATGGAGAAGTAATTTGGTAAATGACTGAAGTTGGTTGGAGATTTTTAAGTGGCCAGTTAATGGTAATGAAAGGCCTCCTTGTGCCACCACTTGTACTCTACCAGTGGGAAACCCTGGCAGCCAGAGGGAAATGTTTCTCTTGGTCAGACACTCTGCACCCCATGGAAGAACCCATTCCCCAATGGAAAGGACTTGCCTGATTTAGTTAACCTGACAGTGTCCTGATTGCTGGGTTTGCTGACTGACCCAATTAGCTTGTCTCACCAACCTACTTCTCTGGCCTCCATCACTGCCCTGGTTGAAGTTTGGCTTCAGTCATAACAGTGCCCATTGCGTCCATTGGTGTAAAACATTCTGTCTGGTTCTATTCTACCTCTTAAATATTGCAAAAGCTCTCCATTAGGTGATTAATCAGCCTTCTCTTTTTAAGAAAGAGAAGATGCAATCTATTTGTTGTCTCTTGCTTACAAATCTTTTTTACACTCACTCCAGTGCAACCATCTTTCTGATATGGTGACCAGACTGAACACAATATTCCAAGTGTTATCTATTCAATAAATGTTTCACTTAACTACTCTATTTTCCAATTCTATCCCTTTAGTTATAGATCCTAGTTCCTGATTTACTTTTTTTAATGACCGAGCCAGTGCCACTCCTTTAAAAGGCTTATGCCTTCACACTCCCAGATCCCTCTGCCACGCTATCCAATGACATCCCTATTTTCTAAACTCTGTGTGATGTACTATTTGCCAAGATGTAATACCTTACAGTCATCTGTGTTGAAATTCGTTTGCCAAATACACTTCAATTATGCAAGTTTATTCATATTTTCTTGCAAATTGTTGCAGTCCTTTCCAGCACTGACTTCCCAATCACTAATTTGGTATCATTTTCAAATTTAGAAGGCTTTCTTGTAAAGCACTATAGGATTCTTCAGTCAGTCTGACAAAGTGCTGGGAATAAATACCTCTGTTTCTCTTTAAGGCATTCCTTAAAACCTACCTCTCCGAACAAGATTTTAGTCCTAACCTAATATTGCCTTTTGTAGGTTAGTGTCAAATTTTGTTTGGTAATGTTCTTGTGAGGCACCTCAGACTATAGAATAAAAGCTATTGTTATTGTAGTCAGTGATTATCTCCAGGAATTTTAACCCTTGGGGATTTCACAATGAACTGAGATCCTCCTGTAAATGTTTCACCCTGCATTCTTGACCAAGGTGTGACTGAAGTAGATTAGATTAGATTCCCTACAGTGCGGAAACAGGGCCTTCACCCCAACAAGTCCACACTGACCCTCCAAAGAGTAACCCACCCAGACCCATTCCCTTCTGACTGATGCACCTAACACTATGGACAATTTAGCATGGCCAATTCACCTGCCCTGCACATCTTTGGACTGTGGGAGGAAACCCAAGCAGACACAGGGAGAATGTGCAAACTCCACACAGACAGTCACCTGAGACTGGAATTGAACCTGGCACCCTGATGCTGTGAGGCAGCAGTGCTAACCACTGAGCCACTGTGCAGATGGTGACTGTCTTGGATGGAAACTTGCCCCCGTGTTTCTGCTAGCTTTCTCCTTCTAGATGGAAGTGGTCATGTGTTTAGAAGGTTCTGGCTACGGATAATTGCCAATGTTTGCAATTCATCTTGTTGATAATACACATTGCTGTTACTGAATGTCAGTAGTGGAGGGAATAGATGCTTGTGAATGTAGTACCTGTCAAGAGGGCTGGATGGTGTCAAGCTTCTTGAGTGTTGTTAGTGCTGCATCCATCCAGGGAAGTGGGGAGTATTTCACTCCCTTCCTGACTTGTGCCTTGTAGCTGGTGGACAGGCTTTGGGAAGTCAAGAGTTGATTTAACTGTTGCAATACTCCCAGCCTCTGACTTGCCTTTGTAACTGTTATATTTATATGGTGAATCCACTTTAATTTCTGGTCCAGCAGTAACCCCCAGGATGTTGATGGGAGGGTGTTGGATTTCATAGATGATAATGCTGTTGAAGGTCATGGGGTTGTTGTTAGATTGTCTGTTATTGGAGATGGCCATTGCCTGGCATTTCTGTGGCATGGATATTACTTGCCATTTGTCAGCCCAAACATGGATACTGTTACATTTGAACATGGACTGCTTCAGTATCTGAAGAGGTGTTTGTAGTGCTGAACATTTATAATAATTAACAAATGTCCCCACTTCTGACTTTATGATGGAGAAAGGGTCACTGATGAAGCAGCTGAAGATTGTTGGGCCTAGTACACAACCCTGAGGAACTCCTGCAGAGATGTCCTGGGCTGAGATGACTGACCTTCAACAACCACAACCACATAAGACATTCAACTACATAAGACATCTTCTGATTCCTTTATCACAGTTTTGAATTTCAAAGGATATAGGAAAATGATTCAATAAAGTGTGTTAGTGTTCACGGTGGGGTATTATTATGCTGTTGTAGCAGTGTTATGATGTGGTGCTGCACCTACACAAGAATATGATTATAATATTAATGTTGAACAGGATCTTTTTTAGATATCGATATAGTAGCTGAAGTTACACCAATCACTTTCTCAGACTGACTGGCAAATCCTGTGATGTTCATAACTCTCTAAAACCTCTTCATTCACAGAATCACAACACTCTAGAACATGGTACAAAGTTCGAGAAGGTAGCATAACATTCAACACTACAAATCAAAGCATTCTAAAAATGGCACAGCATTGTACAGCACGGGATATTTTAAGAGTAAGTTTATTGCATCTAGCAAACCAATTTTTTAAATAGGTCATCTAATTAACCAACCTTACTGCTAGAATGCATTTGAACCCCTACAGTGTAGAAACAGGTCATTCAGCCCGTCGAGTCTACATGAAGTCTCCGAAGAACATTTCACTCAGACTCACCTTCCTACCCTTTAGCCCACATTTACCATGGCTAAACCAACTAGCCTGCTCATCCTTGGACAGTGGGAGGAAATCCACATAGACACAGGGAGAATGTACAAACTCTGCAGAGACAGTCACCCAAGGCTGGAATTGAACCCAGGTCCCTGGTGCTGTGAGGCAGCAGTGCTAACCACTGAGCCACCATGCCATTATTTTTGCAACCCTCAGCCTACTACTGCACCAGGTCCATCAATCCTACATTCTCTGCAGTTTATGAAGTCCTCACCAGTTCACCTTCTTACCTACTTATACAGTCTTCTCTCTCTAAAGGAATGCAAATATATCTCTTTTGATCCCACCTAATTATTTTGATATTCTTCCCTGGAAACTTATTTCATAATTCAATTACCCTTTTGGGTGATGATGTTTCTTTGAATCTTCTGCATAATCTGAACTTCACTTTTTCTAGAATCTCAACCCCTTGCTCCTGGGAACAATTTTCCTAAATCAAGTTTGTTAATTCCTTTAATAATTTTGAAAATGTTGGTTAGATCTCTTTTCTGATTTGATTAACTTTGGAATATAAATTATGGTAAAATTGCATTTTCTGCACTTTTCACACAAAAATCACTGGAATAAGATAGTATGGACGCAATAGTTGATAATCATTCAAATTTAAAAGATTAGATCTTATTTCATCATTTTAAAAATAATTATTCTGCTTTCTTGCTATGAGATAAGCAGCTGATACAGACTCAGAAAGATCACTCAATCCTGTGCAATATAGAAATATTCATCTTCCAGTTTACCAATCAGCCTGACTTAACACAGAACAGATAATAGAATACTTTAAACATCCAACCTCTGCCAGAAATTGAAAGAAGGACCAGTGCTTTGATAGAAGAATCTCTTGACAATTCCTTTCTTTCTTCAGGTGTGTTAGTCAGAGAGGGAGAGAGAGCCTTTGTCTTAAAATGGGGCAACCGAAATACTGAATAGTGCAGGTCAGCAATTGTACAAATTTGTAGTCATGTGTGTCACTATCTGAGCGGATTAGTGGTTGTGATAAGGAGACAATATACGAACAGCAAATCCTGCCCAAGGTTACAACGCCACATTATAAACCTTCTTTAAATAATCTTTTAATTGTCCTATTGTGCACAAAGAGGATTGTGCACAATAGGACTTCCCTCCTCCAATTTCTGAGCAGAATGTGGTTGGGAGGAAGGGGCCATTTTTTATTATTATTATTTGTTATTGCCTTGTAATAATGTGTAAGTCATGAATATATGTCACCAGAATTCCTAATCCATCTAATCTGTGAGTAATTCATCTCTCCCCCCTAGTTTAATCTAACTGATCATTAGCCATTATTCAAATGAATGGTCTTGGTCACTATCTATTCAGGCTTTTAAGTAAATGTTTTAGAATAGTAAGCAACAACATTCATAATCTCAGCCGAGTTGCACATTGATGGACTGCAAGCTTTTCGTTCTAAAGTGAACATTATCAGCATTGTGCCTGTAGGGCTATGAGTTGCATCAATATTGTTCTGTGCATTGGGAAATCCAGCCAGGAATAGAATGTGTAGCAAGACTCTCAATTGCACTCATAGCATCTGTCCCTCTGAGCCAGAAACTCCAGGTTTGAGTCCTACTCAAATCTTGGAACTCCTTTGTGGGTGTAACTTTTTCCCATGGACAGCCTGGTTCCAGAAGGTTTTCTCAAAGACAATTAGGGATTGCCAATTACTGGACCAGCTGACCTGCTCACATAATATGAAGAAATCATGAGAACATTTCATTCATTTATACTTAATGCATGTGATTAACTTGCTAGCAGTCAAGAATTCAAGTTCCAGAATTCTATGAAGGGGCAGGAAAACTAAACAGATGGGTACCAGGATTTCAAAGATAATCTTTTCTAATTAAGCCCATTTCCCTTCCAACACTCCAGGATTTTCACTCAATAACAGTGAATGGAAAAGAATCCCTTCTGCCCATGAAGACGTTGGGACTGAGTGTACACACCTGCATTCCACCAATGCAAGGTGAGTGTAAGAAAATGAGCGAGATACGATTTCTCTCGTTAGCCAGGACATGGAACACATTTGGAATGATAGTACAGGATCCTTTTTCAGAGCAAGCAGATGGGGGAATGTTGTTTTAACATTTAACCTAAAGGCAACATCCTTTGTGATATCATATTCCTTCAGTGCAACAACTGCATTTTCAGTCTACAACATGGTAAGGTTATTCTTACAATCTTCTGATCCAGAGATGAGAGGGCTGTGGACCAAACCGAATGAACTCTCAGAAAATGTGGTCACACTCCCTGACAATACCAATCTATAACATTCAAAAAGGAACAGACTATCTTTAAGACACTATTGGTGAGTAATTCTCCTCATGATGCTCAGACTGCTATGGTAATAATCTGAAGACAAAGGGTCAGAATTTGATTTTGATACAGTGTTTTACAGCCAATAATGGATCATTATGTAAAGGGGAGTTTGACAGGATATGTAATAGTCTGCCCAAATCAGACTATCACCAGAAGTTAAAATGATTCCCACTTCTAGAGTGGGAGGGTTTTGTCTCTTCTGACTTCACAAAGCTTGGGAATCAGGAAGAGGAAACTTTTCAGCATTTCTGATGTTATAATTAAACTATCACCGACTATATAGGTCTTGTTAGTGTGGTCATTAATTTCAGACACTGGCAGTTTAATTCAACAGAATTTATTATCACTACTTTATGAATCAAAAACAGATTACCTGACCTGGAAAACAAGTTCACTGTGGTGGAGCTTAGCCTATTCCTGTTTCAAGAAACAATGGCTGTATCAGCTATTTTATACTTGCCACTTTCATTAATGGCTAGTTCTGTACTACATACATTTCTTCTTTCATTTATTTCCATTCATCTCTTAATTTATCTCTTAATCTCGTCAACAGAGAATAATTGCATGCATGCATTCCTTTAATACAAAGAAATACTTCTGGCATATCACTTTTCGTAACCTCAGGATACATCAAAGCAAGTTCCAGTCAATGAAGTACTTTAGAAATGCAGTTGCTGGTGTGATGATGAAAACCCAGAAGTTAATATGCACACATCAAGGTGCCAGAAACGGCAACCAGTTAGTCTGTTTCAATATTATTGGTTGAGGAATATGCATTGATCATGATACTGTGAAAACTTCCCTGATCATTTTCAAATAAGTACTGTGTAATTCTAAAGGGCAGGTGGCGTATGGCTTTGAAATGTTGAATACTGAAGAATGCCATAAGCACTAATCACTATGTTGAATTGTTATGACTGAGCCTGGAGGAGTGCATTGTGGTTCAAGTCCCACTACTCCATGAGGCACAACATAAAATAAAAATACTTTTTCCAATTATCAAGATGACCAATTAAATCTGTTATCTACATTAGGTTTTAAACAACAAAATTTAAGAACCAGCTTTCTGAATATACACAATTATTCATTCATTATCAAAACTAAACTTGTTCCCTCTCTCTCTCACACACACACACACACACACATACATATAGTAAGATGAAAGAAACACTTTGGTCATTACATTAATCTTGAAGGTAAAAGATGTAGGACATTCCAAAGTCTGCTACTCTGATAATCTTGTCAAGTCATTGGAGTTATATCTGACATCTTTTAAATATAGGAGGAGAAATGAGGTCTGCAGATGCTAGAGATCAGAGCTGAAAATGTGTTGCTGGAAGAGCGCAACAGGTCAGGCAGCATCCAGGGAACAGGATGGATGCTGCCTGACCTGCTGCGCTTTTCCAGCAACACATTTTCAGCATCTTTTAGATATAGTTTGCTTAGGAAATAGTCTCGAGATGCTCTTTCAATCAGTCATTCAAAAGAACAAATAGGTTTCACCCTGAACTTAACAAGAGGGTTTTCTGTTAAGAAATAGAAGAAGTCAGTTTGGTGGCTTGCCTTTCACAGATGTCATGTAGGCTTGTGGGCAGAGCAACTATACTTCTTGAAGAAGTAAGACCCAATATCTGGTCACCTTCAAAGTCTCTGCAACAACATTTACATATCAACTAGCAACTAGTTGTTAATATATAATAAATTATATCTTGTTAACTACAAGAGAATTTTCTAGTTAGACTGAAAATTGGTTTATCTCCAATAAAAGTCAAATGCTGTAGATACTGGAAATCTAAAATGAAAACAGAAAATACTAGAGAAATTGAGCATGTCTGACAGCATCTGTGGACAGAGATGTTTTAAGTTGATAGATTTTTCATTGGAGCTCAGGAAAACAGTTCTCGGCTTTTATTTGAGCAATTCATTCGCTGCCACTTCTTATCCAAGTATGCCCACCTTGAAGAAGTTGTGCTCTTCTCTCCAATGGGATTTCTGTTTAAAGTTTCCAAAGAAGACATTTTAGATTCTGAGTGTGTTTCCACCAATGCTGCCAGATCTGCTGAGCTTCTCCAGCACTTTCTGCTTTTATTATAGTGCTTTTCCTCGAACACATTAGACCAAAAAGGCTCTGTAATTTCCTGCACTTAAAGGGGATGGTGACAGCAATCTTTATCACGAGCAGAAGCTCATTTAGTGCAGTGAGCTGGCATGCCCATACAACATGGTAGCCAAAAGTGTGAATTTAATTTGTCTGTTCATACAATGCTAAAGTTAAAAATCACACAACACCAGGTTATAGTCCAACAGGTTTATTTGGAAGGACTAGCTTTCGGAGCGCTGCTCCTTCATCAGGTAGCTGTGAAGCAGGATCATAAGACATAGGATTTATAGCAAAAGATTACAGTGTCATACAACTGAATTAACATATTGAACAAACCTAGATTGTTGTTAAGTCTTTAATCTTTTATAATGGGTTCTAGGTTTTAGTTCATTAATATGTAAATCTCAGAACTTCTTTAAAATCACATTATCGAGATAACTTAAGGTTTTATAAAAAAAGGTGACATCTCAGCTCAAACAATGCATTAAAGGTGTGGGGTTAGAGTCTGTCTATATCCCAGTCTTGAGTCAGACTGGTTTTATTTCCAAAGTACAAATTTATAAAATATTATGTGAATTGACTGCTTGCATTGTTTGCCAGCAGATTGAGTGCTTTTTGAGCAAACTAGAATGTATCTGCAAGTGCAAATTCACCCCATAGACTTCTATGTGTGGCCGCGCATGAGAGATAGACTGAGTGTGCACATATGAGTGTGTGTTAATGTGAGTGCATGTGACAGAGTGTGTGTTTGCGTGTGTGTATGCTTGGTAAAGTGTGTGTGAGTGTGATGGAGGTGTGTGTATCAGAGAGAGCATATGTATGAGAGAGGGTTTGCGTGAGTGTGTCAGTATGTAAGAATGTGTGCGTGCGTGTGTGTATGAGAGAGAGAGAGAGAAAGAGAGAGAGTGAGTATAGTGTAATGCATAGCGAGCAATGGTATGAGATCTTCAGGTGCAGCTTTAGGTTATCTGCTCAAGAAGAAGAAAACCTGCAAAAGAAACGTCTGTGACAATCCTCAACAAGGAAGAATTCTTCAGTGACCTGTTTAAAGAAAACATTTCAGACTGAGTGAGAGATGCATTGCAACTGGAGAGATAGAAACTCTGGAGAAGGAGAATTAGTAAGTCCAAGGCAGATACAGGCAGCATCGGAGGCGGTGCTCTGTGGGAGATGTCCCAAATTGGAATTAAGAACTGAGTGAACTTGCAAATAAAGCTTAAAAGACAGAGTAAACCTGTTTGGAAAAGCAACAAGTTAAAAAATTATTTGCAGTTGAGATTAAGATTCACTGCCATAACAAAAGGACATCATGAAGCACGGCTAGAGAAATGTAAGTAAAGAGCCACAAAATAAAATAGTAATCCAAGGGCACGGGATTGGGGACATCACAAAACCACTAATTAAAGTGATAATGTTGGGCAGATTAAAATCCTTAGCAGACCTGGTCTAATGGAGAAAGCAAGTTTGGGAGATTTAATTCAAGCTGCAGAAAAGGTTGGAGCATCTTCATAAAAGCCCTGTGAAGGCATGAATCATCCATTTTAACCATAAAAATGCTATGAGACTGAACAAATAAATATATTTCTACACACAGTTGGAAGTGTAGCTTTTATTATAGCTTTTGCTAACCAAGGGGTGAAATAAACAACAGTACTGTTGAAGTAGCACCAAAGGCCTTTAATCATTGTTTCAATCTCAGAACTAATAAAACTGAAGAAAAACATAAAGTGCTTTAAAGGGAAGAAGATGATCTACACCTTACATTTTGGCAAGCTGATATTTCTGTCAATGGTCATCTCACAAATTTGAAGTTTGACACTGCGGCAAGAGTCACTATATTATCGGCTCGTGAGCTATGGTTAAGAAAACACTGTCTGTAGCTAACAACAGTGTAATTACATGACCTAGGAAGCATAGCACTTAAGATTAAAGATGTGCTACAAGAAAGTCTCTAATATTGGTGATGTCAAAGTTGTAAGTAATGTCTACATACTTCACAATCAAGTATTCTGACTCTTGACATCAGTCTTCTTCAAAAAGTGGAAGAAGTAAATTATATTAAGTTAAGAACCAACCAGTCAAAGAACAGTCAGTCAAGGAACAATCAGTAAAAGGACAGTTGATGGAAGGTTTAATATATTAAACAGAGTATCTTTAATGTAATATGATGTCCCAAGTTATTTCAAAGGAACTTTACCAAATCAAATTTGACACAGCAAAACAATAACACATTAGAGTCCTTTGTCAAAAAGGTAGTTTGGCAACATACAAGAGGAAAGGTGTGTAGAGAAAATAGAAGGGTAACTAAAGGCACGACATGTGAAAGTATCGGGTAGTAGCAGCAGCAATGGATGATAGCAGTTATTTGTGTTTTACTGAAGAGGGGAGCTTCTTCTCACCTTCTAACAGCTTTGGAAACAAAGTCTTGCCTCAGTATTTCAGATTTTAGAGTCATGGTGTTAGCTTATAGGGCTTTTACATCTAAGACACATATACAAATCTGATTAGAGGGTATTATCAATGACAGTATGAGGAATGGATTTTCAGTAAATCCCTTTGTTCATCATCATGTTCCCAGACAGTGATTTTTGTTCTGTCTGCAAGGAAATTTCAGCATTCCAATGAGATGTTTTGTTGTATAACAATCCTCAGTATATCCACTGTAATAATTCAGTTTTACCATCGAAAAATAAATCTAAAATAATGCAAAGCCATTATTGCACAGGAAGCATCTAGATTTAACAACTATCTCTGTAGGTTGCTGCAACATACAATTTGATAGGTACAGTTACAAATCCTTCAGGGATTAAGTGCTATTGGTGGGTTGAGTTTATGTAATCCAGCTGTAATTCATGTGTAATCTGCACCTCCCTTTGTCATCACTGTCCGCATTAGCAAGGACCACTAGCTACAAAGGGCACATTAAAGGAACATTCTTTTGCATCAAACTCGATTGGCCAAGACATTTAAAAAAATTATTAGTGCTTATGGACATGAAAAAAAGAAAGAAATTACATTTAGATGGTCCCTTTTATGTCCTCAGAATGCGTGAGTGCTTTACAGTCAAATAAGTACTAGTCACTGTCCTAAAGTATGGAATACATTAGCCAATATGTGTTGAACAATATTTCACCAACAGTAATGAGATAAAGATAATGGTGTCAAAATTGGCCTTGAAAACTTTGAGTTTGGCACCTTGAATGATGTTTTATAACTGAAGTGGTATCTATGCCATGGTGCACTTTTCCAATGCAGCTTATGTTGAATGCTATCAATGCAGTGAAAAGGATGTTGGTACAGGTTTAAGGACCAATGGCTTGAAGTATGCAGAGTCGACAGTTCATGTCTGAAAGTAACACTGATCCCATGGCTGTGCCTTCTTACCTTGCTACTCCAGTTACCGCCCCCACTTAACCTTACGCATTGAGCATGCTGTCAGTAGCAGGGACAATCCCTAATGGTGCTATTTAAAGAATCATCAACTACTTGATTAGTTCATTGTTAATTACTTTCTACAGACACTGTTTCAACATGGAATTGCTGATGTTTTGAGTCATTGGTTGCAGTTTCCAAAGTCTGCAGGGACTGATCCTTTGCGTGTTGAAAACACAGTTGTAACTGCAAGGGCTCTGGACACACCAGTGCCTAGCCATTGGCACCATGGTTGCAATATGAGAATGATATTGAACTGAGGTAGCAAGTAAGAGACACAGGAAATTGTGTGCTCGTAAAGGGAGGAGAAAGGGGAGGGAGAGGAAGCTTCTTAAAAGAATTTATCTCCGTCAAAGCTAGGAGCAGTATATGGATTATCCGTGCTTTACAAATAACATGCTTACATAACCTTCCCATCCTTTGGAAACAGACCTGCAATCTCAGAATTGGGGCAAGGACAGAGCTTTAAGTATTTGTGATCCTAATTTTTTTCACATTTGGTCTCTCCTTCCCGGTTGAAGCAGGTAGCTTGTCTAATATCTCCCAATTCTCTACTGCAACAGAGAGTTGAAAAAAAGCTTTTCATACTAGGGCAGTAAGTTCATTGCATTCTGTAATCATTGAGAACAAATTATACATGAGATTTTGCCAGGAAAGTAGACTTCCCATGATGTATAGTAATGATTGGTTTTTCAATGCATTAGTTGTTGTGGGCTCAGGAGACCTCTGCATGCTAACAACTACATGATTGGCTCCTGGGCAAGTGGTTACAGCCTTGTATGTGGACAATCTGAGCGGAAACATTGAGCCTGCAAAGAGAAAACATCTCAAACTCTCTTTCCCCCTCCTGTGTGAACAAGTAAGAGAAAGTATTCTAGTAGCTGTTCTCACTCACCATTTTCCTGTAAACTACTCTTTCTTTGTTACAGGGAAAAGGAAAATAATTATCTTCACTGTAAAAGTTAACCATTGAATTACCAGTTGAGAATTGGTGTGCTCACAACTATCTATCCTCATCAGAGTCAGAGCGAGTCAAAAGAAACCAAAATGATAACAACAAATCAACATTTGTAATTTGGACAGGTACCAGAGCTATGCTTCATTTGACTTTGTTTCTTCCCTTGCCCACTCCTGATATTGTGTCTTGTCTGTCTTTTTGTGTTTGTATGTTTGGGAAGATTTTAAAACAGATTTCAAGTTAAGAATAACAGGTTAACAATTCATATTTCTTTCTCATCATTGGTTAAAAACAATTTGATCACAATAAAGTTATTTTACTAGTAATGAAAACGTAGTGTGCATATCATTTCAATCTCAACTGGACAGTTAGGTAGAATTGGGCAATTTAATCAAGTTTTCATATTTTTGGCGACTCGGGAAACAGTGGAGCTTAATCTCCTGCACTCCATTGCAATGAGTCTTAACACTAAATTCTGAAGTTGAAAGCTAGCCTCAGTAATAATGATCATGAAACTATCATTGATTGGCCTAACAAAATAATCTGGTTCACTAATATCCTTCAGGAAGGCTGTTCTTACCTGGTCTGGCCTACAAGTGACTCCAAATCCATTGCAATGTGATGGACTCTTAAATACCCTTTGAAATAGCCTAAAAAGCTATTCAGTTATTTCAGACTGTGTTAGAAAAGTCAAAAAGTAAAACCTTATGTTATCAACATAAACAACAACAGATTCTAATGACTCTGCAAAGTCTTTTATACTAATATCTGAGGACTTGTACCAAAGTTGGGAGAACTGTTCCACAGACTACTCTAGCAACAGACTGACAGTCATGCTCACCAATGTCTCAAACACCACAATTATCATTCCGTGTGATAGTCCCATCACACCAGCAGAATCAACACATAGTGGCGTTCAAGATTAGACTCGTGCTGGAAAAGTAATTTTCCTGTTCCTTGGATGCTGCCTGACCTGCTGTGCTTTTCCAGCACTACTCTAATCTTGACTCTAATCTCCAGCATCTGCAGTTCTTGTTTTCGCCACATAGAGATAGTGGTACTGTGGGAGAAAGTCAGGAGGGAGATGCCCTGAGAATGCTCAGTATTAACTCTTGACACGACCAGGTGTCATGGCATCATGACAAAAATGGGTAAGAAAAGCTCCTGCTGATAACCAATGATGTCCTCTCTCAGCTGATAACTCCGTATTCCCCCACATAGAACATCACTTGGAACTAATAGTGAGGATAGCAAAGGCACAGAATGTACACTGTGGGAGGCATCAATGTCTATCACCAGGCTTGGTAGCACCACTAGTGACCAAAGTGGCTGGCTCCAGGCCTGACTGGGCCTGAGGTAGGTGGTGAGGAAATCGGAAAGTGGACAAAACCTACCTTTGTCTTCATTAATTTATCTGTTGCAGATGGACCTATCCATGACAACATTCGTAGAAATTAGTGCCACACAGCCTTTGTGAAGATAAAATCCTGACTTCATACCCATAATATGGTTCAGTGCATTTTGGGATACTACTACCAAACTAACTGGGATAGATTCAAAATAGATCTGGTGATGAAAAACTGTGCACTCATGAGACTCCGCTGGCCATGAACAGCAGCAGAATTGTAATTAACTACAATCTATAATCTCATGGGTTGGCATGTCCCTTACTCTACCATCAACATTAAGCCGTGATGAAACTTGTTGCAATGAAAAGTACAGGAGAGCACCAGACATGCCTAAAAATGAAGCGCTAATGTGGTGAAACAACACCATAGAATAACTTTTACACTAAACAGCAGAAGCGGTAAAAGACCAAGGGGAGCCAAGCAATCTCACAACAAATGGATCAAATCAAAGCTGTGAGGTTCTATTGCATTCAGTTATGAATGGTGGTGGTCATCTATAAAAACAAACAGGATGAAGGAACTCCACAACTACAGCAAACTTTGTTTTTATAAGCACCTTATGAACACTTGATAAACCAGTAAATATCGTACACATAAAATAATGGAAGTTTATTGTATTATCATGATCTCTGCAATGTCCAAATAGTCAGTTGAGGGTGTGAGTGAGAAGATTCTCTGCTGGTAAGTTTTATTTAAGGCAAAGTTGCTTCATTATTTAAGTGCGTTATGCTGTAAATAAAGTAAAATAGTGATGTGTATACCTCCTGCATTATGCTTCTATTTACTTAGTGTGTGGCTTTACATTTATTATGTAGACCTTTTAATTAACCAAAATATTTGATCAATCAACACACCCTTGGTCCTACAGGTGCCAATTAATAAAACGTTTGCTGCACCCCGTCCTCTGTAATTAACTACTCTGATTAGCTGGCAGTTTTGTCATCCCAGTAGTGCCAGAATCAAACTGTTACCATTGCTGCATTAAAGGCAGTCCCAAGAAGAAGTGATGTAGCCCAGTCTCAGATAACCATTTCTAGGAAATACCAGTGAAGGGGTCAAAGGGACTGAAGGGCCAGGTTTTAGAGAATGGTAGGGGGTTAGATCTAGGAATAGTGCCTCAGATGGGATAGAAGACTCCCCCAAAAGGAGATATTTTCCTTTCTGTCCAAAAACAGCTTGCACATTGAAAGCTCTCAGTGAAAAGGGTATAAAACTAAGAGAATCCTAAGGGCTCTTTGCATAGCCAGAGAGAAGCACTTCAGAAGAGGACACTTGCTGTAGGGAGTTTATGTCAAGAGAGAAAATTAGGTTAATACTGGCCAGGAATATTACCAATTTAAATGTTATTGGCAAAGGTTAAAGAAGTAAGTAGTTAGCACTGCTGCGTCACAGCACCAGTGACTCTGGTTTGATTCTAACCTTGGGTGACTGTCTGTGTTGAATTTGTACGTTCTCCCTGTGTCTGTGTGGTTTCTTCTGGGTGTTCATATTTCCTCCCACAATCCAATGATGTGCAGGTTAGGTGGGTTGGCCATGCTAATTGGCCCATTGTGTCCAGGGACGTACAGATATATCAAACATGGTAAATGTGAGGTTATAGGGATAGGGTGGGAGTGGGATCTGTTTAAGTTGCTCTTCATAGGTTTGCTGTAGAAAAGGCCAAATGGTTCCTTTTTCCACTGTAAGAATTCTATGATTTGCCGCAGGAAACCTAAAGGAATTGCTGTAAGAAATTCAGGACTAGTTTAAGGACTTGCTATAAGAAATTTAAGTATAGGTATTAGATTAATAGATGTTAAGAGAAAATGAAAGTAAAACATCTATGTTAGGAAGCTGCTGTTAGAAAGTACTTCAGCAATTGATTGAGAGAAAAAATCTTTCATGAATTAGCTGCATTTACAAGCGTTAAGGTATATTGCAAAATCATAGTTGAAGTCTTAAGGGTGCAAAGGAGTTTTACATATATATTAGAATTGAGTTGACTAAGTTAAAATATCATTGCATATCATGAGTCAAGAGGCCAGCTTCAGTACGTTGTAAGTCAAGGTTTAAGGAACCAATAAGAACCAAGATCCACAGAAAGGCAGTTGAACTTCTGTACCATTCCATATCTCAACAAGAGGAATAATAATACTAATCTCTAGTTGCCTAGTCAAATCTGTTAGTTCCCAATGTAAATTAATGATTGTCCTTTTTATCAGTAAGGTTATGCCCCATCAATAATTTTATTTATATAGAATCCCAACAGTGTGGAAACTTCCCAAATATTGATTGGAAGCTCTTTAGATCAAGTAGATTGGATGGGGCGGTGTTTGTGCAGTGTGTCCAGGAAGCTTTTCTAACACAGTATGTAGATTGTCCGACCAGAGGGGAGGCCATTTTGGATTTGGTACTCGGTAATGAACCGGGACAAGTGATGGGCTTGTTAGTGGGTGAACATTTTGGTGATGGTGACCACAATTCTGTGACTTTCACCTTGGTTATGGAGAGAGATAGGTGCGTGCAACAGGGTAGGTTTTACAATTGGGGGAAGGGTAATTATGATGCTGTAAGACAGGATCTGAGGAGCATAAGTTGGGAGCATAGGCTGTCGGGGAAGGATGTCGTGGAAATGTGGAACTTTTTCAAGGAACAGATATGACGTGTCCTTGATATGTATGTACCGGTCAGGCAGGAAAGAAATGGTCGTGTGAGGGAACCTTGGTTGACGAGGGAGGTTGAATGTCTTGTAAAGAGGAAGAAGGAGGCGTACATAAGATTGAGGAAATAGGGTTCAGACAGAGCAGTGGAGGGATACAGGATAGCCAGAAGGGACCTGAAGAAAGGAATTAGGAGAGCCAAGAGAGGGCATGAAAAATCTCTGCCGGATAGGATCAAGGATAACCCAAAGGCATTTTATGCGTATGTGAGAAACATGAGAATGACGAGAACGAGGGTAGGTCCAATCAAGGACAGTAGTGGGAGACTGTGTATTGAGTCGGAAGAGATAGGAGAGGTCTTGAATGAGTACTTTTCTTCAGTATTTACGAAGGAGAGGAACCGTATTGTTGAAGAGGAGAGTGTGAAACGGACTGGTAAGCTAGAGGAGATACATGTTAGGAAGGAAGATGTGTTGGACATTTTGAACAACTTGAGGATAGACAAGTCCCCCGGGCCTGATGGGATATATCCTAGGATTACGTGGGAAGCAAGAGAGGAATTTGCAGTACCGTTGGCAATGATCTTTTCATCTTCACTGTCAACGGGGGTGGTACCAGGGGACTGGAGAGTGGCGAATGTTGTGCCCCTGTTCAAAAAAGGGAATAGAGATAACCCCGGGAATTACAGGCCAGTTAGTCTTACTTCGGTGGTAGGTAAAGTAATGGAAAGGGTACTGAGGGATAGGATTTATGAGTATCTGGAAAGGCACTGCTTGATTAGGGACAGCCAGCACGGATTTGTGAAGGGTAGGTCTTGCCTTACAAGTCTGATTGAATTCTTTGAGGAGGTGACCAAGCATGTGGATGAGGGTAGAGCAGTGGATGTAGTATACATGGACTTTAGTAAGGCATTTGATAAGGTTCCCCATGGTAGGCTTATGCGGAAAGTCAGGAGGCATGGGATAGTGGGAAATTTGGCCAATTGGATAGAAAACTGGCTTACCGGTCGAAGTCAGAGAGTGGTGGTAGATGGTAAATATTCAGCCTGGAGCCCAGTTACAAGTGGAGTTCTGCAGGGATCAGTTCTGGGTCCTCTGCTGTTCGTAATTTTTATTAATGACTTGGATGAGGGAGTCGAAGGGTGGGTCAGTAAATTTGCAGATGATACGAAGATTGGTGGAGTTGTGGATAGTGAGGAGGGCTCTTGTCAGCTGCAAAGGGACTTGGATATGATGCAGAGCTGGGCTGAGGAGTGGCAGATGGAGTTCAACCCTGCCAAGTGTGAGGTTGTCCATTTTGGAAAGACAAATAAGAATGCGGAATACAGGGTTAACAGTAGGGTTCTTAGTGAGGTGGAGGAACAGAGGGATCTTGGGGTCTATGTTCATAGGTCTTTGAAAGTTGCCACTCAGGTGGATAGAGCTTGTAAGAAGGCCTATGGTGTATTAGTGTTCATTAGCAGAGGGATTGAATTCAAGAGTCGTGAAGTGATGTTGCAACTGTACAGGACTTTGGTTAGGCCACATTTGGAGTACTGTGTGCAGTTCTGGTTGCCTCACTTTAGGAAAGATGTGGAAGCTTTGGAGAGGGTGCAGAGAAGATTTACCAGGATGTTGCCTGGAATGGAGAACAGGTCGTACGCGGATAGGTTGAGAGTGCTAGGCCTTTTCTCATTGGAACGGCGAAGGATGAGGGGTGACTTGATAGAGGTTTATAAGATGATCAGAGGAATAGATAGAGTAGACAATCAGAAACTTTTTCCCCGGGTACAACAGAGTGTTACAAGGGGACATAAATTTAAGGTGAAGGGTGGAAGGTATAGGGGAGATATCAGGGGTGGGTTCTTTACCCAGAGAGTGGTGGGGGCATGGAATGCACTGCCTGTGGGAGTGGTAGAGTCAGAATCTTTGGTGACCTTTAAGCGGCAATTGGATAGGTACATGGATGGGTGCTTAAGCTAGGACAAATGTTCGGCACAACATCGTGGGCCGAAGGGCCTGTTCTGTGCTGTATTGTTCTATGTTCTATGTAGACCCTTCCACACCAACTCTCTGAACAGTATCCCATCCAAGCCCATGCCCCATTATTCTACATTTATCGCTAACTAACGTACTTAACCGACACATCCCTGAACACTATTAGCAATTTAGCATGACCAATTCATGTAAAGTGCACATCTTTGGAATCTTTGGGGAGGAAACCGGAGAACCTGGAGGAAATCCATGCAGACACAGGGAGAATGTGCAAACTCCACACAGTCAGTTGCCCAAGGCTGGAATCGAACCCAGGTCTCTGGCACTGTGAGGCAGCAGTGCTAACCACTGAGCCTCCGTGCTGCCCACAATTTTCTTACTTGGGTTTTATAACGAGTCCAAAACCCAAACATATTTCAATATGAATTCCCTCCTTTGCAGTTAATATCTCTAAGAAGCCCAAAATACCTTTTGTACCAGAGTCTCCATTTCCACTTCAGAAAATCTGAAAATGCCTTGCTGTACCATCTTAATTCTTTTGTAAATCAAATACTCCAAGACAATAGGAGAATAGAGCCTTGGGATTACATTTACATCTGTCTGAGGGCAGTCAGAAAGACAGTAGACCAAACATTTAGGAGTTGGACCACAATCCAGAGTTGTCACACCCATTCTGGGAGTTCCCTATTTCCAATGGCATGGGTCAAGAGAAGAAGTAGCAACCCTTGCCCCATATGCCTGATCTGGGTAGGTCTATTGAGGTCAATCCCTTCCTCTTGCAATTTTCATGGAGTTGAGGTAACTTTCCCATGACTTGTGGTTCATGGGTCTTCAGAGGAATTGACAGCAATGTGCTTGATTCAGGAAGCTTTTGAAAGGTCTTTAAAAATATCAATCAAACAGGGTTTTAAATATAAATAATAGGAGCTACAAGCACCTGATACCTCTTTATCATGACAAAATGCTCATCAAGGAACTGAAGAAAAGATCACAGAAGAAACATTCACATTATTATGACCTCAAAAAGCTGTTAATCGTTTCTGCAATTGTATCAACAAACGTAAAGATTCACATAATCTTTTTATGTGAGTCTGACTCTCAGTCAAACTTCAATATGTACAGACTAAAGGGAGGATCTTATAATGATTACTATTACTAGAGAAAAAGTGATGGGACTACTAATGGAGTTTAAGCTTGACAAATCTTCTAGACCTGATAGATTGAATCTTCGGGCTTCAAAGGAACTGGCTGCAGAGATAGCAGAATTCTTTGGTTGATATCCTGCAATTGGTGAGAGCACATCTAGAGTGTAGATTTTGGCCATCTTATTTCAGGAGGCATAAGCTTAAGTGGAGGTAATTTAGAAGATTCACTAGGCTGAATCCTGGGATGAAGGGATGTCTTACGAAGGAATGTTGAGCAAGTCTTGCTTATATCAATTGGAGTTTAGAAGAATTAAAAGTTATCTTATGAAAATATTTAAAATACTGAAGGTGCATTATAGGGTGGATGCTCAGAGAATGCTTTCCCTCATGGGATAATCTAGAACTAGTGGCCACAGTTTTAAAATAAGATGTCTCTCATTTAATGTGGAGATAAGAGGCATTCCTTCTTTTAGAGGGTTCTTAATGTTCAAAATATGTTCAAGGCTCACTTAGATAGATCTTTGATTGACAAGAAGTCAAGTGTTATGGAGGAGTGGCAGATAAGTTTAGCTAAGACCATATCAGCCATCATCTTATTTACTGGTAGAGGGAGCTCAAAGAGTGAATGGTCTACTCCTGCTTCAATTTCTTCTGTTTTTATGACATAGATCAGTTGCTTGTGTCTGTGTTGTTTACATAATATTATTGATTACTATTTACATAATCAAATTGAAAATATTCACTTAATGTTATGGCAAAGGGAAGAATAAGTGCAGAAGAGATGAGAAATTGTCAGGAAAGAGGAGATCTAAAAAGGGAAGGAAAGAGAAGAACAGAATTCAGGAATGGGTTTCAGAATAATTGAGGGCAGGAGACAAGGAGAGTATTGGAGGAAGAAAGGAAAGGAAAGGGGAGATGTTTTCTGATGAAGGTTCATGAAATTATTATATGGAAATTTGGGTCCTGAAGTGTACAGAACCATGTAAAGCTTTAAATTTGATTTATATTCTTATATTGTGTGTGTTAAGAAGGATATTTTAGTTTCATTTTGAGTTCTAGGTGTCTGAATTTTGATTATGTGCATCCAGATGTGCCCTTTAAGAAAAACTCTAGGTGAATATGTTAATGTTTTCGATAACAAATCAGTGAATGCAGACAAGAACCAAGTACAACCGTGCCAAATGAACTTTAAAGTGAATCAGGGTGACAGTCAAACTTCAGTGAACAATCTTTCAGGTTGCTGTTGACAGTAACAGGGATGAATCCTTATTTTTTGACCTGTGGAATAAGACCATTTCAACTAGAGTTTTTTTATGGTGTAATAGCTTGTATTATTTATATTGACCACCACAGTAACCAAACTGTAGAAATAAAGCTTGTGGTCTATCAAGTCAGATTTTACTTTGGGATCTGACTTACGTAACATTAGCATCAGCTGGAATAATAAAATTTTATTTAATTTACATATATTATGAGAAAATTAGTCAATCAAAATGCACATGACATAAGTTGCTGATATGTATTGGGACTGTAGGTTATAGTGCATGACGTAGTTAATAACTGTGAAATTATAACAGCTTTTAGCTAATTTCTCCCCATCAATCATTGAAAAAAGTTTGTGATGACTTTTAAAAATCTACATTCAGACTCAATTAAATGGCATGACTGAAATTTTGTGAGTATGTGAGCAATAACATGGACTGAGATAGGTTGAAAAGCTGAGCTAAGAAATGATAAATGAGATTTATTGTTACTAAGTGCAATATGATTAGGATATGGTAAAAGGATGAAAACTGTCACTGTAACAAACACATTGATCTAAAGGATACAGTCTAGAAAGAGACCTGGGCTGCTGCAGGGCAGGTCACTGAATCTGTGTTCAGGGGATGAAAATAAAGTAAATGTAGGAAGAACTGCATGGCATTTAGTTTAAGCTCTATATAGTATCACAAAATGACCACCTCTAACAAGACAGACTCTAACCTGTTCTTTTTAATGTTCAATGGTAGTTCAATTGGTAAACTGTCATGAATAGCTTAGTGTTACTATTGACTACACTGGACCGCAAGGGCAGGTAAGAGGCTGATTATTCTGTGACAATTCACCTCATTTCTTTGAAAGTATCTTCACCATCTTCAAAACACAAGTGTGGAGCTTGACAAAATACACTCTATTTACCTTGATTTGTATAACTCTGACAGTCAAGATGTTTCACACCATCCAGGATAAAATAGCCAACTTGATTAGCATCTCATTTTATATCTCAAACATTCATTTCTCCCATGATCAACATACTGTGTCAGCAATGTGTACCACAATAGGATGCACTGCAATAACTTGACGCACTCCTTCAATAATATCTTACAAACCAACAACCTGCAGCACCTAGAAAATTAAGGGTAACCAATGTACAAGAACACCACAACCTGCACGTTCCCTGCCATGTCACAAACCATCCTGATTTTGGAACTACATCATCATTTCTTATTGTCAATCCTGAAAAAGCATGCCTATACCAGTTAGGCTTCAGCAGTTCCAAAAGGCAACTCACCACCAGCTTCTTGACAACAATTTGGCTTAGGTAATAGATGCTAGCTTTACTAATGACGTCCATATCCGACGAGCAAATAAAAAAATGGATCGCATGTGCAGCCATACTTTGGCCTTAAAAGCTGTATTTTGTTCCTTTTTTTAAAAGAGAAGTTTTAAGGCAGAGGCTCAGAGCTGTCTATTTGAATCCAATAAACAGCTTGCATTTTTGCTTTAAAAAATTAGAACAATAGAAGCAGTCTGAATGAGTGGGGTCAAGCTCTCACAGAACCAGGATTTTTAGTTTGAGTTTTCAGTAGTTGCTGCTGGATGGAAGCTGCATTATATCTCTGCCTGTTACTCTTTCTTCTTGAACTGGAGAATTGTCTTTGAGACAATCTATTCTTTTCAGCTTGTTTTTTTCCAAGGGTATGTTTATGGTATATTACTATATTGGAACACTTACTTTTTAGTACTAAAATAATGTATTATTCTGTTCAGTTTCCCAATAGAGTTAAGGTTTTCCAATTCATTTTTTCTTTTGTTATAACTTAACAAAATGTATTTTGTTTCAAATCTGGTAGTTTGACCAGCTGAATTGCATCTGAAATATAACACCTTACAATTACCTTTAAAATAAAGAAAAATTAGGGTCTCAACTATCCACTGAATATATTTTGTGGGTGTTTGGTGTATTCCATAACACATAGAACATAAATCACAGATGGTGATGGTGAGACTATCCAGGGCATTGTTTCTTTTCAATCTGTATTAGTCTGTAGGGTAATCATTGTGCCATAGGAATGACTTTGTAGCACTCAAAATGGTGCAGTAAATGCAATTCATCCAATATCTGGGTATTAAATACCCAACCTACTCATTGGATATCTAAATTATAGAATTGAATTTGTTGATACAAGAAAAGACTGAGAACAATGTTATTCAGATATTCAAGATCTTTAAGCAAACCAACTAGCTGGACATGGAGAAGTTGCTAATCCAATTATATAAGGCAGATAGTTCGAATCACAGAATAGAGAAAATGATGCAACAAAAAAATGTATAATTATTTCAACTGTAGTACGGTGAATGTTCAGAATGGTCAGCTAAAGCAGATGATTAAGGCTGATAACATCAGCCATTTGATGCAAGAGGCAAAATTGAGGACTGCGGATGCTGGAAATCAGAGTCTAGATTAGAGTGGAGCTTCTTCATTCCTGATGAAGGGCTTTTGCCCGAAATGTCGATTTTCCTGCTCCTCAGCTGGCAAAAATAGGTTTTCCAAGTCCAGTCTGTTCCAGTACTCCCATTGAAATAACAAACAGGAAAATTAAAATATGTTGCGCAATACATTTTCATGTTCATGTGTTTAAGAAAAGACAGAGCTAATTTGAGAGAAACCAAAACAAACAACATACATTTTCAGATTTTTATTCTAATTGGTACATTCTCTGAAAGAGACGTGGCCTACGTAGGCTGAGCAGTGTCTGAACCATACTTCCTCCCCACATATTTAGGATGAAAAATATTTGATGCAGCAATGGATCCAGATTCTTGATTTACACTGACTGACACTATCTAATAACTAAGCTTGCACAGTTAATGAGGTAAAGGCCTAGTTCAAAAGTAGCATGTGAAGGAATCAAACACAGGAATTAACAGCATATATGTCATACCTGAAATATATCTTGTTTTTAGATACCCAAATTTGTGTGAAAAAGTTAAATTTGTCAGAGTTCAGAAAGGAGAAAAAATGCTATGTTTTCATTCCTAGTTAACAAATTGTAATATTGGTTTGTTCGCAGTGCAACATAAACAAAGAACTACAAGCCTTGTTTCATGATTTTACAATTACTTCAATCAATATTTTGGATGCTTCCTTTATGAACTAGTTAGCTTAATTGGTGAATGTGGTTGAAAATGCAACTGTAGTGATTACTGCCATCTTGAAGTTGGTGGCCTTGAGTTTTTGATTGTGGGTCCCTGCGGGATTTAAAAATCTGTTTGTTCCTATTATGGGGCTTTACTGGCATTTGTAGGCATGGGCTCATATGAATCAAAACCAGAACCAGAGCCAGAACCAGAGCCGGGGCCAGAGCCAGAGCCAGAGCCGGAACCAGAGCCAGAGCCAGAGCCAGAGCCAGAGCCAGAGCCGGAACCAGAGCCAGAGCCGGAGCCAGAGCCAGAGCCGGAGCCAGAGCCAGAGCCGGAGCCGGAGCCGGAGCTGGAGCCGGAACCAGACCCTGAGCCGGAGCCAGAGCCATATTCAAAACCAGTGCCAGACCCCGAACCAGAGTAGTAGCCAGAGCCAGAGCCAGAACCAGAGCCATCATCTTCAGAATGTGTTGGGTTTTTACTATTAAAGTCAGGATTGTAATAATCAGAGCCTCCTGAAAATCCTGGAACTGTTCCCCTGGAAATAGCTGGATAACAGGAATCGGGATAGAGTAAAAAGCCGCTGAATGTGCTGTCTGTATCCTGGTCTGCAAATATGCCATTGAAATTAGAATCCTTTACTTGTAACCATATTTTGTCCCCTGCTTCAAGGTGTACTATTAAAGTTTGGGAAACGTGATCCCTGCTAACTTTGTTAGCTGTTTTGATAACTAATTTACGGTTTATGAATAATCCCAGTTTAACAGGATTTTCATCTATCGACAAATGATAACTAAATATATATGTTCCATTGACTGGTGCAATGTAAACTCCAACTGCAGGATTGAAATGTCCTTGGATGTTGTAGAAAACAACAGTGAATGGTATCGGGAAAAATGGATTCGGTAAGCCTTCTTCAGGACTTCGTCCAGCAGAGAATGCAGATTGGATAGTAGGAACACATGGGCCGGGTGGTCCTATCTCACCTTCTTTGCCCTGTTCACCTTTGTCTCCTTGTTCACCTCTTTTTCCTTGTTCACCCTTTGGCCCTAGATCTCCTTTGTTTCCCTGTGGTCCAGCGGCTCCAATACTTCCACGTTCACCTTTCTCTCCATCCACACAGTCACAAATACCTTGTTCCCCCTGATGACCTTTTACTCCTTTATCTCCTCTGTCCCCTTTCAGTCCAGGGATGCCTGTTTCGCCTTTGCTGCCAACAGGCCCAGTCAAACCAATTTCACCCATTTCCCCTTTTGGGCCATGGGGGCCTCTATCTCCTTTGGGTCCTGTATCTCCTTTTAATGTCTGGCAAGTAGTTGGACATTGGCCAGGTAAACCTGCACTTCCCTTAAGACCTGGCAGTCCATTAGCACCTGGGTTACCCCTTGGACCTAGAAACAAAATATGAAAAGTTATTAATAGAAGACATTCTGATAGGAGTTAATGAAATTATGTTAAATATATAACAAATAATCAAAGAAAATACTTTATTGGTGCCATGGGCTGGGATTTATCACCCCAAGCAGGGCATGTTTTAGTGAAAGATGGGGGAGCAACGTAAATATATTGGTGGTGAGAGAACCCAGTTTCCATCCACCCTGATCCTGTCTGCATAAATCAGAAGGCAGGTAATCGCTGAAATCAGCAGCTCACCTGCCCTTTAAATGGAAAGGATATGGACAATTGAGCATCTTAACAAGCCAACAGACCCAGATAATACACTGCCCATGTCATATGACCAGTGTGTGCAGGTGGGTGAGAAGCAGAAGTCAGTTCCTTGAAAAAGTGGGCATTAGACCCAATTTAGAGAGAGGTTTTGGTGGTAGTATCATAACCAAAATATTAGCTGGCAGTGGTGGGCAATAGAGAATTCCAATGGAAATGCTATCTACTGATATCTTTAATGTCTTTGAAGATTAATGCATTCTCAATGCATTATCCATTCTGCTACATAACTCTGTCAGTGTCAGATTTATTTGGCTCCAATCTCAACACCCCTCTTCTAAACAGGTATGGTTCTGCATTTTCTCAGATCTCAAATAAGAAAATCAATCAACGTTGTTTGTTTCAACTTGATTTTCTCTCCTTGTCTCAGTAAGGTGCAACTCCTTTCCTGAGTTTCACAAGATTAGAAAATAAAAAGTGTAAATACATGTGAGAAGTAAATATTTCTGCAACTTACCTCTAAGTCCGCGGAACCCCCTACGTCCTCGAATCCCCTTGAGTCCCATCATGCCTCTTGGCCCTCGAGCACCTTTCTGTCCTGCAATTAGAAGAAAGAAAAATAAATTTAAATTACACACAACAACATCTCAAAATACCAGCCCTGGTGATGACATTTTACTTGGTATTTGTTAGATTATTTAAGTGGTGGACGCAGAATTACAGCAAAACTGGTACAGACTTAGGGTGAATATTTTAAAAATTTATATGTTACAGGCAGAATTGTATTATCTTACTTAGGACAATAAAGTATATTGCCTGGGGCTGATATTGGTCTTAGGTAAAACAACACAGGTGACTCTTTTTTACATACTGTGCAATTAACTTTTCCTTTGACTTCATGATATAATAAATGGGTTACTTTTGAAAGGGGGCTGTCAATTCGCAATTATTCATCTTGAGTTAGACAGAAAGCTCTGTCAACTTTACCTCAAGTCAACACCTTTAAGAAGTATATAAAGCATACATCATTCTTTCCATTCCCTTTCTCCTGAATGGGTGACCTTTGTAGTAGCACAATATAACAAGGATGATAGCTCATCAGTAACTCAACTCAAGTTAGCACTACCCAGAAGTGTACTTCAGAGTATTTGACTATGGATGGCATCAAAGACAAATTCTATCTCCATTCAATAAACATATAGAAACATTCTCCTGCATTGGTTCCTGAGTAGCCATTATGATTGGAGCTGATTGCAGCACCCTAACTGAAATCAACAAACTCAGGATGTTGTTTGCTATTATATCAGTTATTAAAACATAGGAACATAGGAGTAGGAATAGATCATTCAGTTCATCATTCGACTGGATCATGCCTAATAATCTATGGCATTCCATTTTCCTATACTATCCCCCATACTCTTTGATATTATTAATACCATAACCTAATGTAAACACAACACACACAAAGGTTCTGTAAGCTTATTCACTTTTTTTTTGTATTGTACTAATCACTAAATTATGTAATTGTGCTTTAATTTCTTTTTCATAAACTGGTTGTGGTGAGGTTCTGCATGCTGGGCATCAAAAAAGAAATTGCTATGGTACATTCACAGCAACAGAAGTGTATAAGCAATCTGCAAAAAGGACTTGGTGTTGCAGACAGTTAGCGCAATTTGGTCACCAACTCGAAAACTATGCCGTAGAGATCTGTTGGTGGAATAACTGCCTGAGGCAGACCTTGGATTGTGGAACTGCTAAACAACCTATGTCATTATGACTACATAGTATTGTTTAGTCATGCAATAAAGGGTCTGAATGGCTGGTTGCGATGTAGAATGACTCAATTGCATGTCTTAAATTCCTGCATCTGGTGACATTACCATGACGGTCTCTCTTTCTCAACCTTTCCCATCACCTGAAGCATGGTGACCCTCCAGTTAAACCACCACTAGCCATCTCTTTCTAATGAGAGAGCAGCCATATGATTTAGTCAGACTGTGGCAGTTTTGCCACAGGAAGTGAAAATATATCCAAGTTGTTGTGTGTCATTGAATATTGGACCAGAACTATGAGACCTAGAAAAGAATTACATTTTTCAGTGGTAAGCCAACCAGGAAGAGGATTGGGCCAACCGGGAAGAGGCTTATCCCAGAAGTGAATATTCCAGAATCTGAAACATAACAGAGCATGGAGAGTTCTACTTATCTGCCTGTACTGATAAGGACTGTGAAAAAATTAGACTTAGGTAGGAGTCAGAGATCATAGAAATTAATTTGAGAGTGACACAATAACAGAGATTACTGTTGAAAAAAGACAAGACAGAGAAAAGTACTTTTGTATAAGTCTTTTCTTTGTGTCTGTATTTTATAGAATTGTCCTTTAGTATCTGTCCTTTCAAGCCAGCAGAGATCATCATCCCCATGTGATCTAATCCTGCATATTTAAAAGCTGTTGTGGATTTAATGCAGAGGAAATGTGGAATGATTGTAAAAGTCAGCCAGATGGAGCTCATAGAATATGAGTTCTTTGGCTGGGGCTGTTAATCTGAGCTAATCAGGGCACCCTCCCTGACAGACATAAAGAGGACTGTCAAGCATTCTGGTCACTCTGACAGCTGGCTCTGATGGAGTTGGATCAGTGTCAAGTCCTCTCCATGTGTAAATGAAGAGGGGTTTGGTGATGGGATACTGGTCTCTGTGGAGTTATTTCAGTGGTGATGAGAGAAAAGCACACTCCTGAAGAAATGTGCTTGCAATAGTCATCTTTGAGGTGGGCTCAAGATTTCTGACATCATTCCACTGGATGAAATCGTATCAGAAACAATGACTCCACTAAGACTCTAAGTGGAAAAGAAAGTTTATGAAAGACGATGAAGTTTGGTGTAGGAACCACAGCAATGACCCTGCATGGGTAAAAGGCATGGTCAATGTGAGGTCAGGTCCAGTGGTGCATAAAGTTCCAGTAGGTGGGATGGTGTTGAACAAGCATGTGGACCATATGAAAGCTACAAACTCACAAATGATGCGAGAACAAAACGGCTCCCCAACTGCATTTCCCATGGTTTTCCCTTTCCATGTTGACAATACTTTGGATTCCAAGATGGACACAACAGGTGTCACCTCCTCAATACCTTTGCCGAGAAGTTCCTGGTGCAAGAGTGCACAGCCTCTGTGTGCACTACACACTGCCTGGATCAAAGGCAGAATTGGAGGAACCTGACCCAGTGCGAAAAAGCCCAAGGGGGGGCTACAAAACAGAAAGAACTGGCCTATGTCCTCAGACTCAGAGGGCAAGGGATGTAGTGATTGTAAAGAGTGAACCTCATAGAATAAGAGTTTCCTGATTGAGGCTGTTAATCTGGTCCAATCAGGGAGTCGTTGCTTACAGATGTAAATAGGCGTATCAACCGGAAGATGGGTAGGGGCAGGCTGCCTTAGAGTGGTCGGAAGGTGGGAGGGGCAGGGGCTTGCTGAGTCTGTATTGTCTGCACTTTTGTATGTAACAGTACTGTCTAATGTACAACTGTTATTGCTGTTGTCTCTTTATATCTTTGTGAAACTGGGATTTGAGGTTTGTCCTCCTATCCCTGTAAACTGTTTGAATGGTAGGGTTTGGGGCCTGGCTTTGCTGCTCCTCTCCCTTGTAAAATTGCTGTCTCTTGTATGCAGCTGTAAATGTAACTGTTTGTTGTAAACTGTTTTTGTAATTTGTTTAATAAAATAAAAGTAAATAGGAGTATCAGAGTTTCTGTTCACTCTGAGAGTTGGCTTTGATGAAGTTGGATCAGTGTCAAGGATTCTCCATGTGTAAATAAAGGGTGACTTGGTGATGGCATACTAGCCTCTGTGGAGTTATTTCAAAATGTCTCTGCATAAAATTGGAAAGAAAATTCATCTCTTAGCAATTTTAGAAACGTGGCTCAGGGATGGACAGAACTGGCAGCTTAATGTTCAGGATAGAAATGTAATAGGAAGGATAGAAAGGGGGGAAAGGTGGGGGCAAAACTGGGGTGGGGGGGGAGTGATATTTTTGATGAGGGATAGCATTACTGCTGTACTTAGGGTGGATAATCCTGGGAATACATCCAGGGAGGTTATTTGGGTGGAACTGAGAAATAAGAAAAGGGACGATCACCTTATTGGGAATGTATTATAGACCACCTAATAGTTAGTGGGAAATCGAGAAACAAATTTGTCAGGAGATTTCAATTACCTTTAAGAATAATAGGGTGGTTATGGTTGGGGATACCATAACCAAACATAGACTGGGACTGCCATAGTATTAAGGGTTTAGATGGAGAGGAATTTAAGTGCGTACAAGAAAACGTTCTGACTCAGAATGTGGATGTACCTGCTAAAGAAAGTGCAAAACTTGGACCTACTCTTGGGAAATGAGGCAGGGCAGATGACTGAGGTGTCAGTGGGGGAGCACTTTGGGGCCTGCAACCATAATTCTGTTAGTTTTAAAATAGTGATGGAAAAGGATAAACTGGATCTAAAAGTTGAAGTTCTAACTTTGGAGGAAGACCAATTTTGATGGTAGTAGGCAAGAACTTTTGAAAGCTGACTGGGGGCAGATGCTTGCAGGTAAAGGGACGGCTGGAAAATGGGAAGCCTTCAGAAATGAGATAATGAGAGTCCAGAGACAGTATATTCCTGTTAGGATGAAAGGAGAGACTGGTAGGTGTAGGGAATGCTGGATGACTAGAGAAATTGATGTTTTGGTTAAGAAAAAGAGGAAACATATGCCAGGTATAGACAGGAGAGAGTAAGTGAATCCTTAAAGTATAAAGGCAATAGAAGTATACTTAAGAGGGAAATCAGGAGGGCAAAAAGGGGACATGAGATTCCAAAGAGTTTTTATAAATACATTAAGGACAAAAGGGTAACTAGGGAGAGAACAGAGCCCCTGAAAGATCAGCAAGGCAGCCTATGTGTGGAACCACAGAAATGGGGGAGTTACTAAACGAGTTTTTTGCATCAGTGTTTACTGTGGAGAAGGACATGGAAGATATAGAATATGGGAAAATAGATGGTGACATCTTGACAAATATCCATAATACATAAGAGGAGATGCTGGTTGCCTTGAAACACAAGTGGTGGACCCTAGAACTCTGTGAGAAGCTAGGGAAGTAATTGCTGGGCCTCTTGCTGAGATATTTGTATCATCGATAGTCACAGGTGAGGTGCCAGAAGACTGGAGGTTGGTTAACATGTGCCACTATTTAAGAAAGTTGGTAAGGAAAAGCCAGGAAATGATAGACTGGTGGGCAAGTTGTTAGAGGGAATCCTGAGGGATAGCAAGTACATGTATTTGGAAAGCAAGGACTGATTAGGGATAGTCAGCATTGATTTGTGCATGGGAAATCATGTCTTATGAACTTGATTGAGTTTTCTGAAGAAGTAACAAAGAGGATTGATGAGGGCAGAGCAGTAGAAGTGATCTATATGGAGTTCAGTAAGGTGTTCAACAAGGTTCTTCATGGGAGACTGATTAGCAAGGTTAGATCTCATGCAATACAGGGAGAACTAGCCATTTGGATACAGAACTGGCTTGAAGGTAGACAGAGGGTGGTGGTGGAGGATTGCTTTTCAGACTGAATGCCTGTGATCAGTGGTGTGCCACAAGGATCAGTGCTGGGTCCACTACTTTTTGTCATTTATATAAATGATTTGGACGTGAACATAGAAGGTATAATAAGTTTGCAGATGACACCAAAATTGAAGGCACAGTGGAAAGCAAAGAAGGTTACCTCAAAGTACAATGGGATCTTGATCGGATGGGCCAATGGCTGAGAAGTGGCAGATGGGGAGTTTACTTCAGATAAATGTGAGGTACTGCATTTTGGAAAAGCAATCAGATCAGGACTTATACACTTAATGGTAAGGTCCTGGGGAGTGTTGCTGAACAAGGAGACCTTGGAGTGCAGGTTCATAGTTCCTTGAAAGTGAAGTCACAGGTATATAGGACAGTAAAGAAGGCATTTGGTATGCTTTCCTTTTATTAGTCAGAGCATTAAGTATAGGAGTTGGGAGGTCATGTTGTGGTTGTCCAGGACATTGGTTCGGCCAATTTTGGAATATTGCGTGCAATTCTGATCTCCTTCCTATCAAAAAGAGGTTGTGAAACCTGAACATATTCAGAAAAGATTTACAAGGGTGTTGCCAGGCTTGGAGGATTTGAGCTATAGAGAGAGGCCGAATAGGCTGGGGTTGTTTTCCCTGGAGCGTCAGAGGTTGAGGGGCAACCTTAGAGAGATTTATAAAATCATGAGGAGCGTGGATAGAATAAATTCCCAAGGTCTTTTCCCTGAACTGGGGGGAGTCGAGAACTGGAAGCATAGGTTTAGGGTGAGAGGGGAAAGATATGAAAAGGATTTAAGGAGCAACCTTTAATTTATATATAAAAAGAAAAAGTTATTTTGGGAAGAAATTAATTAGACACTAACAAAACCGCTCAGTGCAACAATTGTTACTTGAATAATCAAACAAGTTCCTTATGAGAAAACAAATAGAAAGAACAAACAAGCAAAATAGGCTAATGCTTGCAACCACATTGGAATTTCTGATTTGTAAATATTATGAAATATTTTCTTTATTGGGCATCAATATTTCTCCAGAGCTCCTGATTGAGATAAAATGATACGAATGGAATACCCACTTAGAATGAAAATAAGTCAACTTGGGTGTCGTTCAATTGAATATATCAAATTGAATATAGTGAAAGGCAAATTTTGACTTGAACAACTAAAAGAATAAGATGAAAAACACTTAATGAGAATTAGTCACTGGTTAGGTACAGGCAAAGGGAGAACTGGAGGATCTTTTATGTCTATCCGTAACATTTTAATACTTCAGTATTATTGAGAGAGGTAACCCATGAATGGGAAACTTGGCAAAACTCATCTCACTCATGGGCTAGAAGGGAAATAGAGCGTAAAAATAAAAATGATCCGGGAACACCGGAAATCTGAAATGATATGGATCGGAGGCCACAATACAGATATTGCCAAAGAAGCACCCAAGTCAACATGATATTCAGACATAAGTATCCACCCCCGAGAGTCAGACACTGGAGTGTCCCAAATAGCTGTCTGGTCTCTCGAATAGTTAGTGTTGATACCCACCAGAAAAATACCCACCAGAACCATGATGTATATCATGGAGTTGTACCTGGAAGATAATCATAATGAAGATGGGATATCCAGATTGGTGTGATAAAAGGACAAAGAGTTTGCAAGTGCAGCCATTGAGTCAAGTGCTGGATCATGCCATTAGCCCAGACTTTGGGGATAATACGTTGGAAACAGAACTACACATTTTCAGAGGACGAAACTAGATAAATAGGGAACAAAATATTTAACAAGAGCACCTCATTACTGAAAAGTTTGGATTTGATTTCTCTAAGTAAAAATATAAAAACTTAAGGGGAAAATAGGGGGCATTTGACGAGAGAAAATATCAATCAAACTAAAAGAGCGCCAAATTAGTTAGTCCACCCAATAAGCATCGTGGAGCAGTTGGAGTATCATGTTCAAACTAACAAACTCAGCAAGCAGACAGAAATGCCACAGATGAAGCTGTGAGGAATTATGTGTGTATCAAGTATTGATAGGACAGTGTGAAAATAAGAGTCAAATTTTGGAAAAAGAATCCTCATGAGTTACTAATTACCATTTGGAAACATTGACTAAGGACAAAAACCACACTGTTTTCAGCTCAAAGGTTTGGTACTGATACATTCTATATGAACAGATTATGAAAAGAAATATCTTAAATTGATGGGATTGGTACTTCCTTTTCCAATGATACCACATGTGATGACACCACTTCCAGAGAGCAGGGTTGAGAAGACCAGAGCTTTAGAGGGGGGTAAACATGTGCAACATTATGAGATACTACCAGATGCAGTGAATGTGGAGATTATATAATGGGAACTCCTCTGGAGGGTTGCAATACTGGAAGAAATGTCATAGACATAAATTGTACCAGGGAGATAATGGAAGAAATCTTCAAGACACCCATGTAGTTGACGTAAGGGAGAGAAAATTCCTCAGACAGAAAACAATACCAGTTTGATCAAATCTGATTTGGCAAATAACCATTCCTCCATTTTGTTTCCCTCCAGACAGACCTTTGCTGACAGGAGAAAGAAAATTGGTGAGCATTTAGTTAAAGAGTCATAGAGATGTACAGAACAGAAACAGTCCAACTCATCCATGCTGACCAGATATCCCAACACAATCTAGTCCCACCTGCCAAAACCCAGCCCATATCCCCCCAGGCCCTTCCTATTCAAACACCCATCCAGATGCCTTTTAAGTGTTGTTGTTATACCAGCCTCCACCACTTCCTCTGGTAGCCCATTCCACACACGTACTACCCTCTGCATGAACAAGTTGCCCCTTCAACTCTCACCCTAGCCTATAGCTTCTAGTTCTGGACTTCCCCACCCCAGGGAAAAGACCTTATCTATTTACCCTATCCATGCCTCTCATGGTTTTATAAACCTCTATAAGATCACCCCTCAGCCTCTGACACTCCAGGGTAAACAGCCCAAGCCTATTCAACCTCTCCCTCAAATCCTCCAACCCTGGCAACATCCTTGTAAAACTTTTCTGAACCTTTTCAAGTTTCACAACATCTTTCCGATAGGAAGGAGATCAGAATTGCATGCAATATTCCAAAATTGACCGAACCAATATCCTGTACAGCTGCAACATGACCTCCAAAGTCCTGTACGCAATACTCTGACCAATAAAGGAAAACATAACAAACACCTTCTTCACTATCCTATCTACCTGTGCTCTACTTTCAAGGAGCTCTGAACCTGCACTCCCAGGTTTCTTTGTTCACCAACACTCCCGAGGACCTTAGCATTAAGTGTATAAGTCCTGCTAAGATTCGCTGTGTCAAAATGCAGCACCTCGTATTTATCTAAATTAAACTCCATCTGCCACTCCTCAGCCCATTGGCTCATCTGATCAAGATCCCATTGTAATTCAAGGTAACCTTCACTACACCTCCAATTTCGGTGTCATCTGCAAACTTACTAACTGTACCTCATAAGCTCACATCCAAATCATTTATATAAATGATGAAAAGTTGTGGACCCAGCACAGATCCTTGTGGCACTCCACTGGTCACAGGCCTCCAGTCTGAAAAACAACCCTCCACCACCATCCTGTTCTACCTTTGAGACAGTTCTGTATCCAAATGGCTAGTTCTTCCTGAATTCCATGATATCTAATCTTGCTAACCGGTCTCCCATGTGGAACCTTGTCGAACACCTTACTGAAGTCCATGTAAATCATGTTTACTGCTCTAATCTCATCAATCCTCTATGTTACTTATTCAAAACAATCAATCAAGTTTGTGAGACATGATTTCATACAGACAAAGCCATGTAGACTATCCTTAATCAGCACTAGCCTTTCCAAATACATGTACATGCTGAACCTCAGGATTCCCTCCAATAACTTTCCCACCACTGACGTTAGGCTCACTGGTCTTTAGTTCCCTGGCTTGTCCTTGCCAACTTTCTTAAATAGTAGCGCCACGTTAGCCAACCTCTAGTCTTCCGGCAGCTCATCTATGACTAACAATGATAAAAATATCTCAGCAAGAGGCCCAGTAATCACTTCCCTAGCTTCCCATAGAGTTCTAGGGTACACCTGATCAGGTCCTGTGTATTTATCCACCTTTATGAGTTTCAAGACATCCAGCACTTCCTCCTCTGTAATATGGACAGTTTTCAAGATGTCACCATCTATTTTCCTAAATTTTATATCATCCATGTCCTTTTCCACTGTAACATCATGAAATCAAAGCCTAGAACAATAATGAGGGTGAGTTGCAGGAATATGTGAAAGAGTTGGTTGTGATACTCCATTACTAGTCCATCCTATGAGAACATTTAGCTGAGCTATGGAAAGCTATAAATCCCAGAAAGTGTTTAATCAGTTGGGTTAGTTTAGATTCCCTAAAGTATGGAAACAGGCCATTTGGCCCAACAAGTCCATACCAACCCTCTGAAGAGTAAGCCATCCCAGACCCATTCCCCTACCCTATATGTACCCCCGTCTAATGCAACTAACACTATGGCACTAACACTAATACTATGGGCAATTTAGTATGGCCAATTCACTTAACCTGCACATCTTTGGACTGCATAAGACAATCTCAGCATCCCAGGGATTAGCTTGGTAAACCTCCGTTGCATTTCCTCCATGGCAAGTATATCCTTCTTTTGATGAGGAGGCCAAAACTGCACACAATACTCCACATGTGGTCTGACATTCTATACAATTGTAACAATAACTCTTTACCCCAAAAGTAAAGTCTCCTTGTGTTGAAGGCCAACATGATGTTTGCTTTCCTAATTGTTTGCTGCAGATGCAGTGATTCATGAACAATGATACCCTGGGGTTGCTTTGGACAACAACACTCCCACCTCTCAACATTTCAGATATTTTCTGGCATATGTTTTTTTATTTTGCACTCATTTACTTTATATTCCATCTATCATATTCCTGCCTATTCATTTAGCCTGTCCAAATCTCTTTGCATCTTCTTTGTTTAAAATTATTTTGAAATATTATATTTAGTCTCCATATCCAAATCATTTATATATGCTGTGATCAGCTATGGTCCCAACAGTGATACTTATGGTATCCTACTAGTAATATCCTGTCACTCTAAGAATGACATATTTATTCCTGTTCTCTGTTTTTGTCTATGAACCAATTCTTAATCTACACCAATACATTACATCCAATCCTATGTTCTCTAATTTTATTTATTAACCTTTGTGAGACTTTATCAAAAATCTTGTGGAAATCCAATATATTACATCCCCTGATTGTCTTTTATCTGTACTACAAGTAACATCCTCAAAAAAATGTTATGAAGAATCATATCAGATTTGAAATGTTAACTCTACTTCTTTCCACAGATGCTGCCAGAACTGGTGAGTTTCTCCAGCATTCACTTCATTTACTTCAGATTTATAGCATCAGCAGTATTTTGCTTTAGTTAGAGCATTATTAAACATGATTTGCAGTCTCCTAACAAAAAGCTGTATTGAATTTTGCTACAAAATATTTGTATAATTATAGAATTTTGAATGACTCCTGTTCAGTTTAGATTCTAAGACACATATTTTAGAAATTTGAAAGATTATACACTGGACAGGTTATACCTCTCATAATAAAACAAAAATAAAATTAACTGGGTTAAAAGGCAAAAATTAGTACAGATAAGGATTCATTTTTGTTGGATTAATTAGCAATGCAGTTTTTAAATCAGAGTGTGTTGAATGGGGTGGCACTGCTACTTCACAGCACCAGAGATCTAGGTTCAATTCCAGCCTCAGGTGACTATCAGTGTGAAGTTGGCACATTTTCCCTGTGGGTTTCTACACAGTGCTCTGGTTTCCTCCCACAATCCAAAGATGTGCAGGTTAGGTGATGTGGCCATGCTAAATTGTCCATAGTGTTCAGGGATGTATAGGTTAGGTGCATGAGTCAGGGGTAAATGTAGGGGAATGGGTTTAGGTGGGATACTCTTTGGATGGTTGGTGTGGACTTGTTAGGCTGAAGGGCCTGTTTCTACACAGTAGGGATTCTAATTCAACCCAATTGCATACAATTTATCAATTTCATAATGATTCATTACACATATACAAAGATAATAAATGCAAACCTTTTATCCCTCTAAAGCCTCTTGGGCCTATGTGACCTACTGGTCCCATAGTTCCTTTCATGCCAGGCAAGCCGGGCTTTCCTGCCAGAAAAAAACATAAATGTCAGTTTGTTCAATAGAGAAACATATATAATGTCAGCTTTAAAATACATCTCTGCGTCCATTTCTCGCACTATGAAGATTCCTACAGTCTAAACCATTTCATTTCACTTTCATTATATAAAAGTTCAATGGACAAATCCTATACATTTACTCTCATTGTTTGCAATCTAAACAAGTTAAATATTTCCCATACAGAATCACAGAAGTATTACGGCACAGAAGAAGATCATTCAGCTCGCGTCTGCAAAAGTGCTTCATGATTTAGTGCCATTTTCCTGCCTTTTCCTCTACACTTGCACCTTATTTCTAAGCAAATAATCATCTAGGGTGCTCGTGAATGCCTCAATTGAATTACATCCACACACTTCCAGACAATGCATTCCAGACCTGAATCACTCATTGTGTGAAAAAGAGGTTTCTCAGATTATATATGATTCATTTCTAGATTACTTTAAGTCTGTGCCTATGCATTCTTCATCCTATTAAGAGCAGGAACAATTTCTCCATATCCACACTATCAGCATTGCATGGAAAACTTCTATCAGACTACCTCTTGGTTTTCTTCTTTACGAGAATAGTCCGAACCTCTCCAATCTATTCTCACAACTGAAGTTTCTTGTTTTAGAACCAATCTTAGAAACCTCTTCTGCACCTCTCCAATGTGCTCATATCCTTCCCATAGTGTGACACCCAGAAATGCTTATAATACTCCAGCTGTGATGTAATAAATGTCTTATACAGTTCAGCATAACCTTGTTCTTACACTCTGTGCCCCTATTAATAAAGCTGATGGTACTGTACAACTTATTAACTGCTCTCTTCACCTTCAATAACCTGGACAGATACACCCAGGCCCCAGTACTCCTGTACCCTTTTAGGTTTGTTCACTCTGTTTTGCATTTTCTATCTGTGCTTTTCCTACCAAAGTGCATCACCTCATACTTCTATTCTTTTCCCATTGCAGTGAATTCCAATTGATCACAATGTTTTGAACTATATATAATTCAAATTTTGAAAATCAATCTTTAGTGGTTCTAATCTTGTGTCAGTGAATCCCTTAAATTTTCATAATACAGAATTCCTGGGAAAGCACAATACTGTTTTTTTTAATTATCTCATGGGATGTCAGCACTGCTGATTGAGCCAATGTTGGTTGATTATCTCTAATTGGAATTAGGTGTTGGCAATGAACTGCTGCTTTGAACTGTCACAATTAATCTGCTTTTGGCACACCTACCAAATGTTTAGGAAAGTAGTTCCCAAATTTAGATCCAGTGACAATGAAGGAATAGCATTGCAGCTTAAAATCATAATGGTATGTGGTTTGCAGGGATTTCAGGGAAGAAGAGTGTAGTGTTTGAAAAGCATAGCCAGTCAGTCAGCATCTGAGGAGCAGGAGAGTTAACATTTCGAGCATCAGCCCTTCATTCTTGGTACTTGGATGCTGCCTGACTGGCTGTGCTTTTCCAGTACCACACTCTTCGATTCTGATCTCCAGCATCTGCAGTCTTCAGTTTCTCCCAGGGACTTGAGACTGACAGGAAGTGAGTTATTTGCTGCAGAATTCCCAGCCTCTGATCTCTACTTGCAGCTACTGTATTTAAATGGCTGGTGTAGTTCAATTTCTAGCCGATAGTAAACCCTGGATGTTGATTCTGGGGTAGTTCAGCAATGGGAATGCCTTTGAGCAAGAGATGATGGTTAGATTTATCTATTGGAGATTATCATTGACTGGCATTTGAGAGGTACAAATGCTACTTGATACTTAACAGACCTAGCCTTTATATTGTCCAGGTCTTGATGCAGAAGCAAATGAACTGTTTCAGTATTTCAGTGGGACAAATGGCACTGAACATGCCACAATTATCAGTGAACATTCCTACTTCTGATGTTATGATGAACGAAAGGTCATCAATGAAGAAACTAAAGATGGCTGGGTCTACAATGTGCTGATGAACTCCTGCATCAGTGACCTGGGAGTGGGGTGATTAGTTGCCAACAACCATCAGTGTCTTGCTTTACGTTATGAATAGATTTCCCCTTAATGGCACACTCAGTCAACTGGTTCCTTGATGTCAAGACCAGTCACTTTTACTTTACCTCAGGTAAATCCAAGTGTTGTAGCTGTCCTGGAATAGCTTGACCAGTAGTACTTGTAGTTTGGGAACACAAGTGTTCAGTACTACTGCTGGGATTTTTAAAAAATATTTATTCTTTTATAAGATGTGGTATCAGTGGCAATGCTAGCATTTATTGTCCATCTAGTAAATGCCTTGAAATGACTTGCTTGCTTAGCCATTTCAGTGGGCAGTTAAGAGATAACTACATTACTGAATGAATGGAGTCACATGTAGGCCCTACTTGTCAAAAATTGCAGATTTCCTTCCCTAAAGAATATTATTAAACCAGATGTATATATGATAGGTTCATGGCCACCATTACTGAGAATAGAATTTTTTAACTGAATTTAAATTCCTTCAATTACATTTGGTAGGATTTAAATTCATGCCACAGAATATTATCCTGGGCTTTTGGTTTACTAGTTCATCAACACATTAACTATGCAACTATCTAGCTACCCATGTTGTCAGAGCTCACGTCCTGTCTTATATCTCGCACCTTCAACCATTCTTTCATATCATTGTCATTTATGATAGTGTAAATATGGACAATCAAATTTTAATTTGCATCAGCTGATTTGCTAATCCAAGCAATAATTGAGGTAAACTTAACAGCATGCTCTATATGAAGAGCAAGACAAAAAAAATGTAAAGAATATACACAAAATAAATTATGAGTTTTGGGCTTCAAGTGATTTCAATCAATCCCACTTTGGTTACCTCACAGGGATTTGTTCAATCGGGAGAGATTCTAATCTATATGATGCTTGACAATCAATCCCACTTTGGTTACCTCACAGGAATTTGTTCAATCGGGAGGGATTCTAATCTATATGATGCTTGACAGTTTATTTTTGCTGTTCTCTGCAGTAGTTTGATATAACCTCAGTGTGTAGATCATCACAATAGTATGCAAATCAAGATTTATGGGAATAACATGTTTCCTCCCTTAGTAGATATTAGACAAACAGATGTTTTCATTGATCCAAAAGCTTCATGGTCATTTTAACTGGTACCAGCTTTTTATGTCTAGGTTACCTTTTCAAAAACAAAACCTGATTTCAATTCTTAAACTATCTTGATTGGATTTAGTCACACATTCTCTAGATTATTAATTGAAGCCTCTAGGTTACTAGTCTGGCAATATAATCATACATATTACAATATGTAATATATTACTATACATTTCACATTCCACAGAAGAAAAGGAAAACAGACAAAATTTTGCAAATTGGGGTTGGGTCGACATCTATACATAATCCTGCATGTGCAGTTGAGGATGATGCATTAGGTTTTTGTCTCATGTATGGAACAGCCATGCTAAATTGTCCGTAATGTTAGGTAAGGTATAAATGTAGGGGTATGGGTGGGTTGCGCTTCGGCAGGGCGGTGTGGACTTGTTGGGCCGAAGGGCCTGTTTCCACACTGTAAGTAATCTAATCTAATCTAATCTAAAAAAAAAGAATTATTTTCTGGAGAATAGAGTTTAGCTCTTCTTTTGCTTGGCCCCTTGATATCAAACAAGTCTGGGATATACTTTTGAGTATATCTATTGGTATACTGCCCAAAGTCTGCCTGATTGACCCAGTGGGATTGATATTTTCTGAGGGTAGACATAAAGTGGGTCTTGCAGCATCGAAAGCATATGGCAGTTGATTACAGAATTGCTTGCCTTTTCCAATTTGCTCTTTGCCATTTGATTGGAGGCCATAAAACTTTTTGAAAGTATTTTTATCAACTCCAACTGAAATTAAAGCCTTCCTTAGATCCTGAGTTCCAATTTTTCATTCAGGTGAGTCCCAGACCCACACCAATCAACCCCATTGCCCCGTGGTTGAACATTTCAACTCCCCCTCCCACTCTGCGAAGGACATGCAGGTCCTGAGCCTCCTCCATCGACACTCCCTTATCACCCAACACCTGGAGGAAGAACACCTCATCTTCCGCCTCGGGACCCTTCAACCACATGGCATCACCAGTTTCCTCATTGCCCCTCCCCCCACCTTACCCCAGTTCCAATCTTCCAGCTCAGCACCATCCTCATGACCTGTCCCATCTGTCAATCTTCCTTCCCACCTATCCGCTCCACCCTCCTCTCTGAGTTATCACCTTTACCCACACCTATTGCACTTTCAACTACTTTCCACCAGCCCCAACTCACTCCCATTTATCTCTCCATCTCCCTGACTCCCAGCTTCATTCCTGATGAAGGGCTTTTGCCCAAAACATCAGTTTTCCTGGTCCTCAGATGCTGCCTGACTGCTATGCTTTTCCAGCACCACTCTAATCTTGACTCTGATCTCCAGCATCTGCAGTATTCACTTTTGCCTATGTCTTGTGGCAGACAGAATGGCATGTTGGCAGTTGCCAGGGGTGGTTGAGTCAGGCAGCATCCACTGAGCACAAGAATTGATGTTTCAGGTATAAGCTCTTCTCCCAGGAGTGGTTGAATGGCAAGTGGTGCAGTTGGTAAGGTGGTAGATTGATCAGGTATGATTTAAAAAGGTGGTAGGGAGGGAGTTAGGTGATAGGATCAGGTGAGATCGGTTCAGAGGGTGTTGGAGGAGTGTAAATCTAAGAATGGGATGTCCAGTTGTTAGGTCAAGGGGTGTTGAGTACGGAGGAGTTGTCAGTACTGAGTTAGGAGGAGATCAGTTTTATAGTCATCTTGAAGTTAAAGCAGATTTTAATATTTCAAAGGTTGCCTGGGTGATTATTTAGGTAACTGTATTGGAAAACCCCAATGTTTCCTGTTCTAATTCAGACTTGAGATGTTTTCAGATGGTTCCAGACACCAGGTAATTGGCCTTTGGAAGTTTAAACTTGCCAGGCAATTGCATGTGTAATCATGTGTGTCAGGACCTCCACATGGTTCAGCATCTCCAATCCACACTGCTAAAATGACTATCTCCCTTTTGGAAGATGTGGGACTCCAGGTTTTCTTTACTTGATACAAAGCAGTTCAGTTTTGCACATAGTAGTTCAGTTATATAAGGCTGGTTACTGCTATAAGCTTATAGTTAATAATGAGGCTCTTCCAAAACACCTTTGCCTGCTTTTCAACAACTTGCAGCTCCAAGAAGAATTTTACAAGTGTACCTGGTGGTCCTGAGTTTCCTCTGTCCCCTTTAGGACCTAGGTCCCCTTTTGGCCCTTGGCAGTGCATGCAGACACAGTATGATGGGACCATATCTGTGCTGAAAGGATACTCTTGGTCTGGAAGGGGGCACAAGTTGTATTCAACAGGTGAATCAGGAAGTCCACGGTTCAGTGGTTGTACGGTTTCATTTTGAGGGGTACCTTCTGCAATCACGAGCAGAGCCAGCACCGCAATTACATTCAGCATTCTTACTTCCACTCCAAAAGCTGTGGAAAGAGGAACATCAAAATTAAGAAAAACTTATTTATCCCATAAATTATGAAGCATCAATCCATTTCATGTTACAATATGCACTGTACAGATTTCTTCCCAGTAAAGATTATCACTTGCAAGGTGACATGCTACTTCCTTTTGTGAGGGAAGATAATTAAAATGGCTTCTTCCTCTGTGTCCATTTACTATTTTTGGTAGACCAACATCTACCATGTATGATGAATTCCATTCATGTATGTTGTAATAGTTGTTCAACAGAATGACATCGCGATTTCATGTGCAAGTTTGCCATTAAGTTAATGAACAGGTATGGTTATATTTTCCAAAGCAAACCATAGCAAAGTTTGGGACTTTCATCAGGAGAAGTAAATCGGCACTCACTTTTTTACAATACTTTATCAAAACACATTTAGCATTTTATACAATAGCTACTTCTGAAATGTGATAACAGTTTTTATATAGACAAATACTGCACAATGCTGGTCACAGAGATTGCCAATGAGATAATTGACCATTTGGTTGGATTTAGATGGTACAACATAAGGGACCTCCATCTGAAAGAACATGCCTCTGACAATGTAGCACTCTTCAGTACTGAAATGAATACACAGAGTAGAATGTAAGCTTCTGACTCAGAAGTACGAACACTAATGACAGAGACAAGAGCTGCAGAACAAAGATAACAAAGAACTGACTAATCTTCTATCTTGTCCAATCCATAGTGGTTCAAATGTAATTTTATCAGCTGAGGGAAAGGAAACACATGCATTTAACTAATTCTATTGTAACATTTTTTCATTGTCCATTCACTAATACCAGTAGAAATACACAACAGAATGCAATTCCAATGCTGCTAAAAATAAGAAGCGGAACAAATCTTTTACTGAGTTTAAATTTACTATTAAAGAAATTTAAGAATCACTCTTGGTTATTCTTGTGAATTCTTTAGCTTGGGTTTGTTATCTGAAGAATAGAAAATCTGCTCAACCACTAACTACATTCCTTATTTCTTCTGAAATTCTCTCTGATATTCCCCCCTCTCTTCCAAGTACACCAATCATCTAAGTGTTTAATAATTGATGTTAAGATATAGATAGTGAATGTCATCAGGTTATTCATTGTAGAGCTGCATAATTGGTGACATTTTAGTCCAACTGTGATATATTAGACAAGCAATCAAATCTTTGTCCAGTTGGTGGGCAAATTTCAGTTCATTAGATGACATCTTGGTCTATTTGGTCAAATCCTTGTTCAGCAGGATTTACAACTAGTGAAATCTCAGTCCAGTGAGGGTCATACTGGTTCAGCAAGTCAAATTCTGGTTAGCTAATACATCTCATTTGATTTTACTAAGCAAATAATCTTTATTCTTTAATGTACTGATGTTTAATTTAAAAATTAACAGAAATACAACTATGCAATGGATGCTAAAGTTTTAACTACTTTTTTCAAGTCCTGAAGGTGTCATGCTTTCTTAAATTTTCTATTGTATGACTTGCTCTTTGGAAAGACAGAAATTTGTCAATTTTACTGACTCAGTAAACTGTAGAGGTTATTATTATTGGCAAAAGTTCTGCATTTTATTTAATTTCATAATTTTGCTGAGAATAATTACAGAAAACAATATTACACATCAATCTGTTCCTTGTTGATGGTTCAAAATAAAAATCACTGATTTACGATAATCTTGGGCAGAGACCTGAGACCTGAAATAGCATATAAATCATGCTGTAGGATTTATGTAAAGCAATCTATTTAAGTGCAGATATCAAATTAAATTATTTATATTCCATGTCAATCATAATCGTGTTTAGATATTAATTTTCTCTCTTATTGTCATGTCCAACAAACAGCATTAGCATGAAGAATGCAGTATAACTCTTAAACTCAACATTCCTTATTCTGTAGATGTTTTTCTTAATCTGAAGCATCCTCACCTGTTGAGGTGTAGATTCCCGAACTTGAAGTTTCTGCTGGATCTAAGATAACAGTTCCTACAGTGCTTGGTTTTATAGACCCTTTCTCTCGGGTGAACACCACAAATTAGTTATTGTTTCCAATTTACATTATTCAGCATGACCTAGATATGACAATAAGATAGAATGAGGGTATTTTGTGGATTTTTTTGAGGAAGTAGGATAATGCTTTATAATCATATTCATTGGGTTCATATTTCCATTATTACTCCATATTCCTTTGCCTGAAGCTGCAGAAGATAATGTGACAAATAAAATATTTGATATGGTTATTTGTTCTGTTTGGTAAATACACAGAGGGTTAGATTACCCGCTATTAAGCTTTGCACAAACCACTTTCTGGTCATAGCCCGACAAAATACAATTTGCCCACAGGGGATCCTGTCACCCACTTTCAGCAGTTCAAGTATTGGTGGCATCACATACAGATATAGAATTGGAAGTTGCCTCATGTAAGAATTTGATTGCTTTAAGTAAACATGTCCTCCATGATATTATTCCTCACTGCGATATAACATAAACACAATTCTGAATCAATGAACAGGAACCTCACATATGACAGCAACTTGTCACATAACACTATCTAAGGTGGGGGAGATGTGGAAGCATGTCGTATGTGGCAGGAGAACACTCTTGGAGACAACTTTACACAAACTACAGTGCTTAGGTCTGACTACATTTGCAGCATAGTCATGGGCATGTAGCATACATTGCACAATACAAAGAGAAAGAAGAACAAAGCCTCATGAACAAGGGCAGTAGATCTATATACCTTGTTGCAAATCCAGCTACACTTGCTGAATGTACTGTACATGGATTTAATGCAAATTAATAGATTGATCTAGCTTAAAAACAGAAAAATCTGAAAATACTCAGCAGCTTTGGCCCAGTACCTTTGAAGAATTAAACAGGATATTTCAAGTCATTAACCCTTGAATAGAAATGGAAATAATTTCTTCATAATTCACCGTTTTTATTTCACTTGTCCAGTTTCTTCCCACCCTCTGCCACTTTTACAGTTTTCAGTTTCTGGGTTTTAATCATCTTCTGATGTTTAATCCCTCCTGACCTCCATCCCCCAACAGGACAGTTTGGAAGTTTCTTTCTTCTTCTTTGAATGGAGGTCCTCCGGATGTACCCTTCTCTGCCTAGTTATCTCACATGAAATGAATTACTTTCATTGTATTCACTTCCTCAAAATAAAAGGTCTTGCTCTGAAAACCCATATGGGTTGGAGTTATGTCTGGCTTTTTTGTGGGATTTAGTTGAATATTTTTCCAGTTCTACTTAGGTCCTTCTGCTCATATTTTTGCAGTAGATTTTAAATTCTCTTGGTGTTATTTCCTTCTCTCACCCTGAATTGGAAAATGTAATCAACTTTGCTTCCAATCTTCACCTTTACCTCACCTTCCAATGACTGAACCACTCCCCCACTCATTCTCAATTTCTGGCAATCACCAATGTTCACTGTAAATTCAGTAATTCTCACATCTGTCGTGGCACTCTTAATAATGAACACATGTTGAAGCTAAGCAATTTGATATATTTTAGCATGCTTCTCTCGGCATATTACACTGCCAGAGAATAGAGTTCAGTAAGATGGAGACAGGGAGCTTTAAACCAATAGGTAACATGCTATGATGTGGTAATGACATCATGAATATTTCCCTGAAAGGTATATCACATATTTGCTATGAGACATAACATAATTCATACATCAGATAGAATCCCTACAGTGTTGAAACAGGCCCTTTGGCCCAGCAAGTCAACACCAACTCTCCGAAGAGTATCCTACCCAGACCCACTCCCCTACATTTACCCCTGACTAATGCAAATAACCTACACATCCCTGAACATTATGGGAAATTTAGCATGGCCAATTCACCTAACCTGCACATCTTTGAATTGTGGGAGGAAACCGGAGCACCCGGAGGAAACCCACGCAGACATGGGGAGAATGTGCAAACTCCATACAGACAGTTGCCCAAGGCTGGAATCGAGTCCGGGTTCCTGGCTCTGTGAGGCAGTAGTGCTAACTGTTGAGCCATTGTGCCACAGTTTTGGTCTCCTTATTTGAGAAATGATATACTGGCACTAGAGGGGTGCAGAGGAGGTTCACCAGGTTGATTCCGGATTTGAAGGGGTTGGTAATGAAGAGAGACTCAGTAGACTGGGATTATATTCATTGGAGTTCAGAAGAACATGGGGGGATCTGAAAGAAAATTTAATTATGAAGGAATAGATAAGATAGAAGTAGAGAGGATGTTTCTACTGGCAGGTGAAACTAGGACAAGAGGGCATAGCCTCAAGACTAGAGGGAGCAGATTTTGGACTGAATTGAGAAGGAAATTCCTCACCCAGAGTGTTGTGAATCCATGGAATTCCTTGCTCAGTGAAGTAGTTGACACTACTTCAGTAAATGTTTTTAAAGCTAAGATAGATAATCTTTTGAACAACAAAGGAATCAAGGGATACGGTGAGAGCATGGGTAAGTGGAGCTGAGTCAACGAAAAAATCAGCCATGATCCTATTGATTGGGGAGCAGGCTCGAAGGACCAGATAGCCCACTTCTGCTCCTATTTCCTTGTTTTTTTTGGGGGGTCAGTTAGTAGTAATTTAGTTGCTACCATTTCTTTATACCCCTAAAAGACTTAAGAAAGCAGTTGCTCTGTTATGATCTTTATGGAAAACAAAGGAAACAGACACACAATGTGCCAGTTGCTCATTGTGAACTGTGGTAAATGAGCAGACCAATCAGCAACTGGATACAACTCCGGAGCAGGAACCCTCTCGGAGTTTCTCCTAATCTAGTACATTAGACCAGCTGTGTCTCTTTCAGCTATTGGAGGCTAGGTGTTGGCACTGAGTGGGTTGGAAAGACTGTCATTCTGAACTTTTTATTTCTTTATCATTCTAATTTATTTTTCTGGTTTGTAATTGTTTTTCTTTACTTTTCTAGCTTTTTTCCCCTAAGAATTTGATTTTAAGAATCTACACCTTTGTACTAAGATGGCACGGTAATGTGGTGACTTGTAATCTTTTTACTGTACTCATTTGAGCACATGTGGCAATAAAGCTAGTTCAATTCAGTTCAGATGTGGTATTTAATTGCCAGTGTGGTGACAGGTAAATTCAGCACAGACTGGTAATCTTACCTGGGTCCTTTTTGGTCAGTACAATTCAGTCACTTGCTCGACAAAGTTACTGTACTGTCCAGGAAGCTGTGAGATATTCTATCGGAAACAAATTCCTACATTTCCAATACTCTGCTTTCTTTTAAATCAGACAGCAGCAAAAGAGCCAACATTTGGATGTTGCCAAGTTGCATGTCATGTGAGGTGGCTGGCAGCCCGACTGTAATCCATTTCAATTTAGTCATTTTCCAACGCTCCTTCCAAGTAATTATAGTTACATTGAAATGGTGGTCCAGTCCACAGCACTCAGACAACAGCCTCTCCGAATGTGATTAAATGGCTTTCTTCCAGCCTTATCAAGACACAGATATTACATTCATTGCTGGTAGTACGTGGAGCCAACACCGATCCTGGAAACAGATAATGCTCACGTTCAGGTGAACTTTCATAGCCAGAGTGGGATTGAAAAGACACTAAAACCCAAGCAGATGACCCAATTCGAGGTATTATCTTATATGTCAAGGGAGCAGGCTCAGAAAAGGGTTTAAGCCATGAGCCATGACCATAGCCACAAGAACATGGAGTGAAGCATGACACAGGTTGGTGGTGAGAAGACGTGCAGGAGAGTTTGTTTAATGGATCAACCACCTGGAGATCAGCTGTAGTATGCTGGGTTTAACTCAGCAAGTGGAGTTCTAGTCATATACTTTTGCTTAAGACCGTAAGAAATAGGAACTGGATTCGGCCAACTGGACCCCCCAAGCCCACTTTGCCATTCAACAGGATCATGGCTGATCTGACATTCCTCACATCTACCTTCTTGCATTTTCTCTGTAACCCTTGATTTTCCAAATGATCAAGAATCTATCTCAGCCTTAAATATACACAAGGATCCTGCCACACCCCAGCCCTCTGTGGCAAGGAATTCCAAAGACACTCAACCCTCTAAACGAAAAAGTTCTTTCTCATGTCAGTTTCAAGTTGGTGCCCCTCTGGTCCTAGACTCTCCCATGAGGAGAATGTTCTCTTTGTATATACCCTGTCAAGTCCCTTAAGAATTCTATAAGTTTCAATGAGATGATCCCTCAATTTTCTAAACTCCAATGAGTAGAGTCCTAACCTTATTAATAAGACAATCCTTCCATAACATGGATTAGCCTAGTGAACCTTCTCTGAACTACCTCCAATGAAATTATATTTCCTTAAAATAAGTGCACCAAAATTGCTCAAAGTACTCCAGATGTGATCTCACCAGCACCTTGTATAGTTGCAGTAAGACTTCCCTTCTCTATATTCCAAGCCCCTTGAAATAAGTGCAAACATTCCATTAGTTTTCCCAATTACCTGCTGTTCCTGTATTCGAGCTGTGTTTCCTGCAAAAGTACCCCCAAGTCCTTTTGTGTTGCAGCCTTCTGTGCTTTCTCACCATTTAAATAATATTCTGATCTTTTGTTCGATCTTCCAAAATTAACAACTTCATATTTTCCCACATTATACTCTATTATACACTAACTTTATGCCCATTTACTTAACCTATCAATACCTTTCAGTAAACTGTTCTGAGGAAGTGTCACTGAACCCGAAACGTTAATTCTGATTTCTCTCCACAGGTGCTGCCAGACATGCAGAGCTTTTCTAGCAACTTCTGTTTTTGTTTCTGATTTATACAATCTGCAGCTGTTTTAGTTTTTCTCTATAAACCGTTTGAATCCTTCCCGCAACCTGCCTTTCCAAGTATTTTTGTGCTGTCTGTAAATTTGGCTACAGTACAATCACTTCCTCCCTCTAGAACATTAGTACTTCTTGTAATCAATTGAAATCCCAGTATAATTCCTGTGGAACCTAACTGGTCACAGGTTGCCAACCTGAAAAAGAACCCCTTATCCCCACATGCTATTTCCTACCTGTGAGTTAATTCCCTCTACAAATCAGTACACTAACTACGACACTGTGGGCTCCTATCTTATGCCTTAACCATTTGTGAGGTACCTTGTTGAATGCCTTCAAAGTCAAAACACAACACATCTTCTGGTTTCCCACTATCCACTCTAGTTGAGACCTCCTTGAAACATTTTAGTAAATTAGTCAAGCACAATTTCCCTTCCATGAAGCCATACTAACTCTGCTCAATTAGACTGTGATTTTCCAAAGGTTTTGCTATTACTTCCTTAACAATTGATTTCAATATTTTTCCAACAATACATGTTGGGTTAATTGGCCCATAGTTATTCACTTTTTGCCTCCCTCCCTTTTTGGATAGAGGTATCACATTGGCAGTTTTCTAATCCTCTAATACTCAATAGAATTTGCAAAGTTATAACAAATGCACCGACTATCTCTATAGCTATCTCCTGTATGATCCTCGGTTGCATGCTGTCAGAGCCTTATCTACATTTAGACCGTAAGTGTTCAAAGTTTGTGCGAAGATTTGTAGCTCGGGTGCTCGTTGTTGTGGTTCTGTTCGCCGAGCTGGAAGTTTTTGTTGCAAACATTTCGTCCCCTGGCTAGGCGACATCATCAGTGCTTGGGAGCCTCCTGCGAAGCGCTTCTTTGATGTTTCCTCCGGTGTTTATAGTGGTCTGTCCCTGCTGCTTCCGGTTGTGTGTTTATAGTGGTCTGTCCCTGCCGCTTCCGGCAACCGGAAACTGACAACCGGAAGCGGCAGGGACAGACCACTATAAACACCGGAGGAAACATCAAAGAAGCGCTTCGCAGGAGGCTCCCAAGCACTGATGATGTCGCCTAGCCAGGGGACGAAACGTTTGCAACAAAAACTTCCAGCTCGGCGAACAGAACCACAACAACATTTAGACCCATTGGTTTGTCTAATATTTCTTTAGTGACAGTGATGGTACTCAATTCCTCCCCATGTTCTTTAGTTTAGTGGGATATTCAAAGTACCTTTCACCATAAAGACTGATGCAAAATATCTGCTTAGTTCTAAGATCACATTCCCTCAGTATGGACACCTTTCACTGAAGCAAAGGTTGGGGCTACAGAAGTATGAAATAAAAACTGAGTCCTGGAAATACTCAGTAGGTCAGGCATCATCTGTGGAGATGATGATCATCTCTTAATGCAAATGAGTCATATTTGATTCAAATTAATAACACTGCTTCTTTCTCCACATCTGTTGCCAGATGTGTTGAATTGAACACAAAATCTTTCTCGTAAGTCTTTCTTGTATCTAGCACGCAGTCAATTCACGATGCCCATGGAGTGAATCAAATATAACCATGCAAGAGAATCACAACAAAGTCAAGTGTGATATTTTAGAATACATAATTGCAATATGTATGATTGTTCTCATGTAAATCAGAAACTATTTATATCAAGTAATTTTAATTAACAGTGTATTCAGACTTCAACTAAAGTGATAGCCATTTGTCAGGTTATTTAGCTGATATTGCACTTTTGAAGAAATTGAAGAGTAGCAAACATGGTGTTGAACCGAAAGACTGGTCTGGAGTACTAACTGGAGATTAATAGTATGTAAGACTTTCTTAGCAAATTTACCTAAGTCATTAATGATAAGCAGATGTCCTTTGATAGCATTTTTCATGAGTTTTTGATGATTGAAAGATGATTGGAAGTAGTTGTTCTAGATTTTCTCTTATATAATAGCAATCTTTCTCATTCTGCATAGATTCCTCTGAAACTTGACTCCAATTGAATTGGGAGGAGAAAGTGAGGACTGCAGATGCTGGAGATCAGAGCTGAAAATGTGTTGCTGGAAAAGCGCAGCAGGTCCGCCAGCATCCAGGGAACAGGAGAATCGATGTTTCGGGCATAAGCCCTTCTTCAGGAATGAAGAAAGTGTGTCCAGCAGGCTAAGATAAAAAGTAGGGAGGAGGGACTTGGGGGAGGGGTGTTGGAATTGCGATAGGTGGAGGGAGGTCAAGGTGAGGGTTATAGGCCGGAGTGGGGTGGGGGCGGAGAGGTCAGGAAGAAGATTGCAGGTTAGGAAGGCGGTGCTGAGTTCAAGGGATTTGACTGAGACAAGGTGGGGGGAGGGGAAATGAGGAAACTGGAGAAATCTGAGTTCATCCCTTGTGGTTGGAGGGTTCCCAGGCAGAAGATGAGGCACTCTTCCTCCAACCGTCATGTTGCTATGGTCTGGCGATGGAGGAGTCCAAGGACCTGCATGTCCTTGGTGGAGTGGGAGGGGGAGTTAAAGTGTTGGGCTACGGGGTGGTTAGGTTGGTTGGTCCGGGTGTCCCAGAGGTGTTCTCTGAAACGTTCCGCAAGTAGGCGGCCTGTCTCCCCAATATAGAGGAGGCCACATCGGGTGCAGCGGATGCAATAGATGATGTGTGTGGAGGTGCAGGTGAATTTGTGGCGGATATGGAAGTGTCCCTTGGGGCCTTGGACTCACTGTCTTCACTGTTCCCAATGAATTAGGCACTTCTTAATGTCATGTGGAATGAACCAAATTGACTGGGTAGTCACTGAGTTTCATCATAATTGATTTTCATGGATCTTTCTCTTTTTATGAGTTGCGTGTCTGTCTATCATCATATTATTTTCAATTAAATGTGGTAAGTTATAGATCTTTGTTTTGATTCATGATCAATGTGTCATGATCAGTCAATTTCAAGCTGCTTGATTTGATTTAGTTTGACTTAGTTATCACAATGGTACTGCCATCCTACATAAATGAAAGGTTCATTCATGGTTGCTGAGGCTGCAGGTGGGAGTGGGCATGTTCAATAATTAGATTTTTCTTGAGACTAAAATAGGCATTGAACACTACCAGGACTGACAATCTACCACTACACTGGCATCTCCACTGCTGCTGCCACATTCTAGGATGGCTTAATCTGTACAGATAAGCTCATGCCAGACCCAAGGCATTTCTTCAAACTATATTTATCAATTTATTTATTACAATTTACTTACAGCAGTCATTTGTGCCTCAAGGTGCTCCAATCCAATCTGTTATAATACTCCTGAGGTATAGGTAGATCAGAGCATTGTTCAGAGGCTCACCTGAAGATTCCCTACCTCTATATTAGGAGTGTCAAAAATGTATCTTTTGGATGAGACATTGAAGCAGATCCATTGGATGGAAAGAAAGGGAAAGCACTTTTCATGATCAGAGGTTATTCCAAAGACCTTTATAATCAATGAAGTACTTTTGAAATGATATAATGTGGAAAACAATTTACACACAAGCTCCCATGAACAACCTCATATGACTATAAATCTGTTTTATTTAATAATGCTAAATGAGGCATAAATATCAGCCAGGACAACAAGAATGACTTTCTTGATGTTCTTCAAAATAGAACAATGGGATATTTTATGTCCACCCAAGAAAGCAGTTAAAGCTTTGGTTTTTCTACCGCATTTGAAAGATGACACCAAGGTTATCTTTGTCAGGCAGAGGCCTCAGAGGGAGTGAGAATATAAAAAATAGTCACGATAATCCAATCTGCACATGTGAGGTTGCAAATGTGAAATCACATCAAATGAAACTGTCTTCAGCTTCTGAACCTAGGAGAGATGCACTGAGGACATCTATATAACTAGCCCTGAGAATACAACAACATACCCGATGAACTGGCTATAAAAGCATAACACAGGTATTTGGGTTTAAAGGAATTTACATAGATTGGTGAAACATGTGAACTGATATTTCTCGTGCAGTGCCGTAACCAGTGTCATTCAGTATTTACATAAACATTTTAGACAGGGCAAAAGGAGCAGTTTTAAAATTTGCAGTCACAAATTGAGAATGCAATTATTCGAGGATGAATGGAATTAAATAACTGAATATAATAAACTTGCATAGTAGATATTTAAAAAGAAAACTAAGTACATAAGAGCCAAGTCTAAGGTGTCGTTGAACATTTTTAGCTTTTCGTTTGAAGTTAGACTGAATGGGGTTAATTGTCAAATGTCGCATTGCAATGCTGCATTTTTGCACATACAGCTTGTTTGTCTATCTAATGGTAGTGTTGCCCTTAAATGCAGCCAATAGACAAAGAGTTCTTCCACCAAGACGTAAATTATTTAAACACAATCTGTACTTCTTAAAGGAAGGTGCAATAAATATTATAAGTGGCTGAGAAAAAGTATCTGACCTGTAAGAAGAGTGACCAAATGCATCTGGTGAGGGAGTAACTCAGATATTGTACTGAAGATTTTGTTCTATGGTAGTGGGAGAACATGTGTCTTTTGCAACAAGAGGTCAGAAGCCCCATCTGACAGGCATTGCAAAGATTTTGATAATACACAGCCATTACAATCAGTGACAGCAGAATAACCTTGAAAACTGTGCTTCAGGATGTTTAGCAATCTTATTACAGTGACAAACGGTGAAGTTGCTACTGTCTTACCATTTCATAGGGCTGCTCTTTCATTACACAGCAACAACTGGTGGGGGTTTAACTTGAGAATCTACGTGTCTAAGGCAAAAGAACTGTTTGCAAAGGAGAGTTCTTCATAGTAATCTTAGTTGGTGCAGGAATTGAGACCATGCTATTGGCATTGCAAACCAGCTGCCCAGCCACCTGAGCTGAAGTGATAATGGTAGCAGTTCAATATGAAGGGGACTCCAAGATGATATGTTGCCTCCCTGATGCCAGGATGAAGGATGTCACAGAGTAATTGCAGGAAATTCTGAAGTGGAAGCTTGGACAATGTTACAACTGTGATGGGAGAAACATGCTGATAATCAAGCCTCGATATTTATCAGTTGCACCTTTAGTGTAAATTTGCTAATTCAATTATTAAAGTGGCAAATTCCCTTTCTTTATTGCTACTATCAAAAATTACAAGGAATGTCCACCAGGCTTCTTCATTTAACTTAATAATAATCCACTTATTATGAACAAAGCTTATTTTAGAAGCAAGTGCCAAGTGCTGATTAACATCTAAGCTATGATCCAGAATTAAAGCTTTATTCTTGAATGCAGACTCACATAATAAAAACAAGACAGGCCTCTGCAGATATGATTCTAAAATAAAAGGTGAAAAGTAACAACTTTGGGTCACAAGTCTGGAAGCAAAGAATAAAATGAGATCATTTATGTCTGCTGAGATTTCCTGTCAACAAAGTTGACTTGCTGACATATGAAGATTGATAATAAATGTCCAGTCTGATTCCAATCACCTTGAATTCAGTTGTTAAGAATTGGTCATACTCCATTATTTATGTCTTCCACATATTTGTATTTGTAAACTCTATTGCTTCCTGGGAACTTCTTCTAAGAAACAGGATTTCAGGTCAGAAATTGCAGCTGCTGCAGTGTTTTCTTTACTAACTGACTTCTGGGTCTGAAGAAGAAAATATTAAGTCCAGAGAAGATTGTAAAATCACAGCACTTAATGTCAGTTCATTCATTTCAGCTTCTCAAAAGCTCTTTGATATCCTTTTGACTATAACCTATTATGAGAACAGCTGTCATGCTGAAATTTGGCATAAACTATTGATAGAAAGTATGTACTCCCAAAGAAATCTCTGGTTTCCCATTTAGGTTCAGAAATAGAGAATTCTATCAAAGTCCATACTTATCCTGTCCTAGATAAGTTACCCTAAACCTAGGTAGTTTACCCATTAGGATTAGGAACTGATACCGTTGGATAACTCCGCTGCTTTTATGAGGTCTTATTAAGCAATTTTCTCATCATCTCGTTCAGAGATGTTATTACACACCTCTGGAGCAGGTGGAACTTGGCTCAGAAGTAGGGACACTACCACTGCACCACTAGCGCCCCTCAAGCAATTTTCTACCACATATTGAAACTTTGTTTTCACCTGAGCATGTTTTCCCATACATAAATGAAAAGGATGCCATTTTATTGGTATAGATTTCTCTTCATCCATGTTTTGACTAAAGTTCCAATTCATGGTTTATCTCTATACATTTCCTTAAATTCCATAAGTATCCTTACCAGATTCTCCTATGTCTTTTCTCTTAGTATGAGAGTATGGTGTCTAACTGTTCCAATATTTCAGTGTTAGCTAATTCGATAATAGGAGGTTCAACTTGTGTATTGTCTCCTTCTCCTTCTACCCCACTTTCTGTCTATCATCCTGTACTATTTGTATCACCTGACATACAGGTCCTTATCTTCTTGTCTACAATGGGATTGTTTCAATATGTTAGCATGATACAAGCTATCTTCCCTACTACAATCTAGAATTTCTATAATTTAATTCATTTTACTGACCTTCATGGACTTGTGAATTTTGCTTTCAAAGGCCTGCCCTGCCAAGGTGACAATAATAACACTTTATCTCCCATTTGAAATGTTCTGGTTTCCACATGCTTGTCTAACCAGCTTTTCCTATTTACTCTTTTATACTTCCCTGTGAAGTTTGAAAATGCTACTGTGAAACACCCAGAAATATTCTAAAACAGGAGATTTACTCTTCTGTCTTAAAACCTTTCCTTTATCAACTTAAGACGCTCTGATCTCATGATATTTTCTTATTCATTCACGGGATGAGGGCGTTGCTAGCCAAGCCAGCATTTATTGCCCATCCTCAATTGCTCAGAGGGCAGTTACGAGTCAACCACTTTGCTGCGGATCTGGAGTCACACATAGGCCAGACCAGAGAAGGATGGCAGATTTCCTTCCACAAAGGACAAGAGTGAACAATGATCATAGATTAATTCAAGTGGATTATACCCGGTAGATCCATTTGATGAATCCCTGGTAGCAAACAACAGAAAGTCTAGACTTATGTCCCAATCATAGGGATATTCATTCATATTTAATCAATGCCCTGAGAGTCTGACTGCATCTCTCTAAATCTCCCGGTGTTTGTGGATGATATGCTGTAGACACCCAAGTTTTATACCCAATTACAGATTATGTTCTGAAAACGTTTAGACATGAAGTTGGAGCTTTGGTCTAACAGTACTTCTACTGACATTACAGAATGAGTAAAAAAATTGAGTTCATTTTTCTGCTATTGCTTTAGCTGTGATTGTTCTCAAAGGAATGGCCTCTGGGATCCTCATTGCCATTTCCATAATACCCTGCTCCCATTTTCAACAATGGCCCAACAAAGCACCCTATTGAATGGTTCCTGTGTTAAAGGTTTGGATGGTGAAGAATTTGTCAAATGTGTACAAGAAAAATTTCTTTATCAAAATGTGGATGCTCCTCCAAGGAGAAGGAGCAAAACTAGATCTTCTTTTGGGCAATAAGGCAGGGCAGGTGACTGAAGTAAAAGTCTTAGAGATGTACAGCAGAAATAGTACCTTCAGTCCAACTCATCTATGCCAACCAGATATCGTAAACTAATCTAATCCCACTTGGCAGCACTTGGCCCACATGCCTTTAAACCCTTCCTATTCACATACCCATTCAATTGCATTTTAAGTGTTGTAATTGTACCAGCCTCCACCCCATCCTGTGGCACCTCATTCCATACATGCACTACCTCCTCTGTGTGAAAATGTTGCCCCTTAGGTCCCTTTAAATATTTTCCCCCTCAGTCTAAACTTATGTCCTTTCGTTCTGACAACCCCAGTCCAGGAAAACAACCTAATCTATTTCTCATATCCATGTCCCTCATGATTTCATAAACATCTATAAGGGCATTCATCAGCTTCCAATGCTCCAGGGAAAACAGCCCCAGCTTACTGAGCCTCTCCCTATAGCTCAAACCCTCCAACCCTGACAACCTCCTTGTAAATCTTTTCTGAACCCTTTTAAGTTTCACAACATCCTTCCTATAGGAGGGAGACCAGAATTGTATACAATATTCCAAAAGTGGCCTCACCAATATCCTGTACAGCCACAACATGACCTCTCAACTCCTATGCTCAAAGCTCTGACCAATAAAGGAACACTTTGGGTCTAGCAATCATAATTCTGTCAGCATTAAAATGGTATGGAAAATTATAAGCTTTCCATAGGCATATTTTAATGGCATGAGATAAGAACTTTTAGAAGTTGATTGGAGTAGACTGCAGATAAAAGGATGTCTATCAAGTGGGAGGCATTCAACAGTGTGATAACGAGAATTCAGAGGCATATGTTCCTACTAGAATGATGGGTAAGGCTGGTAAGATTAAAGAACAATGGATGAATAAAGATATTGAGGTCCTACTCATCAATAAAAGAGAATTTATTTTAGGTACAAACAACTTAGTTTAATTGAATCCCTTAATCAATACAGAGTGTAGGGCCATTTTAAAGAAAGAAATCAGGAAGGCAAAGAGGGGATATGAGAAAGCATAGGCAGATAAGGTTAAGGATAATCCAAAGAGATTCTATAAATACATTAAGAGCAACAGAGTAAATAGGCAGAAGATAGGGACTCTTAAAGATCAAGGAAGTCATCTTTGTGTTGAACCCCAGGAGATGGAAGCGATACTAAATGAATATTTTGCATCAGGTTTTATTATGGAGAAAGAAATGGAGTCTAGAGAATGCAGAGAAATAAACTTTGATGTTTTGGAAACAGTTCATAGAACAGGAAGTTCAAGGGTTCTTAGAGAACATAAAATGGAAAAATCTCTGGGACCTGGTCTAATGTATCCCAGTTTGTTGTGGGAAGTAAGGGAGGAAATTGCGAGACATCTTGCATAAATATTTGCATCATCTATAACTACGGGTGAGGTGCCTGATGACTGAAGCGTGTTCTACCTTTGTTTAAAAAATACTGTAAGAAGAAACCGGGGAACTATAGACCTGTGAGTCTGACATCAATTATGAGTAAATTGTTGGAGGTGATTATAGGATTTTTGGATAGTTAGAGAGGCACAAATTGATTAGGGATAGTCAACATGGTTTGTGTGAGGAAGATCTTGTCTCACAAATCTGATTAAGGTTTTTGAGGAAGTTAGCAAAAAGAAAATTGATGATGGCAGAACAGTAGACGTTGTTTATCTGGATTTTAGTAAAGCCTTTGACCAGGTTCCGCATGGTAAACCAATTAGTAATTCAGGGTGAGTTTGCCAATTGGATACATAATTAGCTTAATGATAGGAGACAGAGTGTGGTGGAGGGTTGTTTTTCAGGCTGGAGACCTGTCACCAGTAGTCTTCCACAGGGATTGGTTTGGGATCTTTTTTTGCTGGTTATTTATATAAATGATTTGGATGACAATATAGAAGTCATAGGTAGCAAGTTTGCCAACGGCATCAAAATTGATGGCACAGCAGAGAGTGAAGAAGGTTTTCTAAGATTACAAAGGGATCTTGATCAGATAGGTCAATGGACTGAAAAACAGCAGATGGAGTTCTAACTGGAAAATTGTGAAGTATCGCATTTGGGTACAACAAATAAGAGTAGGGTTTACACAATTAATGGTAGCATGAAGATTAGAATGGTGCCAGAAAAGCACAGCAAGTGCTTTTGCCTGAAACGTCGATTTTCCTGCTCCTTGGATGCTGCCTGACCTGCTGTGCTTTTCCAGCACCATTCTAATCTTGACTCTAATCTCCAGCATCTGCAGTACCCACTTCCGCCTAATTAATGGTAGAGCCATGGGTAGTGTTGTAGAACAGAGGGATCTCGAGGTGGAGGTACATAATTCTTTGAAGTTTGTGTCAGATATAGATAGTGTGCTTAAAAAGGCATTTGGCATGCTTGCCTTCATTACTCAGTCCTTTGAATGTAGGAGTTGGGAAGTCATGTTGAGGTAGTACAGGATATTGGTGAGGCCTCTTCTGGACTAATGTGTCCGGTTATAGGAAGGATACTATCAAGCTGGAGTGGGTTCAGAAGAGATTTACCAGGATGTTTTCAGGTTTTTAATATTTTTAAAAATAATTTATTTGTGGAATGTGGGCATTGATGGCTGGCCAGCATTTATTACCTGTTCCTAGTTGCCCTTAAGAAGGTGGTGGTGAGCTAGCTTCTTGAAATGCTGCAATCTACCTGCTGTGGGTTGACCCATTAGGGAGGGAATTCCAGGACTTTGATCCAGCGACAGTGAAGGAATGGTGATATATTTCTAAGTCAGGATGGCGAGTGGCTTGGAGGGTAACTTGAAGGTGCTGCGGCCTTTGTCCATCTAGATGGAAGGTGCTGTCTGAGGATCTTTGGTGAATTTCTGCAATGCGTCTTGTAGATAGTACTCACTGCTGTTACTGAGCGTCGGTGGTGGAGGGGGTGGATGCTTGTGGATATCGTGCCAATCAAGCAGGCTGCTTTGTCGTAGATGGTATGAAGTTTCTTGAATGTTGTTGGGGCTGCACTCATCCAGGCAAGTGGGCAGTATTCCATCACATTCCTGACGTGTGCCATCCTGGTGGACAGGATTTAAGGAGTGAGGAGGTGAATTACTTGCCACAATATTCCTAGCTTCTGACCTGCCCTTATAGCCACTATTTGGAAGTATGGAAGATATGCAAGTTTTGAATGATTAAAAAAAGGCTGGCTAGGCTGGGACTTTTTTCACTGGAACGTAGGAGATTGAGAGGTGACCTGATAGAAGTTTACAAAATAGTGAGATGTATAGATAGAGCTA